>NC_087552.1:28681742-28995075 GCF_036250125.1 Pseudopipra pipra | reverse complement strand
AAATTATTTTCATTGATTTAATTACAGAGCTCTGAAATCTCTACATTTTTATATGGAAAGATTATATATGTTATAAATATACCTAAATAAATTATTTCGTCAAAGTGCGTCCAGCCCCTTCACAACTTTCAGGTGAAAATACCAACTATCTGCCCTGTAAGCACACTTCTCAGCAAATATGCATATACTTGGAAAAAACCAGGGTTCTCCCATAATTCTTTTCCACTTGTAGGACACCACTTAGGGAGAAGCAGCTAAGATATCCTAAAGTCTCAGACTGCAAATCTTATTCGGGTACAGATACAGAAGTTGCCTTATTTTCCTTCTCACATGTTGCTTACCTACATCATTACCAAGACAACATACAGTTAGCCATTAACAGCACAACACATTAAAGAAAACTGGTAATTAAAAATAACCCTCACAGAGACCTTGTCAACTCATTACATAGTTTTACGCACTGACATTGAAACATAACTGCCTACGTGAAACTGCCTAGGTTTATTCTTACTGTGCTTATTCATTTGAACATTTCAAACTGGAACTCTGAATCACTCATGGTGAACTGTACAAACAATTTCACTGAAATGAATGGCCATAACAAAGTTGAGCATGTGCAGCATTATTTGCAGGCTCTTCTAAATCACTAGCTCTTAATGAGCCATCTTCATTATACCCAGAGAAATGCTACTGCTAGCAGAGTTTTGAAAGTACCTACAAGAATTCATTTTTGCCATTCAGGCTTAACATGCATAGCTCAGTCTTCGAACACGCTGGGATGTTTATATAGCTGCACACATAACATACTGAGACAAGGTAAATTCCATCTTTTCTTTCTTGTCTTTCAGGTATTTTCAGTGGTTTCTTTGTGTTTGTCATTCTATTTGAATTTTGCAATCCTAGTGCTCAAAACCAGCTGAAGAGCAAACAGAGGTTTTGTGATGTGGAAAAAAAAAAGGCAGATGAACAATAAATAGCAAATAATGCAAGCTTCTTTTGCATTTCTTCCTTTAAACAAAATAAATTTAGAATGAAAGTTTTTATCAGAAAAAAAAAAGGAAATGCAGAGGAAAAAACGTGCAACACAAAATGATTTGAACTGGTTAAGAAGAGGCATTCAGTATCCCTGATACATACTCAGAATCCTTTGTCAGGATGTTCTCAATGTTTTTTTGCTCAGTGTTTGTGGGAATTACCTGACTATTTTCAGGCTGCAGCTGTTGAAAAGATAACCCCATGGCTCCCATATCTGTCATTGCAGTCCATTCTGTGGACATTCTGTGTCCAGCTTCTCCTGGGGCTCCCTGGAAATGAAAATCCTATCACTAAGTAGATCGTGCACTTTCTTTTTGCTTCTCTCTAGATGGCAGCATTTGCCTTAAGGACTTCCCTCTGGATAAGCTTTTTCTCATACAGGAGTAACACTAAGGGCTCAAGAAAAATACTGTCAGGGACTGGAAATTCTTTGCCATTTGTTTTGGTTCAATTTTTATACTTTTCACTGGTTTTTTGCTGGTTTGAGTTTGTGGGTTTGGGTGTGTTCCTTTTTTTTTTTTTTTTGGCATTGATAACTCTTTACATTGATAACTGAAGTTCTTTTAGCACAAAGAGTTAAAAGCTAAACACCCCAGTGCAATTGTGTGTATGAAATCAAAATACAGTAGGAGTTCAATTAACAGAATAAAACATGCACAGAGTAAGCAAAAGATCTTAAATGGACATGGATTAAAATTCATGAGTTGAAAAATTCTCCCCAAAATTCCAAGCACATCTGGGACAACGTTTAAAGCCTGAAAACAGTTGGGCTTGCCTTACTTTCAGTTTCTGAAATTATTTGATGTAATTCAGTATACTGAAAAATCCTGTTCTTGCATATTCCTCATTTTCATACAGACAGAAGAAGCAGATTTATAAAAGGCTTATTTCTGAGGATGAACACACCTTTACATTTTAAAGTCAAACTCTGAAACATTTGATATTTGCCATTTGCTAAAACTCTGATCTCCTACTCCATACATTTAGGGGAGGATCTCAGTCCACTTGCACAGTCTCACTGATTTACAGGGACTAAAGAGAGGTCCCTGACTGCAGGCAATGAGATTCAATTAAGAGACATAATCTACATTGTCAGGGTGCAATAAACACTGCATAGTCAGTCTGTCAAAACTGTGCATATCTGGGCCTCACAGTTTAAGAAGGATGTTAAGGTATTTGAATGCATCCAGAGAAGAGCAACAAACCTGGTGAAAGGGCTGGAAGGCCATGTCCTGTGGAGGGGCAACTAAGGATTTGGGTTTGTCTGGTTTGGAGAAAAAGAGGTTGAGAGGTGACATTGGTCTCTGCACCTTCCTGAGGAGGGGAAGCAGAGAGAAAGCTGCTGAGGTCTTCTGTCTGGAGTCCAGTGACAGGACACACAGGAATGGCTCAAAGCTGCATCAGGGGAGGTCTAGAGTGGACATTAGGAACCATTGCCTTGCTGAGAAGTTGGTCCAACACTGGAAGAGGCTTCCTAGAGAGGTGGTCAAAGCCCCAAGACTGTCAATTTTTAAAAGACATTTGAACAATGCCCTTAATAGCATACTGTAACTTTTGGTCAGCCCTGACATGGCAAGGTGGTTGGACTTGTAGTTCCCTTCCAACTAAAAATATTCTGTTCTGTTCTATTCTATTCGATACCATTCCTGACTGTCATATTTGTTCTTATTATATTCCACTATCCTACATATTCCTCGTGTTTGCTCATTACTACAAGTAGCTATACATTTTGACAGTCCTTACTGTAGTCTTATTCATCCTTCTAGTAATTCATGATTAGATCCCTTACTTCTACAAAACAGTTACACTGAAAACTGCATAGCTTTTTATTTGTAAGAGTATGAGGATGTGGTATCTCCAGACTGTATTAAATGAAATAAATGAGAATTACTGAAAATGGGAAAAATCTAGTTTATGATTAATGCATTTTTTCAACTAAATGCTATTAATAAAGAGAAAGACCTGTTTTTTATTAAGTGCATTCAACATTCGAGCTTGTTGCCTTTCAAGCAGATCGTAGCTACATTATACATCTCTCTAGTAAATTTGTTCATCTGTAGCCTTCTCTGAAAAGATACACTCCAGTCATAAGTAATCTGCATTTTTAGTGCATCACCACATGTACTCACAGCGTGCTATCAGTTGTAGTAATTTTTTAATAGACATTTATAACTCATTCCCTATTTACTGCCTATTACCATGCATAGTCATTCCAACAGTGTGCCCATTTTTTCTAACTTGTCCATCCATCAGGCCCTCACTGCCAGCTCTGTCTATACCCTGAACCTGACACAACCTAGAAATTTTTTTCTTTAAATGAGTCCCAACCTCGTTTTTCTCATGTTTCCAACCCTCATCCCCCCAGTTTGCATTTGTCTCTTAGTCCCCTAAAACTTCTTGACTATTAGTGTTTGACCTGGGCTGGCAAGTTGAGCCCATGGATCCTTGGCTGCCACAGCCATAGCATTCCCCTAGACAAGATGGGTCTGCTTAAGTTCTGCGTGCCAATCTCCACTTGAAGGCTACAGTGTAAGGGAAGATGTTGGCATCTCACTACTTATTATTAAAAACCGAGAAAAGGAAGAATATGTTAAAATAAAAAAACTCCAACCTAAATATACAGTACAAATGGGCCAAGTGTTAACTCATCTAGCAAAAAATGTTAAAGCAAAAGCATAAAAATTTAATGCTGTAGCAGTTTGATCCAGCCTCCCTATTTCATCTGCTTATCTCAGCCTCATCTGATGAATGCCTAGCCATTCAAGAATTTATTTTCCCCTCTCTCTCAGGAGAAACTTCTATAATTATTTTTAAAAATAGTGTTGTGGAGACTTGATGGCCAAATGCCTATTGATCATGTGGAAAGATTCATTCGTCTTCTGACTTCAAAGGCCACAGTGCTGTCCAAGGAACTAAAACTGGCAGCCAGAATACCAAGGGAGAAATAGATAGGGGTAAGGAGAGAAAGATTGTATCTCAGAGTGCGGAAAAGAAACGATCATCTTCAAACTCTTCAGTTAAATTACTGCAAAGGTACAAAGCTACTGCAAGGTGCCAGACTAGCTGGAATATCTTTTGAAGATAATAGGAACTATTCGAATAAATAGGCCATAAATCTACTTGACAAAACAATCTATAAAGTTACAAAAGCAACAGTTCTTTCTCAAGTTGATAGAAACAGAGAGGTCATGTTTAATTTAATAATCAGGCAATCCATGGACATTAAAACAAATGGCAAACTCCAGATACATAATCAAAGAGGGCAGAAAAAGTCATCATATTAAAATCAGATGCCATGTGCATCACACATCATTTCTTCCTGTACTGTACTCCTGCCCTATCCTGTTTTTTCCAGCTTTAAAAAGCTGTTTCTGTTTCTTCTCCCTCTGCTGATATGATCCAGTTAAACCCAAGCTTTTGGAGACACTTGCATCAAACATCAGTGACTACTTGGTTTCTCAGCATATAAATCTAACTACAAAACTTACTATGTAGGACTCTGTTATGAGGTAACTTTTCCTATGCAACATTTTTGCCTCAGCAGCTATTTGCCCTGAGACTTGCACCAACATAATACTGCCAAAGCTGTTCTCCAATAACATATTAAGAAATTATTTTCCAGAACAAACTGATAAAGCAAAAAAGTTATTAGATAAGGCCTTTCAGTTTTTCAGTAAGCAGCTTCAATATAAGTTCTACTCCAAGCAGCTTTCAGCTTCCAAAAAATCAAGGCCACAAATAGTTTCTGATCGATAGAACCTACTTAGAGAGGAAGCTCTCTCTTCAACTTGCCACTCTGCCAGCTTTCCCAAACTCTTCTCTGCTTTTCAGGACTTTGTCCAACACTTCTACAGCAAGTAAGAGTTCAATTCCTAGTCCTCCTTCCCTCCACCTCCCCTGATCCTTGCAGCAGAGATGATCTGCAGAAGTGAACAGAAGGGGTCTGTGCCTCTGAGCAAAGGGCACAAGCCAACCATGACAGCAGGCAGCAGTGGCATGAGTGGCAGCAGCCTTCCTGATTCTTAGAGGCTGAATGAATTGAAACGGGTCATACAATAGAAGAAGTTCATCTGATAAGCACTGTCTCATCCCACATCTGTGCTGCAACCTCTTTTCACATCATGGGAGACACAGTTGGGCTATTACCTTAACCACACCCTACTGTTGCATTTCAATCAGTTCATAACTAAGCAAATATCCTGATTTACAGGTTTTGGCATTACCTTTGCTTGGTAAATCTCCTCAGTCTGAGAGTAACAGTAGGTTCTGTCACATTCACCTCCTAAGTTTATGCCACCAAAAAGGAACCGCAAAATCTGCCGGGAGGACAGAAGCCGCACAGGTTCTGCCTACTTCTGCGGGCACAATAGCTGCTGGGAGAACTGCAGCACACGTACCTGCACAAACCCCCATAACATCAGGAGCCCTCTCTTCAGATGTTTAATTGCTGAAACCCTACTCTGCTGTGTGTCAGAAAAGACCTTCAGCAGAAACTCTGATAAAGGCTTTATGCATTAATGAGATTATACTACTGCACACACAATTTGTGTGCTTATACCTTGCTGGCTTGCTAAGGAAAATACTGCAACGTGGCATTTTGAACAGCTACTACCTATTACTGAATGGAAATGTTGGTATAAAATTTAGGGGCCTAGTTTCCAATTTGGCAAGAGTTTACCATATAGTATCAAAAGGACTATATATTATAGCTGCAGGTGAGTAGATTTTAATGTCTGTAAATTATGTGGATCTGTTAACTAGAAAATAACCAACATAAGCACAAATTCCAAAAAGTGGAAGAATACTAGCCAAACTTATTCACATATGCAGTGGTTATCTTACTAAGCTGTGACTTTCCTGACCTGCTTCACATGAAAAAAGCTCTATTTCAAAGTCATTACAGTCAGTTAGCACTATCCATATCTTTCTTTGACTAAACTGATTTTTTAAAAAACCTAAAAAGAGTGTTTTTCATTTCTTCATAATTTTGCTTGCCAGTTCTTCCAAGAGCATTAATTACTCTCATTTACTGCAACACTGTGAGAACTTTTATTATATAGATACACAATTTCTGTTCAATACTATCCTTACCATTTACAGATATGCACAACAGATGATCTTTGTATGCAGCTGAATAATATCTGCATATACATATAGAGAAATGCATAAAGGAGAAAGGCCAAGTAATATATTTGCTCTTACACAGTTAAAATAAAATAGCCATCCATCCCCTGGAATATTTGATATTGCGCTAAAGTTGAAGACAGAGAATGGAGCTTGTAAAGTAGCCACCTAATAAGTGATCTTAAAATCCGCATTTGTTTGTGCAACTTGATACACAGGATTGCAGTTAACAGACAAGGCTCTGTGTCACAGGCAGATGTGAGTTTAACACTCTGTGATCTTTACCAGATGCTCTGAACTGGCTCTGGTCTTGGACCTATGACAGTTTTGCCTATCCACTTTCAGATGTCACCAGCCTCCACTAGCAATTAAGGGATTGTCTTTCCTTGCAAATGTATGGTTTTACATACTGTTTAGATGACTGACCTTGACAAATCAAGAACTGATCCCACACCAATGTATTCCCACTGGCCAAATGGAACTGGTGTGAATAGGTACATGTGAAATGGCTATTTAGCTCTCAGATTGAGATATATTAAATGCATATATTATTTCATTTTTCAACAATAATATAGAAAAAAAAATCCTTAGCCTTAACAGAGTGCAAATACAGAATTGGGTTGTTTACTATTTGATATTTTTCTTTACCAGTAACAAATACGTTTGGCTTCTTCTGTACATCTCTATTAAAATACTTATACCAACACACTTCTATATGTTCCTTAAGGCTAAAGAGGTTTTCTTCTTCTCCCCTCCCTACTTTTCACTTAAGGAAATAGAAAAAAAAATGAATACATCAAATACTTCTTGATTGTCATACAAAAAAAGTTACTGTTTTTCAGCACACCCCTTTCTACTCCTCTAAAAAAATGCTTTCAACACAGGGAATGTAATATGGAAAAAATTGGAACATATGATTAACACAAAAAAATGAGCTTACTAATAACTGTAGTGACCAAGTGATACTGAAATCACAGAAGCAGAATAAGAATTTAGACAGGCAAACACTAAAGTCATGTCCCATATCTTTCATGGACACTTAGTTATAGAGTTAAAATATCAAGAAGGCTGAAGAGTCTGTTTATAGGACCCTGAAGTTTTAAAACAAATCTTGGGATTGTCTAGTATATGCCATAATAATTTCCATATCCTGATTCTCTTGAGTTCTTACAACTGCATTTTGATAGCTTGATCCAAGAGTTAGTCACAGTAAACTGAGAACTCTGAAGATTTGCAAAAGACTATAGCAGTGTTTCTGCCAGTAAAAATACAAGAACAAAGTACAGACCCCACTTGGCTCAACCTGTTGCTCCTCCCCACCCCCCCCTTTTCTAAAGTGCTCCTTGCTCATCTTTGCCCTGGGACATTTCCCAGCAGACTGATTGCTGAAGTTCACATGCTTTTTTATCCATTAATGGCCTATGCCAGAAATACTTCAGGTCTTCCTGGAGCTAAGACTCAAGGCTGTCAAGACAATGGCCTGGCTGCTCATATGCTCTCAAGCCAGTAGGTGTCTTATCAGCATTCCCAAAGGCAGCAGCTGAACAACTTTGGAATGGCATTGGCCTTGTCAGTGGCCTCTCATCTCTACCACGGAGTGTTTCAGTATGGGTCCAGGTGGATCACTCTGCTTCTGAAAGAGTTCCCAGGAGTGCTATGGTATGGTTTTGCACAGCAGACAGTAGAACCAATAAAACCATAAAAGACTATACCACCCCTATCCCCCCAAATTGTTATTCAAAGGTTAGTGTTTACAGATGATGTTAAAAGAGAGGCCTGATACTTCATAAGGGAAGACAACTCCAACACCCATAAATATTAAGACAAGGAGTCCTGCATTGTCCATATCTCAGAAATACCTTGGGCTTCGTGGGCAACAGAAGGATTGTCTAACGTAAGCAAGGAATCCAGGAGGTCACTTTTGCAATTTGGGCTCTGCCTTGATGCAGTTCTAGGGGTCTCCCTGACAAATAAACACTCTCCAGCATCCACATTAGCTTCAACCACTTGAGAAGAATGAGTTACTCTAGCAGTAAAAATGTAGAGAAATCAATGGTAAACTGAAACCTCCTTCTATAAGTCATGGTCCATTCAGCTGAGTTACTATTTTCTGTTTCAAGGTTTTCATTAAAATATAAATGAATTTTACAGGTTCTCAGGTCTTGTCCTTCTGGTGATCACATACGAAGCTGCCCAAGTAAGAAACTCCTTCAAGGGAGTTCCAAAGGAGCACAAAATGCACATGGACATACTAAGAAAGTGATTTGCTGAAGAAGGTCAGAAAACCTTATGCTGACTTTAGGCCTGTAAGTTAGTGGTCTCTTAAAGTCCAGCAGTGTGGAAAAATTGAACTTTAAAAAAGATAGGTCTTTTCCCACATAGAGCTGGTGGCAGTGGGCTTTTTTCCAGCATAGGTGTCCAAAAGACATGGAGTTACCTCTACAAGATACCAAATAGGTTAACAGAACACCCCCTGCTCCCTTTGCTTTTTTCTGTGCTGGTATTCATTCTCTTTTATTTATCCCTTTCCTTGTATCCACATATCTCTGCTACATGTTCCAGTGGGGGATTGCAGAGTTTTGGGTGCACTGAGACATCTACAAGTAAATGCCTGTTCACAACATGAAAAATCATCCTTGCCTTTTATTCAAAGTGATGGGAAATTGTTTTCATGATGTGTATTCTAAACCAGGCCTCTACAGGCATGGAAATTTTTAAAACTCACTTCAGCAAGACCATTATTATGGAACATAAAAGCTATTTCTGCATCCTTTGATCATTCTTCCTAGGCAAAAAAGCAGAAAATATTGTGCCAGTCTTGACAATTTCTGGATATTTTTGAAATGCAGAAGAGGGAAACATAACAAAAGACCATGTCACTTCATAAAAACATGGAGGATGAAAACACAAGTTCTTATTTTCACATCCATGTCAAGCAGGAATGTTTTTCTACTTTTCCTATCTTACTGTATCTTTGGCATGTAGCTGTGAAGTTTGTGATAGGCCTGTATGGCATAAGCTGTACAAAATCTGCGGTATGAATTGAATTTTTAAGCCAAAGATAAGATGGTGCATGAGCAAGAAAATTTGATTTATACTAGGAGAGGGGTGAAATTAAGGTGAGAAAGGGCCAATGCAGTACAACAGCTCACAGAGCAACCAGAAAACAAGGTTATTTTTCCCATTATGTTTACAAAAGTCAAGGCAGTTTGCTGCAAGTCACTGAATGCTTTCAGGCACAGAGAGTTCTTGTACTGGTCATACAACTTTTAAAGTCTTTTACTTCTATTGGTATCTAATATTTCTATCAAGGCACTGCCTTAAGGAAAAGGAGGCTTCACTATGCTGGACATTGCATAAACAGACAAAACACTCAAACCTTTTCCTGACAGTTTTACAAAACAAAATATTTTTCTGATTTAGGGCCAAATTATTCACCGACTTACACAAGCCCATCACTTTGCAGTTACAGGATACAATAGAACTAGTCACCTTGTGTTTACAGTTTCAGATAATAATTAACAAGCACATCAAGCAACATTGTATATATCACTAAAATGATCAATAGAAGCATAGCAGCAAGAGGGTGTGATTTTACCACATCATGCCTTCATAGTGGAAAAGGACAAATTTAAGGAAGGGAAACAGTAGAGGAGTTAACTGAGACCAGCCATTGGGAAGCAAAGCTGTAAATGCAGGAATTCTGGCTGGTGATTGCCCATGCTGGGAACTGCCCACAGAAAGCTGTAGCTCTTGTCTTGGCAAAATGCCATCTCTCATCTCCATCTGGAGTTAGCCTCATTCACTGATATAGAAGTAACCTCTGAAATACATCAAGGTACTTTAGGCCTCTTTCAATAAATCTCAGGAAAACAATTCAGGAGGAGGAGTTTTTCCACTACACTGAACTTCTGATAAATGAATGTGACCCAAACCTAAATTGCATAAATTAGTGTCTTTAAATAGCCACTTCATGGTTTCTCAGTAACAGGTAAAAATGGAGATTTGTGTTTCTCTTACAATCAACTGCACTTTAGAGCAAACCAGCAAATTATAGGTAGTCTGTGACAGCTGCTTTCTGAAAGAAGCTGAATACACACTGTGAAGTGTGGACGAATCTTACCTCCCCCTCCCCAAAGTTAACAGGAACTCAGGGAGATTGAACAAGCCCATAAATCAGATTCAATTTTTTGAGGTAGTGTGTGCTTCTTTGATTGTCTACTGTGAATTAGAACAAATCTGTTATCTTGCCTCTGTTCAATATCTGCCTGTTTCAGCTGGTAGGAGGTGAGGTGGAGTATCTCTAGCCCCATTTGAGTAGCAAGATATTCCAAACAAAGCATTTCTGGGGCAACTTTAGATGCCTTGGATATACAGCTGCCCATGAAGTGTGATAATCCCTGAGAAATGTCTGAAGTCACTCACTGTTGTTCTGAAATGGGATACGGCATATACAGTACAAAAGTACGGAAAAAAAGGAAGCAAGAGTAAGAGAATGTGAGGAATTTGATACATTCTGCCAAGTTTCCATGAAAAACATAATGATCACATGCTAAATCTTGCAATGGCTGTCAACTGAAATGCTGTCAATGTCTCTTCGCTGCCTGTAGAGCCAGAGATGAGATTGGTTTAGAACATTTTAGATACTTCCACTCTATCCTATGAAGTGAGAATATTTCCACACCTTCATTTTATTACCATTAAACTTCTGTTTATGTATGATAAATGAGTAAACACTTGACAGTCTGGAAAAACACTGCCTCTGGGAAATGGTCACTGTGGGAGTACCAGCAGACAGGGTGAGGTGGTTGGTAAATATAGAAATGACCAGCATTAAACATCCATTGTCCTATCTAAATCCTGGTTGCTGTTCCAATAATAAAGGATCTTTGGTCAGACAAAATGCATGCTTTTTACAAGATCTGCTGTCAAAGATACAATTTATGTGTATACTACACAGATCCATGCTGATTATTTAATCTAATACAACCTATGGATATCACATTCTACACTTTCAATTCTGTGCCTCAAAGTATCTGTGGGCAGAACAGTTCGCAATTTGGCCTCACCTTGATTATTAGAGAGCTTTTAAAATCCGGCAGACACCTATGGTTACCTTATTATACTGTCATGACATTAATAGAATAGTTGCACAAAGACACTTATAGACAGGCAGGAAAATAGAGACAAATAATAAACCCATTCTTCTTACTATATTCATGCTTTTTAATCTGACAGTAGGCATGCCAAAATCATAAAAGATTTCCATCAACACCAGATTAGTAATGAAAATATTTCACATTCAATTCCCACGACAGATGTGGCTATAGTTGGCTTTACAGACATCTAAATCAAATTAAATGCAGTTTCTTTCTACTTCAAAAATTCAGCCTCTGAATTTTAGTTTTAAAGACTTTAATAACTCAATGATACAATGTACATAAAATCAAGTCTATTTCACTTTTGAATTCCTCGTTGAAACTGCTGTAAGTACTACTTAAAGAAGTCTTTGCCCACTTCTTTATTCCTGTATATAATAAGAAAGCTTATTTCATTTTTCTCCTTGGAGGTAGTATTCCTCAATGTAAATAAAACTGGATATATGAATAGTTTGTGAATACACTGCAAATTGAGAGTAGAGATAGTTAACATGTATACTTTCAGCAAGTATCTTCCAGGAATAAACTGTAATGACACAATAGCTACTACACAATGGCATTTACAACTGCTTCTTTTGTGCATGTGTGTGTGCATGTATTACTGGGTTGTGGTACATACTGAAAAGTGAATTTTTCTTGTTGGAACTCAACATACAGTTATTGATATGTACAGTTAGTGACATGTTTGTATTTTACATATATTAAAAAAAAGGTATTGATAGATACGTGCATATCCACACACACAAAAAAGCTATAGATCATGAACATACTGCAATTTCTAGACAGGGACAGCTAACTCTTTAGCAGTACTTTTCAAGTTAGTGTTTTTACTACAACCTTTAAATTTTCCATAAATCACTATATTCACTATAGTCTATATGTAATAAATGCTATATAGACCTACAGAATTTTTTAGATATTTATAAAAATTATGGCATGCAAATATGTTTCACATATAATATTAGGACAATACTGACATGAAACTACTTGTGCATTTATATTCAAGGAAAATTTTGACAGTTCTATTTTTCCTGAAGATTGGTACACATTTTTACATTTGCACTCTCAGTAGAAGTGAAACTGCTTTTCCAACCCATAAAAAGCCCTTCCATTTTTCACAGAAGACTTTCTCCTCTTCCATAGAAAAGGGATGGCAAGCCCATAGACCACAGGCCACATCTGGTTTACAAGCAATTCAGTTGTAACATTTGTGCTGAGACAAGAACATGTCATCAGCAAAGAGCGGCAGGAGAACAGACGATTTGTCACTGGTAGGAGGAAATGAGCCAGCAGACACTACTATCACTGGGTCAGGCCGGGGCTTGGCCAAACTCCCAAGGGTGGTGCATGTGAAATGGGCTCTGGGGCACCCATCATCATTTGCCACATTCCTAGAAGGCATATTCAGTTAAACAGAGCTCAGCCATCTGAAGATCTTGTATGTGGCTGGTAGGGTCAGACAGGCTAATTTGCAAGGTTAATGCAGTAACTGTAAAGCTAAATAGGGCTGGAAGTAAATGTCACCTCCCTGTTAGAAGCTGCACAACTGAAGTCTGATTTAGATTACAGATAATAACCAGCAGCATGTACCCCAGCATGTCTAGCCCCTGTGAGAGGGCAAAACTTTTAAACTGTAGACTGATTTGATATTTGAATCATGTTCTTTTCAATGAACAGAACATATGCCTTCCAAGAACAAGCCATTCTTGAAATGAATAACTTAGAGTAGGGTTCCCTCTAAAATTTCAAATCAAGTGCACTTTGTTCCCAGACTGGAGGCTCTAATTCTCTTGCCATGCACTCTGTAATAAATTAGGAAGGAGAATAAAAATACTAGGCATTTGCCCCAGCCCAAGGCTCACTTAAGTGGCATAGCATTAGCAAGATAGCTCTGTACTTAAAATTCAGGTCAGAGTAAGGCCAGGGAAGTAGTGTATTTGAAGAACTTGTTTAGCTAACGCTTGTCCACAAACAACCTTCCTAGTATGAAACAAAACCCAGGTAGAACTGTAATTAGTCTGCATTAGTTTATGTCAGAGATTGGAAAAATTTCCTAATTGTTTTGGAATCAGGGAAGAGGAGCTGTAAAAGTGGAATGCAGTCCTGCGTATGTGCTCGGCTCTGGTATAGCAGTAAAAATTAACGGCAGAAGATATTCTTTTCCCCTCCAAGTCAGATTTTTGTTGTCAATCCCATCTCATTTCGTTCATGAAATGGGCATCAGACTAGGATCCAGTTCAGTCTTTGGATTTATACCAACTCTAGCAGATGATGCAAATTTGCACGGAAACAATCTAAAACTTGGATTGTGTTCAGATTCTTTAGTACCCTTACAAATCTATCCAGATTCACCAACACACATTGGCAGAACTTAACTCATTTTCATCTCCTATCTTAGCAGTATCTAATCTATATCATAAGCCTCACAACAGCATGATGTCCTACTGATGAATTCAGGAATCTTTTTCCCACCTTAAGTCTCTCTAATTGAGAGATTTCTCCCATGCAGCCCCAGGACCAGGTGGTCTGTTTCACTTTGTTCCCTGACCTTCCATTTATTTTGGAATGAGACTATGACAAATTATTATTCACTATTGTAATTGAACATGTTTCAGTAGTGCTACAGGTTAGCATTGTAGCAAAGTAAATATAGATGATAGAAAAATCCACTTTAAAAGAACTAAAAGTAGGGTACCTCACTCACAATCACCAACAATTTCTGTAAGAACAAAAAAGTAAATTAGTTATTGTTAAGCTGCAGACAGCCTCTTCTGATTTGGCATTTTAGAGTAAGAAAAATGTTAATACTTTATGACCACTGGCAATTCCCAAATATATGAATGCAGCCTGTGTGTGTATATAGCATCATATGATTTTGAAGCCAAATATCAGACAGATGAGACATATGGTCACAATACTCTTCTTTTATTAATAGGTTGAGACTATCCAACCTTCAAAGGCCTGAATTAAGAAAACTATCATTCTCCAATTCCCATCAGTTCCTTTTAACAGTAGAGAGGAAAGACACTGTGCTTTGATGTGGTAGCTTGCAAAACAGTAGTCTGTTCCACCATTTCACCAAATACTGTCCACTATCAAAACAGTATGGTAACTTGCCTAACTTTATTCTATCTGCACTTCCTTCAGGTTATAAATACAGGTTTTTCAGTTTGGTGCTACAAATAAACTATAAACATAGCTCAAACAAGGAATTAAGCTCAGGTTTTTACTTTCTATTATCAGAGGAGAAATTAGTTTAACTTCTGCCACAAAAAGCTATATAACAGATACTGTGGATTTAAAACAGAAAGAAAAGGAATGGTAAAAGGAAAAAAAAAGAAGACATTTGCTTTAATCATTAAGCATTAGGTAAGGCTGTGTATGAGGGGACCCGGTAGTTTCTCTTTTTGTATCACACAGTCAAATTCATAAAGTAGTAATTCTGAACATAAATTTACTCCCAGACATGGCATGACTATCCACCTCTAAGAGACAGGCAGATGCCTATACAAAGATCAATTGTGGTACTTCTGATTGGTCATAGAATCTCTTTCATACAAATTAAAAAAAATAATTATTAACTATTGTGAAAAATAGGATCACATGAAAACACGAAAAAGGAAAGAAATAGAGATTAAACTGGCAATAAAATATTCCAATGAAATTCCTGGAAAGTGGTTCCAGCTCAGCACTGAGTAGGAACAGTGTAGAGTCCCAAGAAGCCAAACAGTAAGTAATATTGCAGAAAAATTCAACAAGCTTCAGAGATTCTTTTGCCAAAAATAATCAGGATGTTTGATCTCAGCTTGACCAGAATATGCAGCTAGGGAAAAAATTACCCCATTTCCTGCAGGAACTGTAGTACTATGTCTCACCATTAAGGCTAACAACAACTTCCAGTCAGATAATCCCCTTTAACTGAGTTTTCAAACAATATTGTATCAATTAGGGGGATGAGTAGCTTTTAAGCATGTGTAAATAAATTCTCTATTTCAAGATCAGAACTAATTTACATGGTGTAATTAATAGTAAATACTATGAGACTGCCAGAGTTGTTTATTTCTTTCACAGTTACATACAGTGGATCAATACATTTTCCTACGAATATTTCCCATCTAAAATGCCTTAAATATTGAAGAGAGACAATCCCACAAGATGCATATTCAATTCTGAATGCTGGTTGTAGAAATTTCTGTCAAGATGTTTCTGACATTTATAAAACAAACATTTTATGTAGAGAGAGAGGAAGACACTGCAATGATTCATAGCAATATATGACAATAACAAATTGACTAAAAATGGGAATATTTTTTTTGGTTTTTGAACATTGTGAAAAAGGTTATTTTGCTTTTTCATCTTAGGAAAAAACAACATAACAATAGTATTATCTAATTAATGAAAATTCAGCTTTCAGCCAGTCCTATTAGCAAGCTAAGTTACCACATTTCTTATTCCTAAATCCCTGACTGATGACTTGCTGCAAACTCACTTTGAAATTGCACTACATTTTTTTCACTACTTCCACTTCCATTTCTTTCTTGTCTCCATCATAGATCTAACTTCAGGGAAATGTTTCTGGATCCACCACTCCTTTTTTAAGGTTAATTAAAACAAAGCATTTTGAGTAACTGGTATTTTGCATTACGAATTAATAAAAAAGCTACCATAAAATAAGAGTGTGAACTTGTAGAGAATTTTTTTTTTGCTGTAACAACATTTGTACACAAACTTATTTTGCAGCAAATGTCAAGTAATTTTTTAAACTTTACTAGCTAACTTCCTAACAGGACCCCTCTTTATTTAGCCTGAGTGCTCAGGAGGGCATATTTTACCACCTGTAATATCCTCTATGTAGGTGACTGACAGATATGGAAATAACCTTTGAGAGACTATTTCTCTTCCCTCAGAAGCTTAAGGCCTGGATTAAACCATGACAGTGGGACTGAGATGCTCACTCACAATTTATATACACTTTACTCACTTGATATATATGAATGTTAATACCTGTAGGAAATATTCTGATAATTATGACTACATTTGTTTTAAGGGCTTACACATATGTAAAAGGATATGGATGTTGTTTTACGGCGTTCTATGTCCTAAAATTTTCTATTCACTTTGAGCAGAGATTATAAAAAAAAAAATCAGGACTTGGGCAATTTGACAAAACTACGCTGAGGTCACTAACTGGATTTGCATCTACAAAGAGAAAAAATTGTTAATAAATATATGATGTTATCTTTTTAATGATTACATTTTTTGCAGAGCTAATGGAAAGAGAACCTTCTTAAATTTTTTCTCTCTTAGATTTTCCCTGTTACATAGTTTTTGCTTTTTAGAAAAGAAATCTGGATGGAATCCTGTTCAATGTGCTCTAAGATAACCCTGCTTGAGCAGGAAGGTGGGACAAGATGACCCACTGTGGTCCCTTCCAATAGGACCCATTCTGTGATTGTGTTCCTATGTAAACCTCTAGATTTGTAATGTTCTCCATTCTCCTTTGTAATTTCTCCATTTCTGTTATTTCAGGAATAGTGCAAAAAGCACAAGACTACAAGCACAGCACTTTCAAAGGGGCCTATGTTCAAGGATGTAATGTCTGAGTTTAGGATGAATGAATTTCCTATCAGGAATTATTTCTTCACCAAAAGTGTTGTCAAGCATTGGGACAGGCTTTCCAGGGAAGTGGTGGAGTCACCATCCATGGAGGTATATAAAAGATGTGTAAATGTGGCACTTGGGGTCATGATTTAGTAGTGGCCTTGGCAGTGCTGGGTTAATTGTTGGACTTGATGGTCTTAAACATCTTTTCCAAGCAAAGGGATTCTGTAATTCTGTGAACAATGGGAGTTGTTTCCTTCAGGCAGTGAATAGGGTGCTATTGTGCTTGAACACCACCCCTTGCAGTTGCAATTTCCAAGAACTTGAAAACCTAAACTTAAGTTTCCTGAGTACGGCCATACAGGAAACTGACTAACCGGCAGCATAGTTTGGGGCTTTTGGATTGTTTGTGTCCTTTGTTTTACAAGCAATCACTGAAATATAATCTTGCCAATATTGGTGCAAAGTCTGTACAAAAATCAAAGTTTCAAGTCTGATCATATAGTAACTGTTTCTTTTCAAGGGGATGAGTTCTACTTGTACTTACATAGAAGAATCTTTTTGCTACTGGGTTTACTCTAGAGCTGTTGGTAAAATGTTTGTTTAGGATGTGGGAACTTGAATTTTGTTTTCCCTCTTCACAAAGAGGTTTGAATCTCTATTGTCAAGACACTGCTGTAATGAACATGCAATCTTAGAGATATGTTTTATTCCCCTTCCAGTACAGATAGAATCACCTGAGATTAGCTCACTTGGTTAGAGCACGGTCCTAATAACATCAAGTTTGCAGGTTTGATCCCCATACAGGGCATTCATTTAAGAGTTGCACTCGATTATCTTTGTGGGCCCCTTCTGTGATTCTGTATTGAAGGCTGAAAATCACTCTAGCCTGGTGATAATCATACATCAAAAATTTATTTGGTGGAGTGAGAGGTTTCATCAGGTATACTTCATCAGGATGTAGTATCAGCTGCAGAGCATTTGAAAGACTTGCTGCTATTATCACTTACTATTTACTCCAAAGTAACTAAGGAATAGCCCAAGAAGTGGATTCAAACTGGAATAAATTCCATCTTTGCATTCAGAAATGCTGGCAATCTAGTCCTCAAACAGAGCAGCAAAAAAACCCCAAATCCCAACAAAATCAAAGCAAACCTGGGAACCCTGAAACTTAGAAATTTAACACAGTTGTAGGTTCCTTATGTCTTATTTGCTACACTCTGAAGAAAATTCTTTTTTTATTCCTGGTAGAAGGGGCAGGAAGAACAAAAGCTATGGAAAAAACTACTTCATTTCTAATTAAAGCAGGAGAGAAGTAGTGATGGTGAGACCTTCTCTCTACTGCTAGCTTCCATCACTGCAGAATGAGAGTCAGATTTAAAAGAGGATGCAAGTTTCTCTGGAGTCATAGGAGAGAGCTGAGGGAGCTGAGGGAGTCTGACAAATAAGGGATTACAGATGAAGGTAGAGATCAGTGAAGTAGTCAAGGATTTCTGAAAAAGTTCTGAGAAACTTGATTTCTTCCCGTTTTAGACCTTTTGCCTCTGTCCTTTGAGATGCATCTGTTTTTTTTCCCCCAGCTTTTTTTGACACTTCTATTTCATACATCTCCTTTCTACCTTATAAACCTCAAGAGACTCCATAGCCCCCACTCCCAACCTGACCTACAGAGTTACCTGACCTGATATATGCCCTGATCTTAAAGTGTGATGTGACGAATGAGGTGTACATCTCTGACCTGTCACCTTCTCTGGTAGCCTACTTCATTTACATCCTAACACTTGGTGTCTCCCTGGAGTTCCCAAGAACTAACAGGATCTGAAGACAGTAGCCTGTGCAGAGGAGGTTGTTAGGTGAGGAAGGATTTCAGCAAGACAGAGAGTTACAGAGGACTACTGGAAATCACAGAGAGGCAGGAAAGTATCTGAGATTGGCTGAACCCAGAAATAGATTGCATTCTGCTCAGTACAGTGAAGACTAGACTAGCTTTTAAAAAATTTATTTCATCCATATCTAACAAAAAGAGCCACCACAAACAAAAAATTTTAAGGGTAAGGAGCATAGCTTGAATGAGGTGGAAAGAAAATAGTGGCATATAGAAAAAGGTAAACTTGAAAAGGTTTGGATAAATTTGTATGTTTAAGATAAGCATCCTGTTTGGGGAGCCCCTTCTGCATTAGACCTTTCAGCCTTTTGAGTTTTGGCTGTTGCAAATGTTTACCTCACCATGAAGCGTGCAGAAAAAGGGAGGAGGAGAAGGAGACTGATTTATTAATCTGAATTCTTTGAAGGACAAATTAATTGCACTGTGGCACTTCTCTATAAACTAATATTGACTTAAAGGACATCAGGAAGAGATGAATACAATGAGTCCCTGTAGCACTTCCATGTCACAGAAGCCCATTAACCACACGTATACTGAACAGTAAGTTTGTTTGGAAAAAAGAAATCTACATCCTATAGGTGAGTGCAGTAATAACTATTTGAAAAGGCTCTATTCTTTACAAATACCCACAGGAAAAAGGCTTTTGAGAGTATCCTTTTATTATTATTATTATTTTTTCTCTCCTTATCTTTCTAAATACTTGTTTTGCTTTCCTTTTAACTTCAGAGGGTTTTAGAAAAATTGTATTATAAAAAATTGAAATTGTATACATTCTCTTTACACAGGGTTCTGTGTGCCAGGCTATTTGTATTAGAGTATAACTGAGTGCTGTCTCCCTAGGACTCTCATAACAACAAGCTGGGTGTTCTGCTTAGGACCATCTCCAGGAATAAAACTTTATATACAATGTTCATTTCTCACCTGAGGAAAATAATGACTTACAAATTGATCAAAGTCTCTGCAGACAACAATAGTGAAATATTTTAGCAGGAAATACAAATAATATAAATCTGTCTGTCTTCAAACCACTCTCTGATTTATTAACTAAAGCAATGATTTCTCAGCACCATAGTTTAGAAATCACCTGCACACCTCAGAGACTCGTAGCATTTCACTGCATGGTCTCTTGCTTTAAAAAACTAAAAATCACATTAACCTATAATAAGCTCTTACATCTCCAAATGTGCTCATTCGTGTTTGTTTTTTTTTTTTTTTTTTTAAATAAACAAAACCCAAAAAACCAAACAACAAACAACTGTGGAAAGTGAAACCTGGTGTGACTGTGTGAACTGACCTTGCATAGTCTGGGTTTGAGTGTATCTGCAAAAACTTATATGATTAGAATTGTCAGTAACACTTCATGGAGCCGTTAAACACAAACAAGTCTAGCAATGCATTTACTTGACAGCTTTCAGTGAGCTCACTAGAAATGCTCTGCCTTTTCCCCACAGTTAAAAAGAAAAGAAACTGCAATAATAGGCTATTGCAAGCAGATTTTGAAAAGGAGGCTAAATTCTTAGAGAAATAAATACAGTGGGGTGTTCAGCTATCATGGAACTAAATATCTCACATTTCCAAACATGTAATCAAAAGGATCAAAATGCAGAAGGTATTTACAAAAATTATATGGTTACATAACTTAAACTTACATGTGTCAGCCACGATAAAATGCACCAAGTAAAAAAAATGTTGTCTGTGAATGCAGAAGAGTGAGAGCTGATTCCAAAAACTCTCCTTCCTGTCCACTACAAATCCTTTTCCCACTTATATGCCTCACCATATGTCTAGCACTAGGTACAGGTCCTTTGCTTCAGAGAATGAGGAGGACATAAAGACTGTTCTCACTAAAACCCTTTAGGGAAGCTGCAATAAAGATGCAGGAAGTGCAAAAATGGCTTGGAACACCTTGTGCGCCCCAGCGCAGAGTCATATCCCAGAGACTGTTGTTGCCTGTGCCCTTGTAGCTCTGCAAATAAATGCTATAACATAGAGCACGAGACAAATGTGCCTCTTACAAACCATTCCCAGAAAAAATAAATCAGCAAAGGAGATGAACCTCAGTTTCGAAAACTTGATAATAACAGGAAAAAGAAAGGTGAGGACAGAGAAAGGGGGTGGGGGAAGAGACGAGGGAACAGCAACAGGCTCTTGATGATCATGATGTATCTACTAGTGATGTCAAAAATTCCTGAAATTCAGTGACAGGTGATTTCTATGCTGTGTGCCATTTTTTGTTGCTGTCCCACTAGCTATTCGTCAATTCAAATTCTTCTACTTCATCAGTTGTACCCATTTATCTCATTTCTATTTCCATGATCATTAACGTATCTGACAGATTTTTGCCAGCCTGAAGTTATTCTTCCAAGATCCTTAAGTATTTGAATTAATTTCCAGGAGTACTGAACAACCATATGCTTTCATAGAAGCTAATTTTAAGTCCACTTAAAGTCCACTGAAGTCCACTTCAAATTTTTGTTAAACAAGTAAATACTTGTGATTGCTCCCATTAAAAGGCAGGCATGATCATTTTATAATGTCTGTACTGTACTGTGACTGTGCAACTGAGTCCATTCTGTCTGGCAGTTGTCACCTCCATACATAAATGCTTAATAAAGCAATAATACCTACTGAAGTTGATGAATAAATGTTAATACATTTCATGTATAAGTAGAAACGTATCAGAGTGTGAGACTGACTGTTAATTTCAAGATATTCCACAATATACAAACTACATGAAGTAAGTATAAACTACATGCAGGAAACAGAAAATTAGATTAGGTTTTGTATAATCCCTAGAATCCTTTGAATTATGTTAATAAACTTCTTTTTATAAATCTCCTTATGGATCTGATGGAAAAATAAATTTTTGATGTACATTTTGTACAGCATACACCACTTGGGGTATTCTTAAAATCAAAGTGGTACTGGTTTGACCCTCCTGTCCACCAGCTCCCTGGACAGTACAGAAAGCACTATGCCATGGGCACCTGTGAGTGTGGCAATACATATCTTCTGCTGGAATTTTTCCCTTTCAAAAACAGAGTTAAAATGTGGGTATGGACTGTACTGCAGTGACTGGGCCAGCGTGGGACCCCAACACTGAAGATACCACGCTATCACTGTCGACATTTTGCAAGTGGGTCGTGCACCTACATCCAAGAGAGGCCTTCAGTGACAATGGCAATGGGATCCCCGGGACTAAGCCCCTCTCCACCTGGAGGGTTATAAAACATGTTTTTCTTCACAGCTTTTCAAGATGAGTGGAGCAGGCTGCTCACCATTCAGAACCTGGCTATTTTACAGGTTTCTGAATGGCCCAGCCTCCGTGTACTGTACAAGGAAAGCCTATGCATTGCACTCAGGTAAAGCTAACTTGTACCATTGCTTATGTCTGTTTCTGCACTTATCCCCAAGTGAGGGACTTCACTCTGCAATCACGAGCTTTGTTCTCTGAGAATCAAACAGCAATTCAACTTGCAGTGAAGCAAAATGGAAGTTTGATTCACCTCCATTATTTTACTCTCCCCTCCCCAACTAATTTCAGTCGAGACCACTGAAGTGGCCTGGCATACGTAAAAGACAAGTGTTGTCTAGCTCCAGCCCAAGACAAATGTTTTATAGTGAATCAACCATGTAGCTCATTAAAACAATTGGGTTAGAAGACATTGAACTAATGTATAATCCATGAATTTTCAAGCTACCTTGATCCTTTCTCCTCCATGTAATTGCAAAACAGCGCAGTTATTGCTGGCACTAAAGGCAGAGGAGATTGTATCTTAATGTTTCAATATGTTGATTAATGTTGTTGTAAAGATACACTAACAAACTGCAGAATCATTTTACCTCCAGTTTTTTGCTAACTTAGCACATCAACAAACCAATAGTTTTAGACAAAGACATGCTATTTTGTGATGAAATGTTCTTAGACATTGTCTGCTAAATCCCTATAATTAGCATGGCCCCTGGTGAATGTCACGGAGTATTTGATGAAACAGGGCATGAACTCTGCAGCAACACCCAGGGGGGTCGGTAATGCTATCCAGAATGACTCTTGGAATTTTTAACTACTAGATAGGTTCTCCTTATCTAGGAAACTCAGGGGAGAAAGGCATTTGTCCGGTCTAATGACCCCTGTTAGCAGATTTATGCCACCTCCCTCCATACAAACTGCCTTCTCTCTCCTTCTTTTTGAGAGTAACTATAATAAGAGAAAAAGTTATAAATAATATAATACGGGATATTAGAAGGAATAGAGCATGAAAATGTTAAAGAAAGAAACCAGCCAAGTTCTTTATTCCATTCTGCTCATGCCACTGTTCTTACTCTTCAAAAGACCACAAGAGCAACAAGATTTACTGGTAACAAAAAGAAAAATACAAGATAACATGAATGCAGTAGGTAATTTCAAGGGTCCTAGTAGAACTAAAATTTATTATTGAAAGACATCCTGTCCTAGGGAAAATACTGCTTTCTTTCACAACCGTCAAGAAGACCTGTACCTGCAAAACTGAAAGCTGCTATCCTCTGTGCTGGGAAACAGTTTTCAGAATGATAAATTCCCTAAAAAGAGTACAAAGTTCCTTTTCCTTACGGTTTTTAGTCTGCTGGTTAGTAAAATTTCCCTGAGACTGAGACTGAGTCAAAAATATGCTGCAAAACAGGCCCAGTAGTTGTACTCCAAACCAGGGTTCTTACGCCTCAGGTGAGTGCTCAAGCAGGCACAGTGTTAGCTGTTGAGACAGCCTGATTTTGAGGGAAACTCCAATGCAGAAACCTGAGAAAGTCTCTTGATAAAATTTCCATTTTGTCTGGTACATTTATCTCAACGTACTTTTTTTTCACTATTCTGCATTTCGTAGCCCTAAGGATTTAATGGTAGCATCAATCTTGCTTTAGAAAACATCATGTCTCTTCTGCATTTCAAATGCTGATAATTCTTAGATGAAGAATTATCTTGGAATGCTCTGGAGTTATGTAAAAGCAAATTTCAGAGCACTGTAATATTAATAGCACTTATTTTAAAAAAATAAATTAAAAAATCCGTGATAGATTTAATTCTGCAGATCTATACAATTTTTGAAAATCTGTCTCTCGTACTATAAGGGATTGTGGGTGGATTGAATAAGAAATCTGATTTATCCTTTTCCTAATTTTATGTCCTAAACATTGCACGATATCCAAATGATGGAATGAGCTGTAGCTATAGGGTTAGGGGGCAGGGGAGAGGCTGTCTATTGTATTAAGGACTAACTCCTTGATTAAATGTAGACTCAAAACAAATAACCTCTGTGCGTGTGTTAACTAGCCTAATTAATCTTCATGTTAGATTAACTTGATAAAATGTTGACCTAATTTGGGATTAAAAGATTACAAGTAACATTTTCAGCTGAAAGCTGTAACATGCCTCATGTCAACACAGTAATGACAGAATTAACCCTGCAAGCCCTCTCAAACCTGTGCACTGGATGTCACTGCTAAAGTAGAGTTTGGATGACCTATAAATGCAGGAAGGCATTGCTATATGTATAAAAAAGCTAATATTGAAGAACTGATCTCTCTCAGTGTCTCACCGTCCTGCATATACTGAGAAATATCACAAAGCTAAGGGAAGAAGTACACATGCATCATTCATGCACTCTTGCCACTTGTAAACTTCTACAAAATAAATATATATCGTGTGTTTAAGTTTCAATGTAGAAATTGGAAGACTGAAGGAAGAATATTATCAGTTCAGTATCATGAAGAAGATAATGAAGATGAAAATATCTTTGGGCAGTATGGGAGATTAATTAAGACTTAGACACAGGAAAATTCAAACCCAGAAATGCAATGCCATTTGTAGCCCAGAGGAGCCTTGCAGCATTGATTTGTGTGTGAACAATGGAGAGCTCTTTCCTGTAACATGTTTGGATGTGATATTTCAAGCCTCTATTCTAAAGGTTTTTTTCTAAGCTGAGTCAGAAAAAAATTGTGACCTTGTGAAGAGCATTTTGGTGACCGCTCTTTTTTTTTCAAAGAATACAGTGAAAGAAGAGAGACGAAGGAGAGAGACAAGAACTGTCTCACTTCTGTAATAAGTGATTCTTTTAGCTCATGCTATTTTTGTCTCAGCAATTTCATATCTGCTCTTTTCATAGATAAAACTGTGCTATATTTCACTTACCACCTTGGAAAGCGTTGGAGTCTCAAAGAAGAGCCAGACTCTTTTCAGCTCACAGCATCCTTAAGGCTGTGATTCTTCCCACAACCAAGACTCAGAACCTGTGCCACCATCTTCAGTAGCTTGGAAGGGGTTTTTTCGTGTGTATACCTAAAAAATATGTCATGCAGACTCTTATTCCCCTAGAACAGGAAGATATATTCAATAGTTTTATTGGCTTTATTTCCATTAAAACTGTATGTTTCTTGATAATTTATTATTTCAGCTATTTCTATGTGTTATTGTCTGACTTTTCCTGTATAAAAAAGGGCACAGGATATTAAAGTTTTCCTAAAGCTACTATTACTAATGTCACAAAGAGGAGTATTCTGAATTTTTTTATTGCACTCTGCCACTTCCCATAAATTCATGACAAAGAAAGAAATGTTTGGTCAGACAATCTGGACCAAAGTGGACAGGCTTAAAAGCTGAGTAACAGAATTAACAGTATCTCTCCTGTTTGTATTCCCACAGAATAACGATTTGCAGCCATAGCAAACTGTAACGTGATTCCCATCAGTTCTGAAAAGTTTTATGCAAGCCTGGAACAGACCTGTCTTCAGGAAGGCCATTACTTTGGTAGTATTCTTTATTGATTAATTTAAAAGATACTGCAAAATGCTGTGCTAACAGAACTGATGTCTTTTTCCAGTAGACTGCCACTGAAGTCTTGACCATCTGTATCATTAGGTGTTGCTTTATATTATTGTGAGCAGCTGCTAATTAAATTCCTCAAAGAAGTTATAATGCATTTACCTCTATATATTTCTGCACTTTTCTTTGATCTTTGGCCCCAATTATTGTGCACATTCACTGAGTTTTCACTCTATTTCAGCAATAAATGAAATAACCACTTGACAACTACAGATTATGGAGATGTTCATAAGCTATTTTTGAAACATGCAGCATGACAAATGTCTCAGGCTTATTCACGAGTTCAAATACTTCAGATTGTGAATATGGATATTGTAAGTGTCCACAGAAACAGATTAATAAACAAGTGAATTCTCTTAGTTCTTTTGTATATAAACAATGTTGACAATATAGATTATTTAAAAATCTGAACCTGTCTTACTTAGTAGAAAAGGAAGCAAAAAATTCAAGTTCATTGTTGTGGACAATTGGTTAAAAAATCAAAATATATCTCTAGGAAATGCTTTCTTTTTTTTTTCCTTTGAAACATATTCTTTGCTACTCTAGCACTCTACTCCAGATACTTTTCATCTTTAAGGTGAAACAAAACTGCATTGTTGTCCCAGTCTTAATGTTTGGTCATTTCAAAATAATTTATAAACAATTTTAGAACAACCGATTAACAACTATAACTAGAACAAAGATTTATAATGCCATTAAAATTTTTATCTGGATTGAAAGCTTAGAGATGGAAATACAATATGAATACTTTTGAAAAGTTTTGATTAGTTATAAGCATTTATAACTATGTAAAATTAAAGAATTTAACTTTTATCCAGAAAAAAAATGCCACACAATAATTTTCAATCTCTAAAACTTCAAAGAATTTTCGAGGGCAAAGAGAAGCCCAGAGAGCTTACATGGCTTTCACACAACTTTGATCCATTCAGAATAAAACAAAACAACAACAATGCTTCCAGGACCAAATCTAGTTACCCTGAGTCAGACAAGCAATGAAGCACATGATTAATATTAAAAGAATGTTTAATGGGTTTAAATTTGACAAGCAATATGGCCCAAATTAATCCAGCTTGAATCCCAACACTGTGCTGTTGTTTTCTGTTAAGGAAGCTGTTCTAAAGAGCTAGAGAGTCAGCCGGCAGCATATAGGAGGTGCAGGGATGAATCTGTATAAACATTTTACTATATAGGAGATATTTTTACTACTTGCTTACTCAGACTCTCAGCTAGCCAACTAATACTTCTATAAGATTATATGGGAGATAAATATCCTGATATTATTTTACAAATGAGGTGATGTGCATATGCACACATACTTATGTAACATCCAATATTAAAACAGTCATATGGTGTTACATCATCCACTGCGCTATTTTAAACTGAGGGGATTAGACTGTGGCATAGGAGCCAATGTAGAGAAGTTCCTTCTTTCCAATTCCCTCAGCCGCAAGCTAGTCTCCAGAAATTTTCTACAAAGAGTTTCTTATGAATCCAAAAATATTCCTCTATTTTTCCCTTATTAAACAAGGCCACTACCAGCCAAATCCTAACTTAACTTAAATTCTAACTTAACTTGCACAAAACAACAATTTTATTAATTTTAATCAGAACAGTAACAACTTCCTCTGAAAATTACTCCTTATAATTTAATAGAGATGCTGTGGTGTCATGTATGCAGATAAGCTCACTGCAGCAAGGAAAACTCCAACATAACTTTTAGCCAAAGCTGAGTTAGTAAGAAAAAGCAAATTCTACAGTGGTAAGTAAAAGTCAGCTACTGCAACTCCTCATCTTTTTTTTTTTCTACCTACTTTTCAAGAAGAATCAAGAAAACCAAACAGCTAACGAGACTGCTTTCATATATAGACCACATTCCCACATGAAATCGGGAATGTTAGCATCAAAATCTTTCTTATATAGCTTTTTATAAGAAACTTAATGTACATTTCATATGCTCATCGAAAATGAACCCAACTCACTTCAAATTTGATATATTGAATAGCCACAAAATCTGCATACAGATGTAAATAGACCAAGATGAATTCATAGACAATTCTTCCAAAACCAAATGCGTTGATTCTACATTTGGATAATCCATCAGCAGAAAAAAAGAATTAAAATCATATAAATATTTTTTTACAAACTATTGTACTATTACAATTCTAGTACTAATGCATTTGCAAATTGTTTTAGTCTGTTAACACCTCAGCAACAGCATAATCCAAACAGCCGTAACTGATGAATCATTTTTTCTTGTGTTAAGGATGCCATAAAATGCATTTGGCATTTTAGTAAAAATAAAGACCCTGTGCAAAAGCTGAACAAATTCGGTACACCT
The DNA here is from genome assembly GCF_036250125.1 of Pseudopipra pipra. Taxonomy (NCBI): domain Eukaryota; kingdom Metazoa; phylum Chordata; class Aves; order Passeriformes; family Pipridae; genus Pseudopipra; species Pseudopipra pipra. Next base: position 28,967,080 of record NC_087552.1, on the reverse strand, counting down.
GAATAACAAAGACTAAGTTCACAATACTTCTTACAGGCTTTCCCTGATTCTATTTTGTCCTTAAGTGCTCATTTGCTACCTTTCATTTGGAGTCTTTTTTTAATTATAAAAGAGGAACTGCAGAAGCCCCCATCCCTTCACTCTCCTTCAAGTAATCTTCTGAAAGTCAAATCTGACTGAAGTTCATTGATAGGAACTACTCTTCCATTGCCAAAGAAGTTACTGTTAACAAACTAAGTGACATTTTCAAGGACAAACACTACTTCAATAAAAAATGACGCAATTCTTCCTCGTGGAGAAAAAAAGTTGGTTTTTGTTGTTTGTAGTTTTTTGGGTTTGGGTTCTTTTGTTTCCCCTCCCTCTTTAAAACATTAAGCACTTGAAGTACTTGAGCAGTAAAATAATGAAATAACCAGATGAATTAAAACAGGGAATCTACTGTGTTAGTAATATTGGTAATCCAGTTGTTTTAATGGAGAAAAAATGGATTGCTACTTCCAATATTTTGAAGTAAATGATAATCACATAAAGGAAATCATAGCATAAGAAAGGTATGTAAATTACATTTGACTTTATTCTTTGCCACAAAAAGACAGAAAAAACCACCACCTCTCCCCACCCCAAATATTTCGCATTAAGCAATTCCAAGTCCTATGATTTCTAGATAATTTTCCTTTTGGTTTGCACTATACTATTGCAATTTTATATTTATCACACCATCTGTCACAAGAAAGAACAGATATAGAACAGTGGCAAAATCATGTTAAAAAGATTGTCTTGGGATAACAAAGAGAAAAGTTAATGGACATGGATTTACAAATTATTAATGATTTTTCTTGTCATTTCTTGAAAAATGAAAGCTATGCACGCTGTCTCTTTCCCCAAACAGATTGCATTTTATTCCTCTGCAGTTTGTCCGTCAGGCTTCACTCTGACAACATAATCCAAAACTAATCCAGAGCATTCAGTTTTCCTTGTTGGCTCTCATGCACACTGCTTAGACAAATCCTGCTACCTGTCAGCCCTCCTGTGTGTGCCAAACAGGCTGCCAGGTTAACCCCTGGGGAAGCCGAGAGACCTGCTGACTTAACCCCTGCTTCCCTTCAAATAATCCACTGTAAATACATAGGACGTTAACAGGCTAACTGTTCTAATCAGGGCTGGATCCCTTAAAATCTGTTTCATACACAACCCTTAAGAACTAGGGATCTAAGCATCACTGCTGGAAGAGGAAAGGATTGCTTCCAATAACACAAGCACTAAATAAGCAGATGGATAGAACACACTGAAAGGTTTTAATCCTCTAAAGGAGTTTGAGAAAATATATACACATCACTTCAATTGCCCACCTCATTGCTTATAAATTTTCCCTACTTGTCAGAACAAGATCAGAAATAATTTAGTACAATGAAAGCAAGTCTAATTTAGTTACAACTCAAGTTGACAATGACAAACTTTACACCCATCGGTTTTGTCCATTTTCATAAAAATCAGTTTTATAAAAACTATCTTTTCTATGTGGAGATACACATTAAACACAATATAAGTCACTAGCTAAAAGAGACTTTCATAGACAGCATACTTCACAAATAATGACATTTTAAATCACTTTACTTTCTAAGGTCACAGAATTATTTCCAGTCAGCACTTAAAAAAATTAATTTCTAATGCTTTAAGCCTGAAATAGAGAAAAATCTGAGTTACAAATTTTTCAAGATACTCACTCTGTACTCAAAAAACCAAAATAAACCAACACCTTCTCCTCATTGGAATTCAAGGCACATCACTCTATCTGCTGTTGCAGCATCAACAATCCACAGCAGAAAATAACTTGCGTAAGCACGGCATACCGAGGAACACTTAAAAGCCACACTAAGCTTAGCCACATGAGAAATGTAATAAAACATCGCACAGCTCATTTAATGTTTGGAAGGCATGATGTCCAGGTTAATATCTGAAGTGGGGGAAGGTAGAGTAAGCCATGGGGAGGGCTCCTGAACTCTGCCACAAACAACTGGGAAGGTCCATTGTGCCTCCTGATAAGAACATTTATTTTACCTCAATTAAATTTCAGGCACTCTCTTGAGAGGAAGAAGGGAAAATTGTTCTTCCCTTCTATGCACTTACACACATTCACATTTATGCTTTACACATACATGCAAAGCACACACCTCAGTCTCAGGAGCCCTGGAAAATATTTAAATGGTTTTATTCCTTCTTAGAAGTGTTATGCCTGTGGCAGTTAATACATAGATCTTATAAATGCTACAAATTCCAGAGATGTTTGAAATACTCTTGCTGCTTTTAAATGCAGGGATAGGTTTAAAATCTCACTCTTTCTAGATGTGTTACTCATTTTAACACTTTTCCTATTTTTTATATTCAGAAGTGTTAATTCTTAATAAGCTATTAAATTTGCCCTCATTTCAATTTTTAGATCCCCACAAGCCCATACTCAAACAATACAGAAACAAATATTTGGGAAAAATATTAGTTACTTCTAAAATAAACTGACCTGAAAAAAAACCCTAAAGCAAATGGGTTTTCATTATCTATTCTCTTTTTTCCCCAGCACTTCTCAAAACAACAGTTATTTTGTTGACAGAAAAGTTCATTAAGGTCTCAGGCACTAGTTTGTCTTGGGGAGTTGACAACTTTTGTTAGGGAGAAGGCAGTAGTTTAAAAGCTATATCTTATCTCTCCGTCAGATGATTTTGCTCAAAATCAGAACTTTTTCTTCCCTATAAAAGCATTTTATCCACATAATTTATTAATTACTATTAAAAATAAAGTCATAAAAGTGAAATGGTGAGTGAATTTTGGAAAATCAGGCTACATACGACAATCCTTTATATTTTTGTTTTGATAAAATCCTGACTCTCTGCAAGTACATAATGAAACTCCCACTGACTTTTCTAGGACCAAGATTTTGCTCGGCATCTAGAAGACATGAATCCTTCTGGGCAATTAATTGATACAGAACAAAACTGTGCATGTGAAAACATGTGCTTGTGTTTAGTATTTTTTCTACACAAATTAAAGCTAAAATACTAAATGCTAAATAAATTTGGCACAGTTACATAACAAATGTCAGTGTTATACCCACAGGGTCTCTAAGATATTGTTTCCTCCTCAAAATACTTTGAATAAATTTACATTTTGCAAATGTTCTTAGGCTCTGTTAAATGCCCACAGCACCAGAATTTTTAGAGATCAGCAGTCAAATAGTTTGTTAGTCAAAATACAGTGCCACAGGAATTGTACTAGAACTTAGAGAGCTGCTGCTCAAGAATTTTATTCATGATTCCCAAATAGCATTCAGTCTTCAGAGATACTAAGCAAATATATTTTAAAAGTGCTGTACCTCAGCCACCTAGAAAATGTGTGCTTTTAAGCTGAAACACCTCTTTGCTTTTGTACTTACTGTTTTGAATTAGGTTCATAATGGCAAGCAATGTTTGAAAAAGGTCTGTTAGAAAGCTACTAAGTTTATGCTGTGGAGATGTTCATTAGGCACAACTTAAAGGTCTGCCATTACATTCAGAAATGGAGTTTTAGTGTGTTTGATGATACAAATGTACACGGTTCAGTGGTCAACATTACAACTCTTCAAAATGCAGTGACTAATCTGTAACTTACCAATATTTTACAAACCAAGGTTGACAATGCTAGGATCTTTGTTGATAATTTTTCCTTATATAACAACAGCTGGAAGATGTTTCCCTATTATTGATCATGCCACTTATCAGCTATTCACAACATATTTCTTTGTACTTGGTACAAAATCTAAACAGTGTGGACTTGGTTCATTAACCTTTTGATATTGGGCAAAAGGGGGAGTAAGACAGGGAGAGGAGAAGCACTAAAAGTAATTTCATTGTTATTTGGATTTTCATTTTGGTCAAGACATCTGAAGGGGAAAAGGGCACAAACTTTATAGGACTGAAATAGCACTTAGAACCTGGTCTGAAATCTGTAGAAGCAAGAGGAAGACCTTCTGTTGATTTAATTTTCACTGGTACAAGTACTGAGCAAAAGGTAAGTTTCAAAAGCTTAAAAATAAACAACACTCCTATCTTGTAGTGGTGTTCCTGAGAACAGATTGGAAGTAGAGCTCCACAAGGAGCTGGCAGCAAAATTTGTAGAAAACAGAGACAGAATGTGTCCTGTAGCCTGAAAGTCAAAACAGAAATTCTTCAACAAACCTCAGTACAGGTTTTCAGGAAATGTGAACTAATTAATACTTTAAAATACTGAAAAAGCTCTACAAAAAATTCACAGATTCGGTCCACAGTATATTTTTAATATAATTTATCAAGTGTGGAGTCAGACTGAAATTTAAAGAGTACTTGTCAGATTAATCTGATAGAACATTACATATAAATATATATACATCAGCAAGTAAACTGATAAGAAAAGGAAGTTAAGGTTGCAGAGTCAAGCATAACATTAACACTTTTGAGTTCAAGCTCTTTACCTAGAATGCAGCTCATAATGATCTGATCCTCTACAATCTTTTTGTCATTCTTCATCTCCTGCTTAGCCATACCCTGTCACCAGTAACTTGAGCTCTTCATCTCAGTATGAACCAGTGCTCAGAAATGTCTCTTTTTCCAGGAACTTCTCATGTTTTTGCAAGAGGAGAAAACCAGGTATTTGTACTAAACATTTTTGTGTGTGGAGAATTTGTATTGTAGAAAAGTCATAGTTCCAATAAAAAGGAAAACTAACACTTGTAAAGTTTAATCTGAAGCCTGAAGTATTTCTACCTGTCAGTGCTGTTACAGTATGCATAGAGTTGTAGTTCAGCTGCCTCATCTCTCTATATCCTCTTTATGTGGAGTAGACCATCTACGTCAGCCAATAATGCTGATGATGCAGCCTCTCAGAATAAACTGAGGCAGCCACACAAAAGGAAAAGCACTTCCCAGAAGCTTTGCATATGATAGTACTCCAGGATGTTGACTCCTGCTGGATAATCACTGCACTGAACTGGCTTGGATATTACACGACCCTACCACAACAACCCTGTGTCCCGTAGAGACACTGGCCCACACTAACACAGCCTTGTATCTCTTCACCACGGCTACCTCATGACCAGCTTGAAGCAGAGGAGTGTGGGTCTGCCTGCACCCAGCCACACACCATCTTTGAAGCATCTCTGTTTTATGTCTGGCTCTCCTCCTTTCCCATCTGTTACTAGCTGCTTGGGTAAAACAAGGAGCAACAGGTTTCAAGAGTTAGCTGAAACCTTTCCTTCTCTAGCTCTTGTAACAAAAATGTAGACTTTCTATCCATTTCCCTGGGCAGCTCTGTCAGACAATAATGGTCTATAACCAGGAATCACTCTAGGGTTAAGGTCCATACCAGCAGTCATTTTGGCTTGTCAGAATTACGACTGATATTTAGGTCTCTCTATACTAATTGCCCAGTCCTTATTCTGGCAAACTCCTAATGCTTTCACCCCTGTCTCATCAGAGGTACCATAGGAATATTACAGGTTTCTCAGTTACTATGACAAGGTAGATTTATTAGTTACTGTGGGAAAGACAGAGAAACACCTTCCTTATTCCCTTTTCTTTTATTACTTCATACCTGTATGTGTTTTAAGAAGTGTAAGAGCCTCTGTTACATTGCAGAGCAATCCAGTACATGAGTTCAAAAATGTATCAAAACCAAATCATCTTCTAGACTATCAATAGCTAACCTAACTGTTAGTCACCCCAAGGTCTCCTGTCTTCTCCGCTACAAACTTTTTAATTGTTATCTCCTTTTTTTGTCTGTGTCACATATTTTGAAATCAGGCTTAATGGCAGGTAAACAAATTTATTGCATGAAGCATTTACTGTTTCATTCTCTAATCTAGTTACTAATCCAATTTTTTCCATTAACTTGATTTACTTAAGTTATAGATGCAGAGCAAGTTAGCATCCTAGACAGAGGTTACTTACAATTTAAGAAAACATTAGTACTTTTATTAACTTCCCCACACATATACTAGCACAGTCTTTAAACTTATTTTGATCAAGTTTTCATTGACTTCAGTGAAAGCAGACTACATCAAGTGATACATCAAGAGAACTACAGAGATGGCACTTAATGAGCAAATAAGGATTGTTACAATTATTTAAATTAGTTTATATTTTACGTATACCCAAACCCATTTTTTTTAATTATGCTACCATGAAATTATATCACAGATCTATACATGTTCTTGGAAATATGCCTCTCCACATTTTTCAAGCTGCTTAATTCTAATTACTTAGAAACCAATAACAAATATTTTCCTGGTGTCTTGGTAGACAGATAGAGTTAATCTATCCTGGGATAGAGTTAATTTTCTTCCTAGTAGCTGGTACAGTGCTGTGTTTTGGATGTAGCATGGGAATAATGTTTTAGTTATTGTTCAGTAGTGCTTATTCTAAGTTAAGGACTTTTCAGTTTCCCATGCTGTGCTAGTGAGAAGGTGCACAAGAAGCTCAGAGGCATGGCCAGGACAACTAACCTGAACTGGCCAAAGGGATAATCCATACCATGAAATGTCATGCTCAGTCTATAAATTCAAGGGATGTTGCTGCTCAGGGCTGGGCTGGGCATCGGTCAGTGGGTGGTGAGCAACGGTATCGAGCATCACTTGTGTTTCTTGGGTTTCATTCCTTTCTCTCTTTTTCATTAATATTATTGTTATCATTATTTTGTACTATTTCCCTAATAATTAAACTCTTCCTATCTCAACCCATGAGTTTTACCTATTTTTTCTGATTCTTTTCCTCATGCCAGGGAGGAGGAGAAGGGGGAGTGAGTGAGAGAGTGGGGCCTAGTTACTGGTTGGAGTTAAACCATGACACCTGGTATTGCAATATATCACATATATTTAATTGTATTGCTTTGCAAATATAGCATGAATATTTGAAACATGGAAAAACTTTAGTGTATATCTACCCACAAAGGATGAACAATCTATCTACCATGCTATTATGCAGTGCCTGAAAAAACATGGCCAGGCTACTTCCTATACTTAGTTCAAGTCCCCTCCTGAAAATATGGTTTTAGCTTTGTTTACTGCTATTTCCTACAGTTTCATCTAGATTTTACAACACAGGAAGAAGCAGGAAACAAAATTAAACCTTAATGTAACATTCAAGACAGTAACATGCCTAAGTAAAGAAGTTGTTCCTTTTTTTGTCTACTTGCTCTTTTCCCTCCCATGGGCTCTTTTTCTTTTTCTGGTAAAGAAGACAATAAACACTAAAAAAAAAGTAAAATTAAAAAAAAAAAAAAGAGGTAGCGCTAGAAGACAGTAAGGATTATCATCATTCCTGGAAGTCAAAGGAAACTGGAGTATGAGAAAAATAACATTGGCTTTAAAGCACTAAACCCATCCTCAATAGCATTTGCAAGTGGTCACTACTGTGCCTTTCTATTCTGAAACGTCCTCTGCACCCTTTCTGCCAATCTAACCATTGATGACACAAAGCTTCTTCTGTCACAGCTTGTTCCTTCCAAAATTGGAAAGCAATTCCACTCTACAGTGACATGTGCACAATGTTTGGCAAGCCATCTTTCTGCTCAAAGCAATATCCATTCTCATGCCCTTCACACTCGTGCCTCAGTTTGCCCTGGCCATTCACGGAAGCTGCCTGGCAGCTGTAGAAACCGAAGTGTCAAATTCTGTAATGAAGTATTCCAGGACTGGAAAATTGGTGTTAATGTTGACCTAAGGATTTGGCTAATTAAAGCAATATATATTAGATATTAATATCACTGGCAGTTCCTAGTTAGTCAGCTCTCTGAGCACTAATTAGATGTTTAGAATTCCACTATATGCAATCAGTGGAAAACATTCACAGTTAGTCTGTAAAGCTTCATTAAAGAAATGGGAAATACTATCAGCATTTTATGCTACAGTCTTTTCCTGTATTATTCAAAAGGAAAAACTGCATATTCCATGGTTTACAATAGGCTTACTCTAACTTAACTCAAAAAAGCTAAAACTGTTTTTTTGTTTTTTTGTTTTTTTTTAAATTTCTGGCAATAATAAAAACTAGTATGAACTAATATTCCTATTTCACTTTCCCCTGAGCTCTTCTGGGTGCTTACTGCATAGTCAAGTTTCCATTTTATGTTCTGCAATCTCATGGTAATAGCTTAAGAATCTTTTGGACTAGAGGCAGTGACACATTCAAATATTTACCTTAATTCTGAAAAAAGAAAAATTCCTTCTCTTATCTTGGCTGAGTATTTTTATAGGAAGATTTCTGGGTGTAAGGGAAAAAGAGAAGGAAAGGGAACCATTCATTTTAACATGCAGAATAATCCGGTCACACTAGTGTCAACTAATTAGAAAGTATTTTAAGGGTGTAAGAAACCACAAAATGGGCAATAATAAATGGAAATAGAACAGAGTATGACATTGCATCTTGTCCCATTTGCTGTAAGACTAACTTCAGCTGAGATCCTAGAGTTACACCAGTGCAAGGAGAAAACAGTGGTGATTAGTACAACACACTCCTATAGGTTGCATATAAAACCCAATTCAGAGGGCCAAATTCAAATTTTACCAACTCTGAAGCCAGGACATTTATTTTATGGCTGCTACAAAATCTGTTTGGCATTCATTCTCTGTGAAATGTCAAGGTAGCTATCAAGTGTAGTCTCCATTTTCACAGAAGCAATGTTTCCATATTCTTTTGGCAAGCATTGTGCAGGCAGTGTCACAGCAGCAGGTCTGAACTAGATATTCTGTTGAACTGTATTCATGTATATCAGAAGTGAAACTTAATTTGTCTTTACATCAAGGGCCAAATGTTTTAAAGCTTTTAAATTAAAATGCATAGTGCCTGCCATGCACAACTCAAAGTGGTAACCAGTTCACTTCTTGCTGAATGCTCTGATTGGTGTTCATGTGGATTATATTTTAATATTAGGCTGGAAACTTAATTATAAAGGATTATTAGCAGATCATGGGAGTATTGCAGTGAGATGGGGTCATGCAGAGTAGAATATTAACAGCTGTCTAATCTTTGACCACTTTCTCCATATAATTTTGGAATCATCGTGCAAATAGAGCCACTCACAAAACTGTTCAAGGCATTTTCCTCTTCTTCCTTCCTCCCAGAGGCCTATTGCTGGATCTCCTGAAGCAATCTGATTGTTTTGGGACAGGGACCATGTGTTTGCTTCATGCTTTTGCATCTTGCTAAACATACCTTTGGAGTCAGACAGATAATGACATGCTTTGTATGTGGAAGTCCTGTGGCAGTAAAGGTACTTTAGAGGATAGGAGATAACATGTGTGAGGGACATAGGAGTCAAGATAAAATACATGTGTACAGAAAGTCAATCTGAAAATAGGTCATAATAAAATTGCAATAGAGTGTAGCTCTAGTAAAGGCAGTTAAGCTTTACTTTGTTTGATAGGAGTGATCAGAATAAAAGCAACACCATTTTGCTGTAAAAGGATGCAGTAAGGTTTTAAAATAGCACTTATGTTGGCTTTTGTCACATTAACTGTGGGAACTCCGGTGGAAATACATTTAGGTACTTGAAGACCATAAGTTCAGAGATAAGCTTGGCTGATACCGTGAACAGCTTGCCCGAGAGGTAAATTGCATGCAGAAACTAAACATGACAGCCAAAGATAAAACACTTATTATGATTAATACCAGAAGATGTAACAGGCTTTACTTACTGCAGCCCCAGGAAACCTCACTTTTACCAGATAATGTTTACAACTCCAATTGCACTCACAGGGCAACCACATGCTTTTTTAGTAGATGGTCTCTTATCTGTGAAACTTCTCACCCATGTGAATTTTAACTTTTGCATTATTCATGTGAACATTTTAGGAGATTTACAAGCCTGTAAGATTTTGTACACCTATTAAAAACCTAAAACAGTCTGACAGCAAGACAAATTTTTAAGAATGCTGCAGATGAGGAATGTGACAGTCTTCTTGTGAGCGGTTTATACTGTGGAGATTGCTAAATGAACATTAGCTTATGTAGAAAGTAACAAGTAAGGTTCACTCCAATATGTATATTGTCTCATAAATATCTGCACAAATGAGCATACTGCCTTCCTCATCTCCTATGTGACAAATGATGAAGTACAACTCCATTTAAATGCAATTAAAAAAATAGAAAATATCAGCATAAAATCTTTCCAGCTTTATTTTAGCATTTCTTTTAGTGCCCTTTAGGTCATTCTAAATTAGATTTTTATTTCCATTTCTGAAATTTATTTTGCTTCAGTAAACAAGGATAAGTCCTGTTTGAAAGATATTACTGCTACTTCTTTCAGCTCAGCAGAAAAAACAAATTCTTCTTTCACTTTAAATTTTGTTCCATAACCCGATGATAATCAGTATCCATACTAGAGGACCAAGATTTCAACATAAATCAGTAGAACACACCAAAGAAGATTTTCTTCAAATTTATTTTTAAATAAAAAAAAGAGAATTTTTATGAATTTTTTTTTAATACAGAATAAGTAACAGACCATGCATAAGAGAGTATAAAGCAATATAAAAGCAACAGACAACCCATATGGAACATTAGTAGAGGAAAGGAATTTCTATAATATTTGAAGTATTTTGAAGTACTAGGCCTATTCTCCAACGATAATTCTGAGTAGCAGTTAGATAATAAGATTTAGTTTCCTGATGGCTATCGATTAGACCAGAATGGTATTCTGATAATGACAAACTTAGTTAAATAAATTAATGAGAGGACTCAAAATTTTTAATGCCGTTTTTACAGAATTATTTACCTATGAAAACCATAGCATACCTAAACATAAGCCAAGGAGATCTCGCCCACTTCTTACATATACACACACAGAGACTAACAGAGGACGTACAGTTGAAGAAGGAAGCGGCAGGGAATACATGCCCTCCTAAAAATGCTCCCAGAGCCAGCAATCTGCCCTCACTCAGCCAGAAAGACAGACTGACAGTGGTGACGAGACATCAGCAAACTTAAGGAAAGCAGCTACAGCCCTTTCTGTGTGGCAAATGGAAGCAGAAAGCTGATTGATAAGAATGATGCTGTCACCCTGGGACTGCTCTCAATCAACATAACCCATGCTTGAAAAACCACGAGCAGCTGGATGATTGGATGCTGGAGACGTCACCCCTCCACGCCTTCATCCCTCCAGCCCTCTTTGACCCCACACTGTCTGCAGGGCATCCTGCAAGTGGAGCTTGCCTGCGACCTGGGTCAGACAGCGCTGATGTCCCCACTTCACTCCCAGGCCCCTGAGAGCACAGGGGGCTCTTTCAGCAGATTTTAGTATAGGAAAGCTGCCTGTAAACTGACATCTCTCTTACCAGTCTCCAGTGGTCTGTGTGCCACACTGAAGAGTCTAACAACAGCTGATTTTTTTGCTTCTTTGACTAAAAGAGGCAATAGAAAGCAAATTAATCTCAGCTTGACTTAAAAATTTTTTTAATTTATTGAGGAAAAAGCAGTAAAATTTCTTTGATTCAACAATAACAATTTCTCATTGTTTTCTTCTGTGTGTCAATGTCAACCCCTTTTTCAGAAAACTAAAGCACCCTAAATAATGATATAATTCTGAAACCAAAATCCAGAAGCACAGTCACACACTTATCTCCTTACTAGTCTTTCCCCAACTGAATGGCCCAGAACTTCTCAAACGCAACCCAAATTTATTGTGGTTTTAATTCCACAGACTCATCTCCTGTGTGATCCCAAAAGGTTATCTCTCTTATTTTTGTTTTCTGGTCAGTGAAGTCCTGCATGAAACAAAAATTAACTTGGTTCCAATACTGTTCTCTTGTGACATTATGCATGTATCAGCAATGGAGAAAAATCTCATGATATGAACTCCAACATTGTATTAGAACCAACAATAGACTATCTCCAGAAAATAAATGACATGTAAAATTGGATTTTATTTATCAGCTTAGAGAATTGATTGAATTTCAAAATCATACTATCCCATATGGGTAAAACAATATTGAACTTGTATCGACAACATATCAGCTTCTTGCATGTACAGTTCTCAAATTTTTTTGTAAAAAGAAAGCAGCAACAGATAGCAAAATCCAAAGCAATTAGTCGAGAACTCCATACCTTTTTTTCCCTTGATGCTTTTCCAAATTTTTATTTTTAACACCTTCTAACCAGTTCTAGTCATCTGTGAATATATCTAATAAATTGGTCAGACTAGTAGTTAGCACTGATTTTTTTTTTTGCTTTTTAAATAAAAAGCATTTGTTGTGTTTTTTTTCCTCCCTCCCTTTAGAAATATGTCATTTTGGCAAAAAAACTCTATGCTCCATATGTTTATCCACTAACTTCAAAAACATTTTCAGTGGAGATGTTGAAAGGGGCCTTAAGATCCACTAATTGGACAGTCAGTAGCATAACAGCTAAGGCACTAACCTGGTACCCAAGAGGTCAGCCTCAAACTTCAGTTTTGTACATCTAACCTAGACACATGAGCCTCATTCTTTGCTTTCTCTTGAATTTTATTCCTTGTAATGAGCAAAATTTCTTGGAGTTCAGTCAGATTGTGTCAGATTCGTCACAAAATAAAATGCTGTAAAGTTTATACAAAACATTTCTCCCCAAAGAGAAACAACATAGTATATATAATTTCCTGGCAATAACTAAACTCCAAGATTTTTTTTTTCTTAATTAAGTTAGACATTAAATCATTGCAGCAGAATTATTTTCCTGTTTGTATTTTTTATTAATTAAATCTGTACCATCTGCCTCTGTTTATCTCTTTCACAATCCTTTCATCTAGCACTGTATGTTTATATTTTAAATGCATATTAGCTTTCATGATGGATTTTGTAACTGCAGAATGGTAGCTGCAAAGACAGTTGATGTAAAATGATAATGATGCTACAAAATAGCAGCACGGAAAGCACTGCCACACAGAAAAATAAGGGACAAAATCAGATTACCTAACAGAATGGGTAATCAAAATAATGCTTCGTTAACAAGAAGTCATTTAAACACAGGAGTATAACACAGAGAGACCCCTTCCATGAGCAGGGATGTGGGACTAATTTCTATATACTTACATTAATAATTCAGAATATAAACATAAGACATTTCAGATCTGTCAATCTAACACATAACACACTCTTTTTACTAAAACAGTCAGATTTCCCCTGAAATGGGTATTAATGTTTATGCATCCTGCAGTACTGTGCAAGTTACAAAAAAAAGCATGCATGTGTATAATATTTACTCATGGACTTGAGCTCCCATCATCTGATATCAATTTAGTCTTTATTTCTAATTTTTTCTCTCTTAGAACAAAAACCTCTAAAAATGTCCTTCTGAAATTGCATAGTACATCTCTAAGTACATGGATCATTGTAGAGAGTCCTTCAGATGAGACTAATTTATCATATTGAATTTCAGGTAGCACCAGTCTCCCCAAATAACTGAAGTTGAGCCCTGTTTGCCACAATTAATGGAGACAGTTTTGTAATGTTCTTTCAGTATAAAAAAAATACAAAGTGTAGTAACTATTAATGTTGAATGGCTGAATAATAAAACTTTCTGTTCTGATTGATGTCATGGACAGTGATAAATTATGAGTTTTTATACAGTTTTAAACTATGATAAGTGATAGTGGAGTTTATCAGAAGTTATCTGTGCAAACCAATTTCTAGCAAAATTTTTGGGGATTGTCTGGTAACCAATTTTTAATGAAGTTACACATAGGCACGGGAGACTTATGCTAAGACTTTAAATAATTGTGATTTGATGCAACACAATAAAGAAACAGTCCTTGCAATCCGCTAGAGGTTACAAGTGATTTCTATAGGTATAGTCATAAATTTAACTCATAGATAAAGAAAAGGCTGAGATTGTAGGAAAAGTTTCTCAACCAGTACTGATTGACAGAAGGTATACACAACTCCACATCTTTTCCTTCCTCTTTTTATACAACTCAGTGAAATTAACTTTTTATTCAATTTAATTTGGAGGAGACTAAGGCATTTTAGTTTGGGGTTTGGTTTTGGTTTTTTTTAAGATCTGGGAAGATAAGGAAGGTAAGGACACATACCAGTAAAATTACCTACAAGTAACATTAACTTATCAGTCCAACGCTTTCTCTAGTAGTCCTCTCCAGGCTAGTTACAACTACAAACACAAATTTCTTAGCTAAAGGTGACACTTACTAATAATAGAAAGAGTCACACAGAATGAATTTCTACAGAGGCATAATCTCATTTTCTGTAAAATCATTTCAGAGGAAATTTCCACTAAGCAAAGGCCATCCAGTGAGCAATGATAGACTGACCAGTTCTCACATCACTGCATGTTACCTGTAGAATAATGACCTTGGCATGTAACAAAGCCAAGTCTCCACACTGATTTGGAGAAAGAGGAAAGTTTACGGACTGTGCTCTGGCTCCTTAGCAAGTTTACATCTTTACCAGACAAGATTCCAGTGGAAATCCAAATCCAGAGGTTCTGAAGGATCACCATTTCTTCTAAATTACCCTCGGACAGCTTGAGACAGGTCTAATGTCACTAAACAAGTGCAAGCCATCCTTTCAGTGTGCTATTTCCACGTATTCTGAACTCTGATGTACATATCACAGCCATTCTTGCACCCCTCATGAAACCGTCCCACAGGTGCAGCTATGGCCCTTGTGCTCAGCAAGTTGGCCAACAAAATTCCTTCCTCACCCAGTGCAAGGATCTGGTGCTCCTCTTGGCACATAGGAAGTTTGAAAAGTACTTTTTGTTAGCCTGATTCGGCAGTCCATTCTGAACTATCTTATTCTAAGTATAAAGAAAAGCCAAATCTTCATACACCTGAGCTCTCCGTCACTGGCCTAAAAATATCTTAAGCTCAGTTCACGCCTTCCTGGGTAAATATATATGCATAAATATATATGCTGTCTACCAGATGTATTCTTTCTTAAATGTGGAATCAGTCTAATGCTGTAAAAACTTGCCACCCTGCCTTCCAGGTCTTGCAAGACTTTTTTATTTATTTTTGTCATAAGCACCATAAGCCTGTCAGAAGCTTTTTGAAAAACTGGTCCTGCTGAGTAGCCAAAAGTTGTTTATCAAATCTTAAAAGGACAGTCATGAAGCTGTATTTTTTAAACCTACTTGCAAAATCTGACAAAATATGTTAAGATCTCTGATTTTATAAGTTAAGAATCAGTTCTTTCTTATTCAGTTGTCCTTAAGAAGCCCCACTGATTTCATTAAAGATCTGTGGAAGAATATGGGACAGTAATTTTAGATTGCATAATACACTATTCTTCTGCTAAAAATATTGATTATTCATTGACTTTGGATGCCTACTATAATCTGCATTTTTATCATAGGCAAGAATAAACTGATACAAAGCCTATACCTCAAAAACTCTCCATATTTGAGGCCAGAAAAACCTGAATCTATCTCTGGATTAAATATTTTGTGACTTGAGCAGGAATTAATAACAAAAAGAAAGTACATGTATTAATTAACTGGTCCTCAGCTATGCATAGGATGAATATCCTTATTCACTATTTTAACTTCACCTTAAATGCATGAACCAGGAAAACAAACATGAAAATACTAACAATCGTATCATTTTGATCCACAGATGTCCAGGCCTCAGCTGGTGACAGAGCAACTCCAGGGAACTTAAGACAGCAGGTGGTTCTACTTCCCCTCCTAGAAATGAAGCCTCCCCACAATGGTTTTGAGCTAAGCTAAAGTGTTTGTTCAGCATAGGGAGAATCTGTCCCTTGTTGACTTCAGTGAGAGATTAGGAAGCCAAAAGAATCTTATTGTCTGCAATATGCAAGCATAAATTAGACCTACTGCACATACACTTGGGGGTAGATCTGAGGGTGTTGTTTGACAAGAAGCTCAACATGAGCCAGCAATGTGTGCTTGCAGCCCAGAAGGCCAACTGTATCCTGGTTGCATGGCCAGCAGGTTGAGGGAGTGGTTTCTGCCCCTTTACTCTGCTCTCATGAGAACACATTTCGAGTGGTGCATCCAGCTGATCTTTAAGGTCCCTTCCAACATAAGCCATTCTATAATTCTATGATATGCTCCCAAATTAGCATATGAATGCATAGGCATGCAAATTGTTGAACAAAGGAGGTGGAGACTGGGTACACTGCAAATCAGCTTTCTGGACAAACGCAGAGCCCAGCATCTCCAGGACTCTGGAGAACAATCCTGTTTGGATACCTACAGCTTTAAGATGTGGAATTCACAACTCCCACACAAGCGCACAGGGATGCACAGTAGCTGCAACATGTCTGACAGAGCACTTGTGCACTGCAAATCGATCGTGGAGGACTGAAGGGCCTCACTGTAGGTCACTACAGCCTCCTGTCTCAAAGGAGAACTGCTTCCAAGACAAGTAGGTATTTCTAAATTATTTCTAGGATTATTAAAGCATGCTCTCCATACCAGATGTGAGCTCTGCGGTGGCAGCTGAACTCTGCAAGTCTACTGGAGTGCATTAGAAGAGTGGGAAGCTCTGTGACCACAGGAGGAATGTGGAGCTTGCCCATTTCTGCTCAATTTCAAACAGCACTTCTGTGAGTGTTTAGGAGACAGAGACATTTAGCTGTACATTTCTCTCTCTCCTCCCTTCATCCTCCCCCTCATCTTTATTATAGTAAAGTGTTTCATGCATTCAGTACAATATTTCCTTTAACAAAATTCTTCCTTCTGCCTCAGAACCACTCACAACCTGGCACTTGTGGAAAATTTTTGGCTATTTTACCATATGCATCATGTCTAAAAATAAATCTATGTGCTTTTTGACTATGAAGATAAAAAGGTCATCCTTCCTCTGCATAGCCTTTTGTTCATATTTGAAAAAGAGTTGCTGTGAAATACTACTGTGTTAAGTCTGTTGTGAAATGTCTGTAAATGTAAAAGATCAACTGATTCAGCCCTGCCAATTAATTTCATTTTACTGGCAAAAAATTTTCTTATAATGCAACTGAGATCTGAGCTAAATAAGCTGTATTGCTTTTAATGAGGTGATGCTTCTTTCTCTTTCATTCCTAGGTTTTTTTCACCATTCATTTCTTAAGGTGAATGAATTTATTTCTGAGTGTAGATTTTTCATTACTTCACAATTTACATATCTATTTAAATGCCATAAAAGGGAGTGGTAACAGTATTTTTGTGTTGACTTCTCATTTTTGCTGATTTTACTCTGAGAGTCTGGCTAGTTTCACAAACTATCCAGATAAGGCAAATTGCTCATGTCATGTGAACTATCTCACAAAAACAAGTTCTGCCAATGGCTTTAGTGTACTTGTGCCAGAAAATGGTATAATACTTAAAATTTATTATTTAAATCAGAATACACTATTTAAAAAATCCAGTCAATAAAGAATACTAACAAATTATCAAGTTTTAGTTTGGTCTGAAAAATATTAGTTAATTCTATTTGTGCTAGAGGTAGCTGATAAATCACATTTATAGAAGCAACCTTTTTTTCTAGATAAACTAATCAAGTAAACATATAAACAAAAGTCAAGATTTTTCTGGATGTTAAAAAAGCAGTGCATCATGGGGTACTTTAGAAATTATTTAGGAAGGTTGCTCCTTTTAATTCCTTTCAAAACCAAGCCTTTCTAAATAAAAGCTACATGGGCTCTTGAATGAATTATGGCCTTTGTCAAACACTGCACTGCCAGGTCACAGCCACCCATGAATCAAACAGGTTTGGTGAAATTTGTAAATGAGTATTTCACTCTCATCAGAAAAAAGATTGGTATGGGGTGGAGGTTTATCATTAAAACATGGCTTTTAGGCAACAAGACAAAACAAGTCTAAATGACCTATGCTTTGAAGGTGGAAACTGTGAATGACAAAAGTAATGACAAGGAATATCATAAACAGACTAAAAAAAATAGGAGTCCAATTCTACACTGCTTTGCACCATTTCCTAGTCATAGGCATCCCTATAAAGCTGGCATGAAATTTAGACAAGTTTAGACAGGTTTTCACACTGATCTCTCATACTAAGGGATGGACAAGCAGCTCAGATTCATATTTACATTTGTTTTGGCTGTTCTCATATTTGAATGATATATATATATATTGTTATCTAGATACATGGTTGTCATATATAAGAATGCTATATATCGCTACACAAGACTTAAATATATAAGTTTTAAATATGTATTTGGCTACACATACAGATTCCCCTTCTTTATTGCTGAAAACTGAAGCTCTAAAAAATATTTTTTTATACAAATAAACGAAGAGCAACTGAGTAACTGGCTTCAGTCTGTATCTACTGGAAAATTTCCAGATGTTTGCTCCCAGTTTTAAGCCACACTTGCATATTATCACATTTGTAGGTAATGCTCTAATCTCACAGCCAACTTCAATAATCCTGCTCTGTGAAAAGCTTTTGAATGAAATTGTTTTACTACCAATAGGTAAGTGAAATACAAGAATTGTATATACATGGCAAAAATTATAGAACCATAATTTAGGTAGAGTAAAAGGAAAAGGGCAATTAGTCAATGGTATGCAAATCTTTGCTAGATGCTCCCACTAATTCATAGGCAAAAACAGGTTTCTGCTGCAAAGAGTCTACTCTCTAAGCCTTAGTTTCCATGGGGAACTCACTATACAAGAATTCAGTGCAATTTTCCCATGTTGTAACATGGGAATGTATGTCAGTAACACATACATACACAGTTCCTGTGTAGGCAGCTCTCTGCAGAACTTTTTACTCTGTTTTGAAAGTGGGATAATCCCTCCTACCTGGAACTAATTTTATCATTATGTGTGCATATGGGGAAGCTAACATAGCATAGCTGATACTTCATACATTCACAGTTTACCTAACTATGTAGTAACTTCCCTATGTGTAGAGAAACTGTAATACCTTAGAAGAAGACACAGGAAAGATTTTCTATTTTAATTCAGTTAATATTTTTTTGTACTAACCTAAAGGCTTCAACACCATTAGTTTTACATGTTTTACTCACACAATCTCCATGCTCTTTGTTAGCAAGTAATGTATCTTCTTTTTATTAACTGAATAAATTACAAGACTCCAATCCAAGACAGTATTTGCCATCATTGCTGTTCTACAAAGGTTTTTGCAAGTATTTGAGTTGACATTAATAGATCTATCATCCAATATAAATACAACCAGATGCATAAAGTATTGTAATGATCTAGACTTTTATATTACAGTCTAGTTAGTGAGCTGGTCCACTACATTATAAAAACTCTCACACTGAAGTCAGTCAAATAATAAACAGAAAATACCTGTAAATAACATGGCAGGTTCATTCTATCCTTTACTCAAGGACCATGTTACCTATTAGAAAGCAGATGACTAGTATTTATTTACAGTACCCAAAAGATCTCTAATCATTTATCTCAAGGAACGTGTACAATCAGAAGGTGGTAGGGCATAATGCAGTACAGTTAATTAATGCACAGAAGAAACACTTACATGGACCTCCAGAAATCAAAAACCTTCACCCAAAGTGTTTGATTAATAGCTTTGAGATCAGTAAGGCTAGTTTGTCAGTGATAGTTTGTTAGTGACTGATTCACCAATGGAAAACAAAAGCCCAACAGAAACGCTTAGCACATTTTGATACCCTGCTCTCGTGAAACGAGTGTTTTAAGGTCGCTCAAAAAAATCACCAGCAAAGGTGATCCACGACATCGTGTGGAAGTGGACAGCAAATCACAGAATGTCTGAGGCTGGAAGGCACTTCTGGAGGTCTGTAGTCCAGTCCCCCAACCTAAAGTAGGTTCAGCCAGGGAAGATGGCTCAGGGCCTACCTCCCCCAAATAAAGTCTTGTTCTTTTCTTTCCCCTCCTCTCTGCATTTTGTGTTCTTTTGATTTCCCTTCTCTTGTTATGAAATTTTGAACTATGTTCTGACGGAAAACTAAAATCACATTTGAACCACAGAAGGTCACTAAAAAGCCCTGGAAACCAAGTTCTCACTTTCTCACATTTAGAATGTCAAGCATTAAGTAAATAAAAGATATTATGAGACTTGCAATATAACCATGAAAAATGACCTTACAATACAGTTAAAATATATTGAAATTTGCATATATTCAGTGGTCTAAATTATGTGACTAAAGCAAATATTTCAAGTTCTATGTTTCATATTACACGTCATAGGACCCAGGAGACTGAGAAAAACTATTAACTTCCACCACCTAATTTCACACTGAATTTCAGAAAAGAAGTTGCTGTTACAAACTGGGTGCCATGAATTAAAAAAAAAAGATTCAGTGGATCCTGTAAGGGTTTGGGGATAACTCTTCTTGTTCTGCAAAGCTCTACCAACAGCTCCCGCTTACAACAACACATTTAATTTCCTTATGTTTTCCAACTGCATAATCTTTGTCAGACCAGCAAGTTTTGTTTGAACAAATGAGAACTTTCTCAGAAATAATCCTCAGAGAGATGCTCCCTCAGAGAACTTCAAGGAAAAAAAAAAAAAGACAAAATGGGGTTCAAGATTTAATAGGATTTAGAAGAGGACCTTTGATCATAGCCCAATGTAATGATCTAGTCCAATTTAGAATAATAATTGAAATGACACCATGAGCACCATGCCATTGCTCTAACATATAAAATTCTAGCAGTAAATCAGAGTAATTAAAAATGTGGACAGTACCATTAATTACTTAGCCAGTAGTGAAAAGATCCAGCACCATTTAACTAAATAAATGTAATTTGTTTTATATTAAAATAAATCTTATGAGAACTTTAAGGAACCCAAATCCATTTTTTAATTTGTACAAGAATATTTCCTTCATCCCTAAAGTGATTTCCTATTTCCCAAAACAGCAAGGTTTTAGACAAACACACAGAGAGATAAAAGCAAAGACCCAGTCCATGAAACTGTATTATTAGAAGAACCCTGCTGACATCAGAGCAGGAACATATGTGACATCAGTAAGTGCTACAAGTACCTGGACAGACACCAGATGTGAGGATGCCACCCCATAGTCACCACCATGGATGGGCTAAGAGGGGCTCATTTAAGCACAGCTAATCTTTCACCTCTCTTTGTCATGAATTGAAGCTGATTGATGACATGCTAACCCAGCACATGGCCACATGGAAGTCTTTCCCCTGTATCCTTCAAAGGACCAAGGGGAAGTTTGTAGATGCAAAGTTAGTTGCAGCAAGAGCTTTCTAAGATGGGAGGAGAATGGACTATCTTTCACCCCAGTCCCTCAACTCTGCAAGGCTTCGATAACTGCTTTAACTTGTGCAGGAGGTCAGATGGACACAGAGCAACTTCATGAATTAAAAAAATAAAAGCCACCATCAATGAGTCCTCACATCTGTGTGGAATGAATTTAGCCTCAAACGAAGGTACATGGGGGCAGAAAGGAAAAAGAGATCTTGCCAATGAGAATAAATACTATGAAAATGGAGTTACTTCCTTTGTTTTTCTTCCTTCCGTAATTAATATAATCAGATAATTAAATTAATACCTATAGTTCAAAATAAAAAACAGTACAACATTTTTCAAAAAAGCTAAATGAAACTATTCGGCGTTTCTTATTTATTGATAACGAATAAGCTTGATAGTTCCTGATATAAAGCAGCAGTCCAGGGCTGACATTAACCAGCACAGACTGTGATGTCAATGTTATAAATCATACACGGGAGTCTTGTGTTATGCAACATACCACAAACTGGAGCACTAGCCATTTTTTGAAGTAATAAAGTTAAAGGGTAAGTAGGTTACTTATCGTGTTACAGCGCTCAGACTTCAGCTAGTACAACACTTAAAAATATACAGATGGACATTGGAGTCTCTAAATCAATTTGTAATTCCTAAACTGAAATTACAGACCAAAGCCTAAAAAGCCATGTAGTCCTGAAGGAGACTTTGAAAAGTAAAACAGAAGAGGTATCATTATATAATTTTATTTGTGAGGAAGAAATGCCATAAAAAGCCATAGTCATATTCCAAAGCTAAAACTGTAGCATGAAACTCTTTTTAGAGTTAGAAAGGTTAAGTCATATTTTTAGAGGAACTATAGGTAACCAACACCTAAACAGCTATAGCATACTCAAAAATATGTTCTACTTCACCACATTCAGAGTTGTTTTAGTTTATTGCTTTTAGTGATAGGAGAAATTCAGAGTAACAAAAAACCCCTCGAAACCAAACCAACCAAACAACCTTTTCCTCTCATGGAGAGTTTAATAATACTTTTTAAATGGAGGGGATTGCTGAATGCAAGAGGTCATTTTAAGTTCCCAGGCTGCTCAGGGGCAGGAACAAGTAAAAGAGGAAGGTGAGCTAGAATCAACAGAGGAAAGACACAAGCCAAAGCAAATCAGCTCTGATCTCTTTTCTCTTCAGCATCTTCATTACTGAGAGAGGGTAAGTAAAAGGCTACTGGGGGATTTGGCAAAAGATGCTCCAATCTAGTGGCATGAGCAAGAGTTAAAAACAACTGCAACTTCATACCAGCCACTCCTTATTTCAGTTTCATATAAAATTTAACATTGGTATTAAATCTAAAATTGGCACACAACTAACACTCAGTCTCTCTCCAAACTGATTTGACTATATGCATGGAAGCCAGGATTCCTATACCTTCATCATATACAGGTACTTCCATGTGCAGAAAGTGAACATGTCATACTAGCAAATGAAAATGATGCATTTGTGTCATGTCTGGGCCTGTCCTTGAAAAGAGGTCAAAGAGATCTAGCATAAGGGGAAGTGGCCTGCAGAGGAGCCGCATGCTACAAGGATGACATCTGAGGCTGTCTTTTATAAGCAAAAAAAGCATCCTTCTTGTAGACAACCTTTGCATCAGAGACTTACAGTAATTGCTAACTGTATACTATTGTATTAATGATGGAATTTAACAATGAAGTAAAAAGGAAATTTTCCCCTGAAAGCAGAAATTTCACCAAGTGCTTCAGAAGCTTCTTGCATTTGCTTTTCTTGATGAAGCTGTTGGGTTTTTTTCGGACTGAAGTTCTTGTGTGACCTCGCGAAATCCTACCCCTTCACATGCTGACAGAATGATGATGAAGGAGCTATTCTTAGCCCTATGACATATCTAATGGCTGGTTTAGCTAATATTGCTTTTTAAGCCATACAGTCCCATTCTTCTACGGCTACTGTGTTGTAAACAGTACAGGTTTCAAAATACCTCACAAATACCTGCTTTCCTTTCGTGTTCAGCAGTCTAATATGTTGAAAATAATTTATAATTAAAGAATATCTAAAACAATGGCCTCTAAAAAAACACACCTATTGACATCTTGAATGATGTTGGGGAGAGGTTGAGGTTTCCATTTTGGGACCTATAAATGCAGTATTCATTTTTGTGTCAGGGAAATAGGTATGACCACTCCCTTGGAAAGTGTTCACAGGAACAGGTCCTTATTTTACCAGGTTGTGTTCTTTATGGCTACATTGATTTGGCTGGAAAAGAGTTTGCAGATCTATTCCACCAATTAAGAACAATCCTACAAAGGCCAGCTGCATGGCCTGCAATGCTCACATACTTCTCAGAGCTTCAGTGCAATTACAGTGAAGCTCATTACTTCCCTTCTCAGAGTCTTACCTTGCTCTTATTTCAGTATGTTAAACAATCTATCATTTCAGGGTGTAACTAGAAATTTCCAGCATCCCTTCAGGAAATATTCCTTTTAAGTCAAAGGTCTTTTTTTTTTAACAAAGTCCTTATTATAGACAGTCCTTTTGATACTTATGTTACTTTGAGAAATTCAGTCTTATGGGGTCTTACACTAAGTCGTCCACACTACATCCAACCATAAACCCTCTTATTTTTCAGTGACTCTAACTGATAAAAGAGGGATTTATTTCAGTAATTGCTTGTTCTCCTTAGACATAGCAGTTTTGCAGTTTTTCACTCTGCAAGCACCTCTGTACTGGGTTTTCTCAAAACTAGACTTCTTTCTACCTGCTCTGTAAGTTCCAGCCAGGGACTGTGAGCAGGAAATTGGTGCTCAGTTCTCTTTCCAATCCTCTGTGCTCCACACACACACACACACACACACACATAGAGGCAGACACATACACTCTTTTATCCTTTCCTTATCTCTCTCTCAGCTTTGGCTCATAATCCCCACTTCAGACCACTTCCCCAAGTCTCTCAGGAAAACATGCTATTGCAACTGTGACTTCATTCCTGCCTTTTTCCTCTGCAGCAAAAGGCTTCTCCTTGGCAATCCTTTTCATCATGCCAGTATAGAGCCTAATATTCTTGTTTTCCACTTGGAGAACTAATGCAAACTCCTATGTTTTTCATTTGATGTAGTAACAGCAATTTTTGCTGTAAGACCCTTCAGCTTTATTATTTTGCTCAGCTAGCCACATCGCCTTTTTTAACTCTTAGTAGACCTGACTATTTGAAAAGATTTATCACGAGTTCTCCACCTGTTCTGCTCCCTCTGTAGGTAGGTACTTATACCTACCACAGTTTAAATTGACATATTCAACCAGAGAGTGCATAGTGAGTTCTTGCAGCAACAACAAAACCCCACAAAAACCAGTGATTGTAACAGAGCAACTCAGGAGACAAGGTTAAGTGTAAACATCTGTTTTAGTCCCATTTACTCCAAAATTATTTTGGAGTAAGTCCATAGTACCACTACACCCCTACAGTATAACTTAATGGAATCACAGAAGATCTAGACTACAATGTAAGTAAGGAGCAAAAATGTCTATTTGAAGGGTATGATTAAACACATGCATTAAGCAAAGACATATGCATAGGCTCACTTAAAAATATAAAGATATTTATGAATCTCAATAAATACCTCCTAGATAGTTAACTATCAGGTCTGCAGGGCAGCTAAATTCAGGCTGTATGTTCAGAGGGAAATCCTCATTCTTCATACAAAACATTTTTATCCCAGTATGTGTGTAAGGCAATATAACTGTATGTCCTAGCTATGAGGTGAAGTGAAGCGAAGTTGTGCCATTGGCCACGATCCATGTTTCCCATAAGCACTTTGATATGTATAAAACCAGGCTGCTCAAGACTCTAAGTTAAGACTTTTCTACATCTATTTGGGTGTAAATGTATAAACAAGTGTTCGCAGTATTTATACTATATAAACTGGAAATGCAACAGAATATTTTTCACTGATAAGCAACTCGATTTTACATACCCTTTTTGTATTACTCTGTTTTAATCAAACTTTTTAGAAAATACAGAACAGACTCTGCACAGAATCAATTGCTCTGAAAAGCTTCTGTAAGATAGTGTATTAAATTGTTTTCATGGTGCAGCAGCATACCAATAAGATTGTAAACTCAGGGATACAGAAAGATTCACCAAGAGGTATGAGCAATTCAATAATTCACAAGAGAAGGGAAATCAGAGAAGAAAAACTGGTTGTGTCTTGAATATACCAATCAAATCAGTGTGCATCATATGAGGTTATGCTTATTGACAACATTCCCAACAGGTAGGAGAGTACAGAAGATAAATCTGGGAACACAGCAGACTTCTCAGTTGCTACTGAGGGTTTCAGCTATTACTAAAAAGAAATACTTCCTGCTATTATGTCTATGGAGAAAGACTGCTTTTTTAAAGTCTCATAAAAACAATACCATGTATGTCAATGAGTGCTAACTTAGAGTGATTTGAAAAATTGAGTTCCTAGTACTTCCTTGTAACTAAAGCTTGTAGTAAAAGAACACCACATTACGCAAATTGACCCTGAGTGGATCAGAGGCATAACAATGTACGTTTTAAGACTTCTGGCCTTTAAAAACATGGGAGAAGTGCAGGTGTAGATGTCATTTTTCTGAATCAGTATTTACTTTTCTAAGCTGCAGAACACATCAAGCTAAAGCATCTGACATGGGAAAATGCAGCATCCATACTCTTCATTTCAGTTAAATCTTTTGTTATTGTTGTCAAAGCACACATCTGTGCAGACTTCAGCACCTGAATGAAGTCTGAGGGCAGTGTCCCATCCTACTGATGAGCTATAAGCACAGCAGTGATGGTTGAAGATTTCCCAGTATTTGACTCTATTTTCACGCTCTTAAATCACACTGTCTGTGTAAAACACAGAGCCAACTGTATTACAAAAATGAAACAGAGGCAGTGGTCCCTACCCTGACATCTTGTAGACAGATATAGAAGAAAGGAAAAAAAGCAGGCGAGTAAACAGAGGTGACTGCTGACCTCCCTCCAGTTAACGATGTAGGTGTGGGACCGAGAAAGAAACGGAGCTGCCACCAAGCCTTCAAAGGAGCAGCTGCACAGCCACATTTCTCTTCTGAAGTGATCATCTGTGTCATATCCCCCACACCAGGCAGCACTGCTTTTTGCTGTAACCTATTCAGCGCATTGGCAGCAAAACAGCTAACAGACCTTCCCAAAATAAACACAGCTTTGTCAGCAGCTGTTTTGGCAGCCACTCACAGCGGACATTAGGATGAGCAGTTGCTTTCTTACAGTGTCTCTTCCAAGTAGGTTCTCAAAATCTAGTTTAGGCCCTTTGTATCCCAAAGGATTCAACAAAATGCAGTTTTCTCCTCTATAGATGGCAAAGGAATTTATTAATGCATCACTTTCATTTGTGACAGGCAAGCACATATAACTTGAGTTTGCTCTCTGGTCTGCCTCAGTTAATGGATGCATCTGTTATTTTATTCATCTCTATTTTGCATGTAATCCTTACATGTCTCATGGAAATTAAAACAGACCCATTCAACCACAATTTGTGGAAAAGTCCTATGGCTGAAGGTAATAATGAACCAGGATATTTGGGAAAGGAAGAACAACCACCAACAACATGAGTTAAATTTAGACCAATTAGTTCCATTATATAAATATAGAGCTTTTTAGGATTGCTTTGAAGAATTGCCCAGGTAGAAGTGACAATAACAAGAGGGTGTAGGGAAAATCAGTTTAACTTGTTAAGGATGGAAAAGAGTCTGGGAATAGAACAGTCTCCTGTATGAAAAAAGGTTAAATACATATCATCATTTTGTCTAGGGATTATTATTAGCACAGTGCTTCCTGCAAGAAAGTATACCTAGCTCGAGTTGTAAAAGCAGCAACAGATAAAGGAGAGTGCTCACAACTTAGCAACAGCTTTGAAAGTATTGTCAATAAAACTACAGTTTGAAATAGGGCCAAGTGATAGTATGTGATAATACTGCACAATGGAAGCAGCACTTCAGTATCTAATCTTGGGATTAGAGCAGATCTGGAGGTTCACACTATTGAAACCATGTCAAGGCTGAATTTATAGCTCTCCTTGGCAGATATAAATAACAACTACAGATTACTGGAGGTAAACTTTGATATACTTCACCAAAAAAATGAGTATCTTAAAACCATGGAAACTTTCTTTTTCATCCCCCTGCAAAAAAAAGAACATTCTCAGCTGCAGTAGTTGCTGAGGCATCTGTTTTCCACTATCACTGTGTTTATATGAATGTTTCTAAGGATCCAGCTCCTTGATATTACAGTCTTTGTGTTCAAAATTCAGTTGAGCAAAAGACCTGGCTACAAACCAGCCTTTTACCACACACAAGGCCTTCATGTGCATGAGACAATCATCATATTCTCCCCTGTGGATATGCAATATTGTAACAATTGAAAGGAAATATTTAGCATACACAAAAAAATTCAGAAGTCACACAGTTCCTTAGTGGTAAGACTATTTAAACTTCTTTCCTTCAGTTTGTTTAAAAAAAAAGGAAGTGTTGTGCATACACACACATGCGCGTGCACACACACACATGCGCGTGCACACACACAGACACACACACACATATATGTATATACACACACACATACACACACATCAAAAATAGGCAGGATCCAACGAGAGGATTGGTCTGGAAGTCAGAAAGAGAAATAAAAAAGGAAAGGAGGAAAAAATACCTTGGGAAATAATGAGGAGATGCCATACTGGAAAGTGATCTTTTAAATACTCTTTTTCAAGCTGTGCTTAGAAGCTGTCCAAAATACAGCCAAATAAGATTATATCTGTTGTACTAACGTTTCCTTGTCATACTTGATTAATATCATGCATGTGATACTCCAAGCGCAGTTACTGCTGTTTTTCAACAGCTACATGAACCACACTTTTGGCAGAAATTGTTTATAATTTTTTGTTCCTTTTATTACTGTATTTGCATGGAAATTTCAAAGTGAAAATTATTGCCATAATTGGTTCCTTTTTTTTAGCCTGACTGACAGATGCATCTGCCTGAACAAGAACAAAACTCAACTCTATTGAACCAGTAATCCTTCCATATGACATTGTCACACAGCACAGATGTCCTTTCATAGGATTTCTGTCAAAGGGACAGCTTGCCATTCCACACTGACAGGTAAGGCTGGAGATGATGAGCAAAGAGATCAGAGATTACTTGAAATGCCTTTCATAAAATTTAAACCAACCTTTATGCAATTCACTGTGGAGCAAAATTAATTATTGCCCTACAGTAATCGCATCCATTTATACACACCTAAATGCTACCAAACTTTGGAAATGTGAGAGCTCCTATCTGAACACAGAGCACCTGCCATTAACTCCTTAATGTCTCAAGACTGAGGACTTCAAAATGGGGATTTTCCCCAATCCCTGTCTTCTTGGAGCCAGAGCAGCTAGAATGTCTTACTTAAGATGGAAAGATGTGTAAAACAGTCACAAATATTTTACTTTTTAAAATCATTCCTTATATAGTTTTCCTAACCTGAGTATACAAAATACATGGTGCAGTGATTTAAGGCAATGGTTTTACCAGCTTGCATATGCCTTATGTAATTCACCTGCAGCTTCATCCCTCAGAAGTATTATGCCCCCATCAAAAATCCAAAGTAAACAGAGTATCCACTGTGATTTCTCTGTGGAGAATACAACTTTGGCATTATGGTCTAGAAGCCATAATAATGCATGCACTGGATAAGCAGGCAAACAACACTGCAGGACAATGAAATGACTCGTGGGTATGCTTCCTTGGTGCTCCTGAACCAAAACTGACCATAGTAAAGTAGGTTTTTTTTACTAGTCCAAAATGTGTGCTTTCTCAAAGCATGAGCTCCCTTGCACAATTTTTCTCTTCTTCTTTAAGAAGCTCCTTAAATAAAGAGTAGCACATTTCCTTATTCTAAAGAAGAAAATCTCCAGGCTGATCAAGAAACAATCGGACTTTTACTTCTTTGTCTTTTCGTATAAGAGGAGAAAGCTTTCAAAAAGACATATGTTTCATTTGCTAGAAATTAAATCCATGTTTAAAGCTTTTCTCCAGCCCACTACTGTTTGCTTGCTTTGGAGGGAAGTTACAGCAGTGCCAGGCCCTGGGAAGAACTTCGACATGTGTTGGCAATCTTGCAAACTGAATTTAAAGTCCCTCCGATTCAATATTGGGATATTTATTTAGAGCAAGTCTTGCCTGAAGCTCTTTATGGGAGTTTATGTCAAGCTACTGGCACTTTCTCCTCAGGCGAGTTTCCTGTTGTTTATCCCTGATGATGTTTAGAGCACTGCTAATCCACTTCCTACGGCATCCCGCTGAGATACAAGTCACATTATTAACAGCTAGTAGTTTCGACCATGATTTCCAACAGGGCCATGCAAATTGGTTCCTGGAATCTCCTGCACAGCCTCTCATTTAGACAAATTGCTGCAGTTTGGAGAGAAAAAGCAAAACCAAAATGAGAGAAAAACAGGATTTCCTATAAATGGCAATTTTGTACATGGCCTGTATTCCCATAACTTTCATCAAGACAGTACAAAGTGTAAGCTAGGATAGACTTTTTCCTTTTTATACTCTGTAAATGAGGGATATGGTACAGGTGATCTATTACACATCTTAAAATATGGAAGCAGCTCTGTCAGGATTCTTTTCACAGTGATTTGTGACCAAATTTCCAGGTAGTATGAAACTATCTCTATCGAGATAAATTTTGGAATAAACATCTCAATGGAGTTACACAAATTTCTACAACCTGAGTATCTATCCTGTGGCTTTCACTACTAACTTTACAACCCTTATGGCGATTCAAGCCCCATATGTGCACATATATGCATTCAAGAGCTTTTATGAAGAGCAAGCAGCATGCTCATTCACTCAGGCTTTTAGTTTTAATCACGACCTCTTACTATAATGGGGGATCCTGAAACCTCCTGGGCACACCAAAAAGCTGGGCACAAGATGCTATTTCTGCATTTGCAGCTTATTGACTTCATGTTTCTCAGCTTTTGAGACCGCCCCGTTACTGAAAAAGACACAACAGATACTTGCCTGCTTTGGGGATTTGAGACCACACAGAAAACAATGGCTCTCCCAGTTTTCGAAGCATGTGGTCAGCAAAAGCACCAGTCAAGCTCACAGCTTTCCTTGCTCTGTATTCTCTTTGCTTTGGAAAGAAATAACTGCAGCCTTTGTTATGAACCTTATGTTCATAACACTAGTTTTGCCACACTAGTCAGGCTAGGGATGAAGTATAATACTGCCATGGTGCCGTTTCCTCACTGAAGAATAATCAATTGGAATGAGGGGGGAAAAAAAAGGGTTTGTAGGTAATACAATTCAAAAAACAACCTCAAACCTCCAGTACTCAATGTCTCTTCACTTATATACTCTGATTGCCACTTCAATGATCAATGCATTCAATCAGTAGAGCCAGTTGTTCTATCTGATGCAGAATCTGAAAGGAAAGGTGACTGCAATTCAGACAAGACTCTCATCGGCCTTGGGGGTATTTCAGTTTGTGACTCAAGAATAGTGGCTCCCAGTTTGTCTAGTGTGAAGCTTCATAAACATTCTAGCATTAAGGTTCATAAATATTTTTAGCCATTCTGCAACACCTTAATTTTTCCCAGGTTGTGACAACCTTGATGAAATGGAAGTTTTAAAAAACTAAACCAAAAAGCAACAAAAAAACCTCAACACGTTCCTGCTGGGCTCAAACAGTGAATGCACTCTCAGATGACCCCTTGACATTTTCCAGTCATTGCAGAAAGGGCTGTCCCCCCTCTGGAAATAATCTAAACACTGACCCTCCTAACTGTCAGAAAAGAACCAGAGATTAGGAAAAAAAAGTCTTTTTCTGATCAACAACCTTCTCTTAAAACTGCCAGTGTGTAGCTGAACAAAGATTTGTTTTACATGATAACAAACAAATATTTGTGTAAGGTTACACCCACAAAAGCAGAAATAAATTGTGGCGATGATATGGTTATATGAAAGAGTCTACAGAAGTGTTAGGACTGTGAAAATCAGATTGTCTTGTTATGTGTTTCCTTTACCAATGACAGTGAAAATCTGAGATCCAAGTAGGCTTGGAAAAGCTTATCACTTTTACATCAAATTTAGCAAAAATACATATCAGCATAGGATCCAAAGGCAACAAAAGTACAAGTTTATCAACAAGTACAGGCACATATAAGCCAACAGCTCTGGTGTGGAAGACAAATTGCAACAAGGCACTCATATCCAGGGAAGCCTGAATTCAGAAAACAGCTCACCTAGACGAGTACAATATATTCTAAACTTGGGACAGAAAAGAATATAAACTACAGGAAGGACTGAAGATGGGATTAGCTTTATGTTAATAATTATATTGGTATCTAAGCTCTTAACAGAGAATGATAATGGGTTATAAAAGTGAAAAGAACGGGGACTACTCCTATTTTGTTTTTATTGCTCCCTGCTCCCTACATCCCTCATTGTTGAGCAGGGCTAAAGCTCATGCCTGACATCAACTTCATTATTCAATCTCCCATTCAAAAGCAGCATGGATTCTATCTCAAAAGGATCTTAAAAAGAGAAACAATGTCTTAAAAATGTATTCATTCAATAATTTGCAGAACTCTCCATAACTCCTACACAGCAATATTTGTAGAAACTTCCATCAAAAATTTTTAAGAGCAGAACACACATCTGTCAAATTTAGGTCAACCTTCTATATATGAGACTCCAGGTAAACCCAACACATATAAGGGAAATTTATGTGGAAATTTTAGTACAACTGTGGGGGTAAGATTTAAAAAAAGGAGAATTTACATTATGGCTGGGTATTCTGTTTTATCTTAAAAGGAGGTTGTATACAGGAGAAGGCAATTATGTAGTACAACAGAGAATCAGGTCTAGCCATGTACTGCTAGCCTTTTCTAGGTTAATGCAATATTATTAAGTAGTAAATATTTTTCAGTTTGCAGAGAGCAGTGGAACTTCTGAAGCTCTAATCTTGTAGACAAAGCTTTAATTTTTTAATGTTTATGGAAAGACATTTGCCCCATTGAACATTCATCATTGGTCCTTACAGTTGTTAATATTTCCATCATTGAGCACAAAAAAAAAAAAAGTTGTGGATCAAAGAGTTTGCATTGCAGGTGAGGAGAAATAAACACTACAATAGAGTACAAAAAGCCACAGCACATACTGCCAGATTTCTTTAGAACAAAATGAGAAAGGGAAAGAAACATCAAATTAGCTCTTTTACCACTAACAGTATATTTGTTACATGCAGAAACAAAACATTGGATATATAGGTAGGATCAGAGTTCCTTGTTCTGAGAAATACATAAGCGATTTAAAATTATGCTTTTCCAGTTTAGCTTTTTACAGCTTTTTTTTTTTTTTAACTGTGAAATACCAAGCGGGTGAAGTGCCCTACACTTCACTTGTCCTACAACTGTTTTGTGCTGCTTTAAAAAAAAATCTTATAAATAAAAAAATACTTAATGTATTCATAATATAACACGACCTGAAATTTTAATGGTGCCCTTGCCCAAAAAGCAGGGGATATTTACTTCTAAAGAGAGCAGAAAATATTAAGATGTCAAGAGATGTTAGGAAGGAAAATTCCTAATTGCCAGCAAATGGTTGGGTTTGTTACAAAAAAGAAAAAAAAGGAAGATATTTGAGACATCCACAACTTTTGTCAAATCAGAGGTTTGAAAAAATACTATTTGTTTAAACACAAGTTGTAAATGAGGAATAATCAAACACTAAAGATGAATCAAGTTTTACTTCACACCTGACACTGTATGACATGATACCTTTTGTTTTCTTGTAGTTAGAGAGATTTTAAGAAGAGGTGTCACTTGAAAGTTGAAGTGTTATCAGTCTGTCTGGAAAACATCTGTTTGAAGGAATTGCACTGCCTCTAAATTTTTGTCTGTTGCTGTCATCAGTTGAAGCCTTGTATCGCATCCCCAAGAACTACAAGCAGAATTATTGAAGCTGGCGTGAAAGGAAGATGGGGAAATGCCCACTGTGCAATCCATCATTTGCCTTTTTTAGAAATGTTTAGATGTGAAAACTTACTTTTTTTGTACAGGGGATTTCTGCTGAAAATACCAGTGTATATTCTACATCTTGGAAAAGGTAAAAGTGTGGAGGATCAAATGTCTCCAAGAGATAGAGTTGGGCACAGTGACCTTTCACCCTGAAACAGCAGTTTAAAGCTAGTTCACTTAAAGTACTAGAGACGATGTTTTGAAGACTTTTCTATAGCTCACTTGGATATTAATTCTGCCACCTACCCCAGCTTACCAGCACCTCAGCTGGTTTTATCTCACAACAAGGCTCGTACAGAGGAAGGAACAGCGGGAAACATTCTCTGCAGGGAAGACGTAACATTTGCAAGTCAGTGTAAGAAAACTCATAAATTGTATAATATCAGCTTCATAAATAATCTAATACTTCTGAAGACCTGAATGTCCTCTGAAAATGCCAAACTGCAAGTTATAAAATACATCCAGTAGATTCAAAGATCTGTATTTCAGAACTTCTTAACATATTTCCACTGGCTGTTTGAGCCCTTTTATGAATTTCATATGTGTAGCTTGCTATAAACCAACTACTTATCTGAATATTTTTTACAGGCCACACATTTTTTGAGTTATGAGCCACTGCTTAAAAGTACAAACAATTAACCTTAAAACTCAAATTTACTTACTGTAAAATCCATGAAAAGCTAATGTTTTCCAAGCACAAAAATAGAATTCTGCAGGTACCACCTATTCGTAGGCCAGAGAAAGCAGATACATTCATGATACATTCATTTATGTCCCTATAGCACTTTACATTTTTAAAGTCTTCTGCAAACATTACTAATTAATCCTCATCTACTCTTGCCAAATACGCTATTGTATTAGGAATTGACCTAACATAACCTTAAATGTTAAACAAAGCAACAGTCTACAGAAATGATAAAGAAAAACTATTCAAGCAGGGAGCTGGGAAGTGGTCAACTCACTGTTTCATGAATGTTTTTTAATTTTCAAGATATTATCCAAACTGATCACTGATTGGAGTACTAAGGCATTGCAGTTATAGCAGAGGTAAGGCTTGCTCACTGAATAGCATGAGGAACTCTGCAGCATACTGTTTCAACAAAGATGAATTTGATTTAGTGACAATGGTCTCTTTGTTAGTGTTTCAGGTTTAAAGGATTATAAAGCACCTAAGATTTCAAAACAACAAAATATCCTAGAGGATTTTATTTTAAACTCCTGTTTATTTCCCAAAACATGAATTAATACAATTTTTTGATATGAAATACGCAGTACTGAGTACTCTAGTGCTAAAGCAGCATAATCTGAAAAGTGAGATTTAACAATGGAAACACTAGGATTAATCTTTCTCTCTCTCTTGTTCAACTTGCCTGTGAGAAGGAGAACAAGAATCATCTCTGATCTTTAAAAGAAAGACATTCTCCTGCACTCTGAAAAATACTAATTGTAAGAATACTATGTTTTACTGAATACTGATGAAGAAAAAGGTATAGGCACAACTCAAAGATTATTATGAAGTACAAAGCTCAGTTTAAGCAAATTAATTATATAATTTTTACCTTCTTGAAAAGCAAATACTAAAAATGCCTCAGGATATACAGACAATAAGTAAAACACAATTACATAGCTGCAAATTCAATACATATAGTAATTTAGAAATGCCTCACTTACTGTTAACACGTTAAAAATATGATGAGAAACTGCACAAATCCATTTTTATTTTCTTTCACACAGAATTTTGCTGCGTTTTGAACTTATTGGTGCAACCAGAAATTAACCTATCATATCCTGTCAATATTTCAAAACTTCCATATTCATATATAGCCAAATTCATGAGCTGGCCTAAAAATTAGCAATATCTGTTTACTGTCCACAGAGGTCATTTTGAAAGTTTATCTATAACATGTTATCAGGGGAAAAAAAATCCTATAAATATCTTTTAGAATTGTTAACAGATACCGAGAGAAAAGATACAGTTACCTCATTTTGAACACTTTGGGAAAATTTATGATTTTCTGGAAATGTAAACACTACATATTATAATTAAATCCACTGCTTTAGCAACTTTTCAAAGCTAGATGTACTTACAGATTTGGTGGGTAGTTTTTTTGCTTTGGTGTTTGGTTTTTTTTGGTTTTTTTTTTTTTTTGTTAGTTGTTTTTTTTTGGGTTTTTTGGCGGTTTTGTTGTGGGGATTTTTTGTTTGGTTGGTTTTTTTGGGGGAGGATTGTGGGGTTTTTTCCAAATATTATGGCATGGCTGAGGAGGCTAACAATCAACTCTGCGTCTTCTTCACCTTCTGTGTTATGTGTACACCATTGTACCGACATGATTCATACAGAAGCTCCTCCTGAGTAGTAATAAGCCTCTGTTTTCCAACTTAATAGATAAATGAGTAATAAAAATTGAAATAACAACTACAGCGAACAGTGCAACTGGCCCAGTTCAATAAATAAGATAACAATATGCTCTGATAACAGTATTGTTGATATGAAGGCAAGGGCCTTTATGACAGTGTAGGAGTAGAACATGAATGAGCTAGTTGAACTTTACACAGGCTGATGCAATTAATAGAGATCATTCAGTGATTTTTGCAACATTAGTGTAATGGGATCAACGGTCTCCAAATATATAACTTCAGAAAATTATTATAGTTCTTGGATATTAACTTCCACCCAGTTGTTTAATGTTACTGCTTTTAAATAATAACTTCATCTATAGAGACAATTAGGTTGATATTCTGACAGAATTTCCCTTTTGTTTTCATGACATTTTCTAAAGGTCTCTTTAGGCTTAGGTACTACACAGACTAGGACTGACACAGTATGTGAGACACTCCTCTCAAAAAGAAGCTCCAGCTCTAAGTCATACTGGTTTTTATTGGTTCAGCTATGGAAAGACCTCCCTCACTTGCTCAAATTTCTCAGTCTGTTTTGTTTGCCGTGGATGCTTCCTGTTCTATGTAAAATTGCTTTTCTTTGAAGAAGTTTGCTCCCTGCAAAATCTATAGAAGGAGCACTCATAAAACCTAAGTCACAGACAGAAAGCCTCAGTGGTCAACTGCCCTTAAATAAGGGCATGCATGTTATGCATACTTGTGACAGATGTCCTGTTTGTGCACATCTGGATTTGTGTTGAGAGTTTCTTCTTCTGCTTGCTTCCAACTGTGGATAAGAGCCAGGCTACAAAACAAGAGAAGTTCACAAACTCTGATCCATCTGCATGTACTTGTTACATCTTTACTATGCTTAATTAGCATTAGTTATGAGTAACTATGTTATTTATTAATTAGTATTAAACACACTACGGGCCTAAACCTGGAACAAATACAGAGGGTTAATCTCAATTCAAAATAACAGAACACTGCAGATCAAGTAGGCAGGGAAACAAAATCAAAGTTGTCAATAATCTGTTAGCTGGCTTATAATGTTTTATAACAAGAATTGTTATAAGATATTCAAGTTCCCAATATTAAAATAATAGAATCAGAGAATATCCTGAGTTGGAAGGGATCCACAAGGATCATCGAAGTACAACTCTTGGCCCCATCAGAACAGTCACAAGAATCACACAGTGTGCCTGAGAGCATTGTCTAAACACCTCTTGAAGTCTGGCAGGCTTGGTGCCGTGACTGTCTCCCCTCTCCCCCTACTCCTTTACATATTCCTCAAAATGTAAAGGTTTTAAATATGCCCAAGGGTCACTGACATCCCTGTATAACTAGGATCATGAAGGAAAACAATGAGATAGCTGTAAGAGGATGCCGTACACTGAAGCTAGTGGAGACAAAATAAAGCTAATCAAGAAAGAAGATCAGATTAGAGAAATAGATAATAGGTACTGAAATAAAATCAACAAGAAGAGAGTGCTAGGATTTGGAGGAAGTGAGGGAGTATAATTGTCAGACAGGAAAGATGTCTGGAATTTTTCTTTTGCATTATTATTTTAAATATCAATCTAAAAGGATATTATGCAGTTGTTCATGTGTTTGTAATTCATTGTCTTGCTACTTGTGTTTTAACATGAGGGGTCAGGAATCAGTCTCCTGCACTTCCTTCATGACCCTGTCTGCATCCCTGGGCACACCACTTCACATGCCTTCATTTCCTTAGGAAAGATACATTACAACAGCAGTATGCAGCATTCAGATTTAGGACCATTAATTTAGATTTCAGAACAAGTAAGTACTGAACATGCAACGAGCATGTTCAGGGTTACTTCGATGTGAAGTGCCCACTTAGTATCTCAGTTGAACTCTGTCAGTAAACAGGGAGAAAATGCTCATTCTGCACAAACCAGGAAGCTGGAGACAGGTCTGTTTGTGCAGAGGTGTCTCTGCTCTCTTCCAATTCAGGAGAGTGTGTCACTACTTTTTCACTAGGCTATCCCCAGGGGAAAAAAAAGTGTGCTGCATATGTAGTTAAGAAGATACTATTCTAAAATTTCTCTAACTCTTCTTGATTATTCCAGTGTGCACAGACCCATGATAAGCCCGGAGCATACAGATGCATTTCTAAATAGATAGCTACCCCCAAAAAGATAAGAAAATTCAGGGATTTTAGAAACAATTACATAACTGCCATTGCCCAATCTCTCTTCATGTACCATCAAAATATTAACACCATCCTGCTATGTAATCTATAAGCTTAGAGTGAACCATATTCTCCAATATGCATTCTGTAAGTCACTAATGCTTATTCACACTGTGCATAATCCCCCACCTCCCAAAATCTTAAACATTAAGGAGGACATGAAATTTAGACCTTAATTCTAGGTGTCTTAACACAACATACTGTATTGCAGTGAACACCTAGCTCCTAATGAATCAGGAAAAGACTAAGTGACGAAACAGGCATCAGGAAAAGGTGGTTTTGATGATATGTATGACAGATGACCAGCCAAGATTAACAGATTTTGCTCTATAAATCCACTATGGGTGGCAGTGGGTACAAATCAATAGCTGAATCTTTACTGCAGTAGAACTAGCTGGATTTATGGCTGAGTAACCATGAGTGGAGGAGCATCTTCAAGGCTCAAAGGATGCTAGGTAGCTCCCCTGGTGAAAAGACCTGTATCAGGAAGCTTCACCTGTCACTCCAGGATTCCTCCTTCTCTGTGAGGGCTTAGACATTAGAGGTACCATTCATGCATTCTCTATCACCTGATTTGTACACCATGTCATACAAAACAGGCTTTAAAACGTTTAGTTAACCTGCTGTCCCTATGTCATATGTGCTCTGAAAGGATCAGAAAAAATTCTAGGCATGGTGAAGCAAAAAGAAGCTATTCAAATTTTTGGAATAGTGGAAGAAAGGTATAGCGTGCCCCTATCACCCTTTTTAAAGGTGATAAAATTGCATTGTATAGGTAGTTCACAGTGAAATGAAGCCTGCTGATACTAAAGGACTGAGTTGGAACC
This sequence comes from Pseudopipra pipra, assembly GCF_036250125.1. Lineage (NCBI taxonomy): Eukaryota > Metazoa > Chordata > Aves > Passeriformes > Pipridae > Pseudopipra > Pseudopipra pipra. The sequence goes on along the minus strand of NC_087552.1, from coordinate 28,928,399 downwards.
TGACACAGGACAGGGACAAGAAAGGACTCACGTGCTTCAGGACTGGATTAATTTGACAGTTACATTTAAATGTGTGTAAAGCATTGGAGACCTGTTTTTAAGAGTGTGTTCAGGAAGGAAAGATGTATGGAAATGAAGACTTACAAGTCCATCTATTGCAAGTTTTGGGCCATAATCTAAACTAAAAAATTGCTAGCTTACAGCTGGCTACGAGGCATTGTAGGGATGCTTCTTTCCCAAACTGGAGTGTCTTGTATCAGTTCAATGCAACATTTTTCCCAAGTACTTTGCGCTTACCACATTCTTTGTAGTTTGAGAAATTTTGCAAAACACATTTTGGACTACTTAAGAAAATTAAACCTCTCCAACCCTGAAATTAAATCTTCAAACCCTTAAATTAAAATTTCATATGCGCCTAGTCTCTGTTTCCATACTCTCTTTAAAGATAATTTTAAATCTGAAGCAACTACACTGCATCCCTTTGGTGATGTTCTCTAAAGGAATGTTCTTTTTCTGTCCTCCCCACCAAGCCTCAAGAAAGAAGAAATTATATATGTACATACACATATGTATATAAACATATATCTCAATAAGCATTTATAGCTGTGACAAATTTATTCTTACTGTCAATTTAATACATCTGTTTTCCATTTGAATTTGATATAGAGCCTGGTGTTTTCTATTAGATCATATAAACAAGTGTTTGATTTAAAACAGGATTATTTTTCTTCACAGAGATTGAGACCAGTAATAAACATCACTCTTTCTGGGAATACAAATGAAGTGGTAATTCCATTAAATATAACTATTTAAATATGAAAAAAAATTCATTAAAGAATAAAAAAAAGCTTGACCACAGGCCTGATCTGTCTAATGATCTACTGGACAGAAATTGTTCTTGCATGACTGACTTCTCTAGTGGATTACACCAAAATGAGACATATCTCATTTTTCCAAGTGTGCATACTTAAAAAGATCAATCAGTCTGCTGTCATTAGCAGTACTGGTGTGAAGCCCAAAGCAAGGTAGGCACTTCAGCACTCTATCAGATGAAGTTCCCTTTCTGTCCTAGATTTTTTAATCTCTTCTTTGAAAGACAAAAAGAAAGGGCACTTTCCTTTCCCCTAAACTCATATTTTCACTTTTGTAAAAGAGGACAACTGCAAGTCTGCATATGTAGTTTGTAAAATAAAACCTTAAAGGATTTGAGTGAGAGCATAACTTCTAACAGTGAGGGATTATGGCCATAATAAAACTTCATTAGGAACAAACCCACCCTCAAAAGGAGTAGTACATTCCTAAAACAGAATAAGTTCATATCAGAGAGGGCTATTTCACTGTCAGCACACCTTTACAAAAAGGCAAAGCAAATGTAGATTCTGGCTCATAGACTCCTTGCTATTTATTCTACCAAATAGCTGGCCCATGCAGGAAGACTGGGCTGTTAGCAGGTACTACTTCAGCAGCCAGCACTCCAAAAGCACCTAAGCAAACCAGATTTTGCTGTGTGAATTATGGTCTGGCTCAACAAACTGAACCAAAGAAGACCATCAGTCATGTGCATGGAGAGAATAAATCAGATCATTCTGCTGTTGTGCCTTATCTCATCATTAGAAATTATTTTACAGTGATTGTGGTACCCTACAGATCTAATCATAATTTCATTGAATCGGTTGGGTTGGAAAAGACCCTGAAAACCATCAAGACCAACTGTTAACCCATCACTGCCAAGGCCACCAAGCCACGCCCCTAAACAGAACATCTATAGACCTTTTGAATACCTCCAGGAATAGTGACTCTACCACTATTCCCCTGGCAGCCTTTTCCAATGCTTGGTAATACTTTCAGTGAATAAATTTTTCCTAAAAACCAATATAAGACTGGCACAACTTGGAGTTGTTTGCTCTTGTTAAATGGCTTATTACTTGGGAGAAGAGAAGAATACCCATCTCACTTCAAGCTCCTTTCAGGTGGATGTAGAGACTGATAAGGTCTCCCCCGAGCCTCCTTTTCTCCATACTAAACAACCCCAGCTCCCTCAGCCACTCCTCACAAGACTTGTGCACCAGATCACTCAGTTCTCTGGAGTTACTCCACCACCTCAATGTCCTTCTTGTAGTGAGAGGCCAAAATCTGAACACAGGGTTTGAGGTGTGGCCTCACCAGTGCTGAGTACAGGAAGACATCACTGCTCTGGTCCTGCTGGCCACACTATTTCTGATCCAAGCCTGGATGCCACTGACCCTTCTTGGCCACCTGGGCACATTGCTGGCTCATGTTCAGCAGCTGTCAGCCAAAATCCCCAGGTCCTTTTCTGCCAGGTAGCTTTCCAGCCACTCTGCCTCAAGCTTGTAGCACTGCCTGGGGTTTTTATGACCTAAGGGCAGGGCTTGGTACTTCACCTTATTGAACCTCATACAACTGGCCACAGCCCTTCAATCCAGCCTGTCCCGATTCCTCTGCTGATCCCTCCCTACCCTCCAGCAGATCAACACTCCCAACCAACTTAGTGCCATCTGTGAACTGTCTGAGGGTGCACTCAATCTCCTTGCCCAGATCATTGATAAAGATATTAAATACAACTGGCCTCAACAATGAGGCCTGGGGAACTCTACTACTGACCAGCTGCCAGCTGGATGTAACTCCACTCACCACCTATCCAGCCAGTTTTCTACCCAGTGAACAGTTCCAAGCCATGATCATCCAGTTTCTTCAGGAAAATGCTGTAGGAAACAGTGTCAGAAGGTTTACTGAAACCTAGGTAGACTACATCCACAGCCTTTCCCTCATCCACTAACTAACACCTTGCCACAGAAGAAGATCAGGTTGGTCAAGTAGAACACGTCTTTCATGAATTCATACTGGCTGTGTCTGATCCCCTGGTTGTCTTGCATGTGCCATGTAATGGCACTCAAAGACGATCTGTTACATAACTTTTCCCAGAACTTAGGTCAAACAGACCTGTAGTTCCCCAAATTGTCCTTCCAGCCCTTCCTGTAGATCAGTATCACATGTGCTAACTTGTCCTACTAATCAGGTTCTAAACAATTAAATTGAAATTCACATACATTCGACCCAGATAGTGAATCATGCTGATACATACAGTGATGGAATTAAACTAAAATTCAGCCTATTAGGAAGAATGCTTTGATACCACCTGTGTGAGGACTAGATCTGCTGAGCTGCAGTGATTTACAAAAGCACTACTGCTGATGGTAGACCATCTGTGATACAGAAGGGGAAAGAAAAATAGAAAATAAAAATATAGAGACATGTAAAGTATGAATAAGCTAGAACAACAGCGAAATTCAAAAGGAGAAAATGTTATCTATGTGTTTTTTAGTATTTTGCTAGTTTAATATAAGTATCTGAAGAAATGTGTCTTCCATTAGAATATCTGGTAAGAAAGAAAGGCCCAAATGACGTTTACAACATGGCATTTTTTCCCCACCTAATATTCAAGTAATTATAAAAAGGAATAATAATAAAATCAGAATCAAAGCAAGTTATAGCAACTTGCAAAGTCACTTAGCTGACTATGTCCTAAAGAATGGCAAATGAGTTAGAATAAGACTTGAAAGATCTTGAAGGTTGGAAAAAACCTCATGAATTTTGTCCCTCTGCCTAGATAGTGAGGTTTATATGACTCTGCAAAGCATATTTGGATGGACTACATAGCTTTTGTTTACACAAGAAATGGTCAGAAACAACATGTACACTGATCAAGTCTGCACTGCAGCAGGCATGAGGACAGATTTTTGCAATCAAAATGAAACAGAGGGGCTATGGGAATCACACAGAGCTTACTGCTCTCTGGCTGTCAATCTACTCCTTGGCACTAGGACTCAAGTAACCATTTGCCGAGAGAGGCTGGGAAAAGTTCTTACATCCAGAATAAAAAATATAAGACGTTACAAACCCTGGCATGTATTTTACAGTGGTTGCAAATTGCATATGAATAGCATTTTCTTCTAGTGAAAAACTCAAACAAGATACAAATGGCTATAATGCAAAATGAATCTCTATCCCCCCTCTAGTGCTTTGTGGGTTTTTTTGAAGCTTCGTATTTTCATACCTAAGATTCAGATTATTTTGTTTCCTGATGTAGCAGATAAGATGTAGAAATCAAAACTTTCACTTGGTACATCACGTTGAACTTTCAGTCACAAGTGTAGCGATGCAAAAGGCTTCAGCTTAAATGATTAAGTACTGTTGTTTTCTAGGAGTATTTTAGATTGATAAAAGTAAATCTCAGTCAACTCCATAAATTATAACCAGTATTTTTATTAAACTGAATGTTTTCCATAGTAAAGTTAAAATAGTAAAAAAAAAAAAAAAGTAAATGGGATTTTTGTTTCTTGGAAAAGGTAGTACGACACAGGAAATATACCCAAACCAAACAGCAGTGCTTTGAAATAGCCTTTGGGTTTTTATTGGGAGTACCAAAATATTTTTACATACTCAGGACAAAAACATCTTTTCAGAACTGTGCTAGTTTTAAGTCCTATGAAACCAGTTAATGTGGCTATATTTTGCCTTCCCTTCCATTGCAAGTGTCTGCCCAGTACCATTACATCAGACAAATCCAACAAAATAGGCTTGGGTTTCAGTTTTGTTGTTTCTGGAAATGGGACAGAGATGGAGAAAAGATGGGTAAGTGGGAGTTAGAACAGCCTTACGTGGACTTCTTGTGCCACACTATAATCAGAACTGTTATTCCAGGAATTCTTTTGATTTATTACTTATTATTTATTATTTCCTGAAAACTGTAGAGTGGTAGGGATTGAGACAGTCATACCTTTATTTGAACTATTTTATATCTCCTCTGTCATCCATTGTGGCAGAGAAATGGACTCTGATAGGGTGGATGCAGAATAAAATCAAGGTTGCATGGATTCAAAGACAATTTGCCTTAGTGAATCATTACTATTAGTGATATTACAGGACAGAAAAGTAGGTTGGGCCCTTAAGACCACCATAAAATACATCTAAAGCATGGTACAAATTTACCAAGCAGAAAGGAATCTACCAAATTTACCAAACTGTAAGGAAATACATACCTGGAAAAAAAATTTGTTAACTTCTCTCTTATGAAATATGAAAATGTATTATTTTGTCTCCTTACTGCTTCCAAAGACAGAAGTGAGTTGATCAGCAAAGCCTAAAAAAATTACATCAGATAGCTGAGAAGTTTCTTTCAAGACTTGTAACTTTATCTAATATTTTCACCAATAAGTCTGAAATTGTGTAAATTAACTTAATATTTAATCCTACTCATAAATCTAGTCTGCACAAAAGGTACTTTTTTTTTTAAACTCACTCCAACTTAAAAGGCTTACCAACTTTAGTGAAAACAATTTAACTGGTCCTACAGCTCTGACATGGAGACTGGATTTTATATCTGCTTGTTCATCAGGAAACAGAATTGGCCACCAGGGATCTGATCTTTCAAACATGTTTAAAGTCAAACACATGAACAGTTCCACTGGCTTCAGTGACTACTCATATCCCAAAAGCCAAGCACATGCACAAATCCCTATCATCTCACAATTGCGCAAAACCAACACAAGATCTTTGTGTGGGTTTGCTCCCAGCTGATGTCAAGGAGGAAAGCACGGTTCATTAGGTTGGGTGAATATGTAGCATGGCTGCAGCACATCTGAGAACTGAACTAGAAAGATACTTTTATACAGAATACAGAAACCTATTTAGATCTCTATAGGACACAGTACTGTGTGGTGGAGGGATACAGAGAGACCAACTGCTTCATTACACAGTAGAGTTGACACTTAACGCTGCTTTGACCCGCTGGGTGCCTATACAACAAGTTCAGATACGTTAATTCCAAGACCTGCCAAAGGAACAGGTCTTCGCATTAAATATGACTCAAAAGTGGACCATCTGCTTCAGTTTGGGAATAATGACAGTGAGCAAATCCAACTCCAACCAATGCTGGTTACATTATTACATGATTTGTCTGATGTAATAACAGTTTTAGGATAGACGTAGAGGTGAACACTCTTACATTTGAAGCAAGGAGGATTTAGAATCATAGGACTTAAACTCCCCTAAGACTGGAAATGAAAAACACAAAAGACTAACAAAATAACGACAGCAGGAACAGGATAGAAATAAATCTCCCACCAACAATAACACAAAAGAGAAATAAAAGACAGATTTCAACACTGGCCACAGTGAAATAGCTGTATAGGCAGTGTGCTAGTAACCTCTGATCCTGGCAAATCCTGTGCTCACACAGCAATGAAAATTGTTAAATGGAAAGATGTAGTAAGACTTGTGGAGTTCAGTGGAGGAATGCACTTGCCTGCAGGGAACAGCCTGTAGGTTGATCTGCTCAGACACAGTCTTCTGCATAAATAACAAGCTCACCTGTTCACACAAAAAATTCTCATATGTTTCTGTCCAAACAGGTACTAAACACAGGTACAAGTGTAGGAATCCCATCATACTTTGGATCCTAACTCTTTCGTGGCCTTTGAGACCTCCATGTTTTTCACTCAGATTAAGAAGGAGACAATAAGGATGGCTGGTTGCATATGATCTTTCATTATTATCATATATTGATTAGGAAAAGCAGTAGCTTTCCCATCTTAGCATATTTTTCATACTTTAACAATTTCCCCTTATGTCAAGTCCTTTCAAACATTTTAGGAGGGGGAAATATAAAAACAAAACTCATAGTCCAGGGTTATTTGTTGGCACATTTGGATTCTGTTTCAGTTATAAACATATGGGAACCTCTATAGACAACCTCTTGTTCTGAGTTGTCTAACTCTGTACAGAACCATCTATTATGAACCATCTCAAAATAAGTATATTCAGATGAGTATACAGACCGATGAGTCATTCTGCAATAGAAAAGCTTTTCCACAAATAAGTGGCCAGCTACAACTTTAGTGTACTGTAGTTTCTGGAACAGCACACTGTATTTTTTCATGAACTGCAATTAAAAAATTAAGTCTGTTCCCACACATCTTTAAAGACTGAGACTTTCGGATATTTTTGTGATCTGTTTCTCAGGTTTGTATTAGTACTGTCTGCCACATTCAATCAGATACTTACAAAACCCATCCAAAGAGAAACAACCAGCATATTTGGGTTTAAACTGCTTGTGAGAATACAGTACAACATAACATCGATGGAAAATATTCAATATCTCTGCAAATGATGCTGACAGAAGACAAATGCCTAAAAGACAGGATTCTATGTACTGATATACTTAAGGTAAATATTTTATTAGCACATTATATATCTAAATATGAATGTGTGGGTGTGATAAACGCTTACTTAGTATACCACACATTCAAATCACTGAATCACAGAATCAATTAGGTTGGAAAAGACCTCTGAGATCAGTCAGTCCAACCTATGACCAAACACTACCATGTCAGCTAGACCATGGCACTAATTGCCACATCCAATCTTTCCCTGAACACCTCCAGGGATGATGACTCCACTAACTCCCTGGGCAGTCCGTTCCAAATTCCAAATCTATTTAGAAGGCTAATTAAACAAATAGCCTAGTGATCCATGAGAGCGTTTTGCCGGTAACACCGAGTCCCAAGCCGCGATGATGCTGTCGGGGATGCCGCGGGGCCGGGCTGGAGGGTCCGCAGAGGGCGGCAAAGGTGCGTCACCCTCTGCCAGAGCTCGCTCCGCGCCCCCGAAACCCGATTTAAGCCATGCAGGGGCGACCTCTGCTGTTCCTTTTGTTTTCAGAACTACAAAAGGTGAAAAAAAACCCCAACCAACCCACTCCTTTGCCACTTTCCTTTTGCGGAGGAGGAGGAGGAGGGGAGAAAGGCTTTTGACATGCTTCCAGCACATCGCAAATTATCTTCCTCGCTCCTCTGTGACAGCTCAGTCCGTTGGCCTCAATATTAGAACTCTGAATACGAGATCATTATTTCAGACAAATATATGGTATTTATATAGAAGTATTTACATAGCAGATGACTTCTTTGGACAGTGAAAACAAAACAAAATAACTTGGCTATATTGAAGGCACTTAAAAGACCCTCAGCAAAAATGCCAGTTAGCTATTATTCTACATGAGCGCTGGTTGTTTCAAACCATGAACCATGGCTTATTCTTATAGGTTTTACTAGGAATGACATTTAAGCATCTTGATGCAGGAAACTTAAAGTTTTTACAATCAGTGCTAATTGTGAAACCTCTCCGGATGCCCCCTTCACTCCTCCACGTCTTAAAAAGTACAAAAGGCAGCACACCTTACAGTGAAAGATGCAATAAACTCTCCTCTATTTTTTAGACATGGAAAAAAGAACAGCAGTACATCAGCAGCACTCCCCACCCCCTAAAATAATCAAAGCTTTCTCCTTTTTTCTGTATAAGGGTGTTTTGGTGACCATCTAAAGTAGCCTTCTAAGACTTTTTGTCTTTCTTTGCTATTTTTATTCTAAAGTTTCAGATAAATTTGCATGCAAAAACATAAACCTAGAATCTTTTAAGATCTTTAGTCCATACAGAGAATTATCTAAGTTAAGTCCAAGGACTTGTCTACATTCATTATAAGGAGGTACAAAACACTAAAAAACCCCAGGTGTTTAATGTAAAGTACCTGGACATAAAAGTTTAAAGTCTTTGCACTTTCAACAAATTTCTTTCACTGGCCACAAAGGAAAGTGAAACAAAAGAAAAAGAAAAGAAAAGAAAAAAGGGGGAAATACTTTCTATCCATTTTCAACACATCTTCAAGTGTGTGAAAACTTACCCTTGAACTTCTACCTTAAGCAAAAAGTATTAATTTCCCCTTTAAGCATAAAGCTTTTCCAAATGCCACAGTAGAAAAAAATAATTGCCATGCCATCATTGGAAACTACGGTTAAAAAGAAACTTTGACGTTGTTTCATAAAAATCACCTGCTTTTTAAAACCCAAAAGAAAAGGACACCACCATCAGCATTTATATTGACAAGAATGTTCCTAAATGTCTTATCAGGGTGATTTAATTTTCCATCTGTCTGCTGGATTTGCTTTGCATAAAGATCTGGACACATACAAGAATGTGTGTGTTTTCTTTTTCTGCCATACTACTAAGAAAGTAACTCAGGATCACAGAGCAGCCTTTTGCTGCAGCTAATCCCTCCGGATTTGGCCTAGCCTTTCAGGCTACGCTTCCTGTCTGAACCCGCCTATGCATTCTGAAAGCAGAAGGAAAAAACCCCAAAAATTTGGCAAAGAGCCATTTAAAAAAATACCAAAACATTTGCTATGCAGGTCGAACTTCAAAGAATGTTTAAAAAAAAAAAAAAAAAGAACAATGCAGAATCCTAGTTATTCCTTGGGTTCATCATACAGTGTAAGGGTCTTTTCTAGGATCAGGTTTGAGCCCTCAGTAGTGGGAAACCCCAACCTCTTTACAGCATTGGAAAAAACTGCAGGGTTTGTGTCATTGCAATTCAACAACTTCAGTGAAGCAAGGCTAGGGGTCTGATTATTTTTCCTTATGAGCAAGAGTTGATTTGGATATCCATAAAATAAACCAAAAGCTACTTTTTCTTAGTTAAAATCATCAGTAAGTTATTTAAAAAAATATGATTCTTCAGAGTATCTATTTAAAATACAGTAGTAGTGAATAATAAATGTAAGAACCACATTTACTAAGAACATCTGTTACTGTTAGTAACAGATCAAAACATAGGACCAGACTGACCATCTCTTACACACAGTCAAGAACTTCATATCTGCAAATTTCAACTGATTGAGATCATCTGTACGTATGGGCAGCAGTGTAAGCAAGGATGTGTGAACCTATACCTCCATCTTGTCCCCTATTTTAACTTCAAACTGCTATAAATGACAAATACAAAGCCTTCAAAGCCTTCAGCAGACGATTACTTCTACAGGTCATATTCTGTGTTTAGGTAAGTAGGCCTTTACATAGAAGTGATCAAATGACTGTCACTTTGTGAGCACTCCTGTGAAGCACCCTCTTATGATGGATAGGCCAGAAGATTTCTCTCTCCCTCTGAATTTATGATCTACTCATGCACACTGATCTGATCACCTCTGCCACAACATGGCAAACTTCCCACCCCCAGAAAAAGCACTACAGAAAACACAACAGTGCCTCAGAAGTCACTAACGTCCATGGGATGTCAATTTTAGCTTTTCTAACAGAACACCTATTATTAGCCTGCTCTTTTCTCCCACTACAGAAAGAGAATACGACAGTAGGGCATTGGCTAGACCATACATTTCCACAAACAAGTGGTAATAAGTTGTACATGCTTCCTTTATATCAATATATGATGTGTCAAGAATAAAGGTGGGGTGGTTTTTTTCTTGTTTTGGAGATTTTTTTAATTTGGTTGTGTTTGGATTTGTTCTGGTTTGTTTTTATTTTTTTTAAATAGTATGCCAAGACACACTTTTGCTTCCTAAATGCGGTATGTGAAGCTCAGAACATTCTATTTAACTCCCATGGCAGCATAGATTTTCCTTCATTAGTCTTCGGAAAAAAAGTAGATGTCCTTTTTTTTGACCTTTTTTGTTTTTCACAATAGGAAGAAAAACAGTTATTCTTGCCATGTTCTGAAGTGTTTAAAGCTTACAACAATGTATATAAATAGAATGGCTTTTATTTTGATTACATTTTCTTAATAATAAAGAACATGTAATATTGCCACAGGTAATGCAAAAAGGGAACAGAAAAAATAGGCTGGTGAATATGAAAAAATCTGATCAGCATTCTTTCCTCACAACATAGGAAACACCTATTGCCCATACCACTTTTTATCATGGGCACTGAAGCAGGATTAGAAGAGTGCTTAGAAGACTATCTAACCTTCACAGGCAGAAGACAGAGTAACCCACAAAGTTCCCACTCTGTTACTACCTATGCCCTCCAAACCATCTCCCTTCCACGGTATGAAATACAACTAGACATTTCTTTCCTTCCCTTCCCAGTGATTTACTGTTTTTAATCCTCCCCACAGTCTCCCACATACTTTTTCTGAAGAAACTTGGACCCAGGAAAGATTTACTAAAAGGAATATAGGTTTGCTATTATAAAGGAAGGTAACAGCCCTACTGCCCCTTACCTTGGCTTCAGAGGGGTAGAAGTTCACTAGACATTGCATCAGCAGGTGTTGCTCTGTATGTTTCTTGCAATTTTAAGATTAAAGTATTCCTTAGCAAAACATGTAATGATAATGGCAAAAGACTATGATACAAACATATCCTGTCACGTTGCATAGTATTCATAAATGTGTGTTTTATACCAGTATCTCTTATGTAAGTGGAGAATGAAACAAGCGCATTTTTTGCTTCACCTTTAAAGATAATGAGACTTCTCAATTTTGTGGAAGTTATTCTCTCTGCTGAAAAGGAAATGGGCTATTTCCTACAGTTGCCAAAGGACTAAGGTCTGCCAAAGAGGCTCATTTTGCTCGCATCACCTTACAGTAATGATCCACCAAGGTATATACTGGCCAGCACAGCATCTGGAAACTCTGCAGCTGAAACTGAATGCCAGAGCTCATTGTGGCAAAATATTAGAAAGCTATTTACAGTGATACATATGAAAATAAAGATCAGAGCAGACTAAAGAGGAAAAAAAAATCCTTAAACCACATCTTAAAAAAGAAAAAAAAAAAGAAGCCAACCCACAAAACGTTTTCAAATGTGCTCTTAAACTGTCCCAGAACTTTTTTACTGATATTTTATCCTTTCTCTGGAAGTTCTCCTTCTGTTTCTCCAAAATACACACAATACAAATTCTAGACATAAGTCTAATACGCAGGTAATACAGTTACACAAATGTATACATATGTTCATGACCAGATACAGTAATACTTATATATTTTGTGTCATGGGAAGTACACATTCCATGTATTTGTACAGTTGGATAGATAAGCAAGGAGTGGAGAGTACTAAAGAGGAAAATTATGGCTTGAAATATGACTAGGTGATTATATTTAGAATCTGAAAGATCCACTGAAGGGGGGAATCATCTGCTTTACTAAGTAAACTTCTGGAATAAACACTGGATGTACAGTATTAGTCTGTAACCTAGCAGATCATTGCAATGTAGGACATTGTGTGGATTACAAATGTGCATTAAATTAAATATTGTTACAGTTTCCCCCCCCCCTTAGGATGTACTCAACACTTTCCTCCTTCCTGTCTGACAATATGTTGCCATGCTATAAAAGCCCTAATGCCCATTTCAACGATTAGCTGTACATCAGCATTACTACTTCAAATCCACAAGTTTCACATCAAGCATTAAACGGGATGAATATTGATCTGCTAAAGAGGATTTATTTATTTCTAGCTCTATCCAAAGATCAACTACTAGCAGCTTTTGGTGGATCTGTTGAGCTCTCACAGCACAAAGCTACTGCATACATGACATCGGACTTGACATTTCGGTTCTGGAAGAAAACCAAACAGTAAATTCACTGCAATAATCCTAGATAAATGAGATGATCACTGGAAAAGCTGATATAGTTAAGTGGTCTATCAGAAAAGTCCAAAGGATGATATTGAATTGTTGCTACATAGTAACCTCTCTCATGACAATACGGCACAAGATCATCGTATCAGATGCCAATATCTTTGCCTTAAAAAAATCACCATCTCTTCAGATTATCTTGGAACACTTCACAATTATGTTGTGAGCTGAAAACTGTATACACAATAGAAGTATAATCGGATACATATCAATATCACAATATTTACCCATTCCTTCCTTCTTTGTCCTGTTCAGCCAGTAACACACTAAGAACTACATAACGCATTCAAGAAAAACAGATTTCTATTTCAATCCTCCCAGCACAGGTAGGAGGTTTCTCATAATGTTAGCTCTGTCCTCTAAATGTTCTTTTCAGTATATTTTGGTAGGGATCATTTTTTACTCTTTGGCATTGATAAAGTAGAAAAACACACAAATGAGTTCATGAGGATTGCAAGCAGATTAGAGATGAACTAGTGAGTTGCCTGGCATTTTATACTCAAATGGCAAGGGCATAAGAGAATGCTATGTTTCCAGTAACTTTCACAAGGAGTGTTTGAAATGCCAATGCCTAAAAAGATAAGAAATTTTTGCAGCGTCACTCACACAGGAAACTCAAAAAGTCAGTCAAAACATTGCCTCAGTGCTATGATTTCATCAAGCCATATCATTCCGGTAGCTAATAACATTGTCCTAGTCATCTGTTAAATGTTTCACTTTTATTTATCTGATTTCTCTGCACCAATTCTCCCTTATGAAAGAGTATTATTTTACACATGGAAAGTAGCACATGGTAAAGAAACAGAAACAGTGACACTCAATGAGAATATTTGATACTAATAAACACTGCCTCATTTTTGGCTTCTTGTAAGACCACAGTTGTCTCCCACCAAAAAAACATTAGAAAAAAACCTTATGCAGCACTTTATCAAGACCAGATCTGAAAGCTGAAAACCAATGCTTTGTTTTGTTTGCTTGAACTCTCTGATTTTCTAAATGTCCTTGCCACAGGTAGCACTCAGTTTAATTAGGTTTTTGTCTGTAGAACAGTGTCTGCTTTGCAAGGATAGAGGACTTTGGGCCACTTCCAAGTGTCAATGAGAGAGAAAAAAAATGTGTTTCAGCATTAGCCCTGCATTTAGATAAACTCAAATCATCTGTTTTGTTGTGTTTTTTTTTTAATATATCTTCCACTTCACCTATACATAAAAATAAAATAGGCTTCTAAAGATAGCGCTTATATGTTCAAACGTATTTCAAATGCAGAAGCTTGCATTATTTATAAAATGCCCTAAGTAAATCAAATCAAAAGAAGTCTGAAAAGGTAATCTGAAATCTTTCCTGGGTAATCTCTGCCTAGTTAAATATCTTTAATCATCCTAGCAGAGCCCAACAAAGTTTTCCCTTCCAACAGACTGTTTCATTCTTTTGAGAAAAAAAAAAGAACAGAACAAAATGAAACAGTATAACAATGAGTAAATAGTGTTAGGAGAGTCAATTATATGTTACCTGAAGCTTTCAGGATATACGTATTTGGAACACGTGAAATGACACCAAATTCATATCCTGAGAAGCAAAAATCTTTTTCCTGTCTTTCATATTCTCATAACATGCCTCTATAAACTGCCTTCTAGGAAAAGTGTCTAAATTTGCCACACAATTTAGTAAAAAGTTAATTTAAGTCACTAATTCTTTCAATTTTTTCCACTAGTAAATAAATTTAAAATAACGGAGTGTAATATAAGGAACATTTACATAAAAAGATAATGTCTGTAAACATTTCTGTAGTTTGCTGGAAATATCTTTCACAGGGAGATAATATCAGAAATATTTTCTTAATTCTGGTTTACTATCTAATGCTTATACCTAGCAATAACTCCTTTCTTCAGTAATACTTCATAACACATACCAGTCTGAAACAGATTGCAACGCTTGTAGTTTGAATATAACAGCGAAATTTCGGGCACGGTGAAACTGTATTCTACATTTTATCCCACCTGCTTCCTTTTGACATCCCTATGGTAATTTCTGCCTCTGCAACTTGCTGTACTATTTTATTAAAAAAGGAATACACTTTCTGCTTCCTGCCCTTCTCCCCAACCCTTTGCACTAAATTCCCAAACTACTGAAAAACGCTCACATTTTAAATTATTTTATGGTGAGTTTAAAATCAAGGTTTTTTGTTCTTTTTTTTTTCCTCTCTAGATTTACTTATCCTTAGAGCACATTCGAGGTGCATGCAGAAAATGAAAAACAAAGATGCCATAAAGCAATACTTGGTGTTAAAACAGAGACATTAGTCATCACAGGCAAGGATATGACCAAAGGCCAAACTCTTCTGCAGAGCTTCCAGCAACTCAAGTGAGAAAGAATAGCAATAAGCAATTCATAACAGCCCAATGTCTTCAGGCAGCAGTATCTCTCAAATGTGCCATATCGTCATTTAAATCACAGATACTTTTACAAGTCATATTTCCACACAAAAGAACATTTTTTCTTTTGGTACAAAACACCAATTTATGTAATTTTATATGCTTATTAGGATTTTTGTGAAATATCAGTCTGTCCCATCCTGTCCTCCCATCCCCAGGTACTCAGGTTTTTAGGAATGATCATGAACTGAAAGCTCTATATGATGAACTCCATGTAATACACAAACCACGTGAAATACAGATGAGGATTTATTTTCTTTTTAGGTATTGTTCTACAAGTCAGAAATTCTAACACTACCGAACAAAATTCTTAGCTGCATAAAACAATGCAATAAACCTCTCTAACAGTAGCTGATTTGTATGCAACATTGACCATAAGGGTAACTCTTCAGTAAACCTGAAACTCATATATAATGCATAGCAGTTAATAAATCATAGTAAAATCAGGTGGCTTAAAGCCAACAATACCCAACTAGTAATGTAAAGGGGGGAAAGATTTATAGAGAAACAGACTGTGTCTGGATTTTGCTTTTAAGAGGCTCACACAGTGCAGTAGGAAGATCTTGCTGTGGTTTCCAAGTGGACACATGTGTGTCGTGCTGACTCACTTCATCCCTCTCCCAACATTGCTCCTCACTTACCGCAGGTGATGCCTCTTCTCCCCAAAATCTTCCTCTTTGACCTTCCACCAGTTTCTTGCTTCTCAGCTCCTCAGCATGCAAGCTGGAAAAGAGAGAGGAGAGATCGAGATGAGATCAGAGGATTGTTCCTGAAATTTCACAAAAACATCCCACACCAGATTTCAAACTTAAAGAGGAAAAGTTAGAAACAGCCTCTTGAAACTAGCTTCTCAACCCTCAAAAGCCATGCTACAAATTATTCAAAGTATCATGTATTTCCCAGATTCAAAATACAATTTTATAAAAGGGATAAAATGTACTTCAGCATTTATGACGGGAAGAATGTTTTTTTCTTTAAATACGAAGGGTAAAACTGTTCTCTCTCTTCTCATTGGAAATTCAAGAGAGCAGGATATTAGAGAAGATCACTGCCGCACAGATCTCAGAAAATACTTTTCTTGCTTTTTTAAAGCCGGTCCACGACAACTAGAGGCACTTAGCCAGGCAAAACTGTCAGTGCAATGATAAGATGAAGCACTTTCATAATAAACACGCTTCATCAACATGATGTTAATTGCATATGTGTAAAAACTGGCACAATATACTTATTTCTTAGGATTTGCATTTTAAAGGTATATATAATTAATTAAAGTTGAAGTTCTTTAGTTTTCAGTGACTCACTGTAACTAAGGGGAAAATATTTGTGTGCTTTGTTCGGTTGTATTGTTTATAGCTGTCATTGCTGGAAGCATCCTGGTTCAGGATCTGGCTTTGGAAAATTACAGCAAAATTTCTAAACCGAATTAAAAGTAAACCCCACTTTCCTGCACTAAAAAGCAAACTACAAAACGTCTATTTATGCCAGGTGTTCCAAAGCCGATTTTGTTACTGAAAGTATCCGGGTGTGTCAGATTGGTATCGCACAACAAAAACCTTTTTAAAATCAAAAGCGCCCTACAGCGTGACAATCCAACGCGCAAACAAACCAAGAACCAAAAAACCCCAAACCAAACAGATTTGCAGAACCTCTACGCTTCGCCCTTGGCACAGCGGACGAGCCTCTCCCGGGAGCGGTCCCACAGCCCCTGCCGGGCGAGCGCTCCTGGCCAGCACGGCGCAGCCCGTGACAGCCCCGCCGCGGCCGCACGGCTCAGCCCGGGGACAGGACGCCGCTTTCCCCGCCCGCGGGTCGCTCGGAGGAGACGGTTCTGCTGCCAGAGGGGCCCCGACGACCACCGGACGAAGCCGGTGGGTGCCCCCCGCGATGTGCGCCCATCGGCACGGCCGGGCATCGGCGGCAGCGCCGCGCCGCTTCCCGAACACCCCGAGGGTTGGCGGCGATCCGCTCCCGTCGCCTCCGGCGCAGAGCAATCCATAGCACTAGATGGCAGCACCCGCTTGCGGAATGCCGGGAAAGGGCGCCCGCCGCGGGCCGGGCGCGGGGGAGCAGGAGGCGCCGGCTGCTGCCACACGGCCTGGGGGTCAGGAACCGGCTTTAAACTTCATCGCCGGGCTGGGCGGCGGGGGCAGTACGCCTTTGCAACAACACCCTCAAGTGCGCATGAGGGTACACAGAGTAGTAAGAACAACAATCACAATAAATATTATACCCGCAAACATAGTGAGACTCAGACTGGAAAGAAAACCACTGCATCAAAATTGACAGAAATAACATCAAGTCTATCTACCATTTCAGAAGAAGATAAATATTTAAGTATTGCCTGCTGCTGGGGAAGAGGATGGGATTTTCTCTGTTGACCTCAGTAGCAATGGGGTTGAGTTCAAAGAAGTGGGGCAATATATTTTTTCACAGTGTTGCTCTTGTGCTATCTTGGTTTTTTATAAAACAATATTTTTTTTTCTTTACAAGACAAATTAGTTTTTTGCAACTTATTTGCAGTGTCTAACAGCAGCAATGATAAGTCCTTTGAAATGATGGGTAAAAGACTGCTTCAATCATATTTATTTAGGGATGATGATAATAGTAAGGAAATGGGAGCTCTTAACAGGTAATCCAAGTTTGTTCATATTTTTGTATAGTTTGGTTTAGTTAATTTTGCAGATTTTTGATGACCTAGAGCAATACAACTAGCACAAACAGTTACTGGTTTACAGAGTTTTCTATCTCTACACTGCTTTAAAAAGATAGGAAGCTAATTTATATGAAATAACCTGTATGTAAAACTGTCTTGCAAACAAATGGGCAAGCCATAAAATTTGTGAGCTACCATGTAAGCAAGGGACTCCTAACTGCTGCCACTCTGGCCTTCTGGAGGCATGGCAGAGACCTGGCAAGAGTACCAATCGAGCCTGTTACCCTGTGGCAGCTCTCCCAACACATCACCCCTTGCAAAAACAGCTACAAGGCAGAATCCACTAATTTTTATTCCTTTGTTTTAGACTATTGCCCATCCAGAGGCAGTCACTGAAATTCTATCTTGTGCAGGTACAAATTACACAAGTGCTGCTAGAAGGAAGGACAAGCAAAAAGATAACCACCCAGAAAGCAGCACCCACACAGTGCCACTGTGAGGAATGCATCACTGGAAGGTGCTGCGATTTTCAGTCCTCCCTACTTCATCAAAACGGGAACAACGAGGCCAAGATGATGTACAAGCACAAAGAATGCTGATGAATGAAAGCACAGGATTCTTATGTGCACAACAGCTGCTGACAAATAATCATAGTAAAGGTTTTTCATGTATCAACGCATGCATTGGATTATGGTTTTCTGGCAAGAAATGTAAACTTACTAACTATACTCCGCATTGTCTTTACAAATAGCCAAGAAAGTGTTATTCCAGAATTCATAGTTAGACTTGGTAATATTTTGCAAGGAACAGTCTGCTGGCAGACTCTGAGGATGTACGGTCTGTACAGTGTCTCAGTCTGTGGTTTGACTCTATAGCTCTTAGCCAGAATATTCCACTGTCAATCAATCCTAAACAGAAAAAGACACTGCTCTGGCTATTAAATAAAATAGCCAGAACTATAATAGTGTATGAACTAAGAAGTTTCGATGAAACAAATAGTAAAAAAATTATAAAAAACCTAGGTCAATCAAAAAATAAATTATTGGAGAAAAAGTGTAAGTCTTTTCTCTCAACAAGACCCCTAAAACTGAAACAGAAAAGAGCAAAAATCCTAAATATCTTTTGACCAAAATTCAAGTAAAAATATTATTATTTTGGTGGGCAGGAAGGGGGAGAGGAGAAAAAAGAAAAATCAACTAACACCCTCCTTTTCCCCTGCTGCCTCACCATCTTCTGCAAGAAAGTTATGTGCTCATGACACTACATGGGTGCAGCCTGTCTGAAATACATTTAGTTGCTGTTTAATTCCCATTTATCACTAATGGATGAGACTCACAGAGCAGGTGGGGCCCCCCAAACTCTGTATTGCTTGCATATAATGTTTTTTTTAAGTTCTTGATATGCCATGCGTAGAGTGTCAAGCAGATACAGGAGATGCAACTGAAAAATAGTACGTTAAGCTTTTGTATTAACTCCCATTTGGTAATGGTTTGTAGTATATTCTGTTTGAAATACTAGTACAAACTCAACAAAAGATGATGTAGGATTAAATAAAGAGGGTCAGAAGTTTGGGGAGAAGCACTAACAGTAGCAGAGGAGCACAGCAGCTGTTACACAGCACACAGCAACACCACAGAGTAGTTTATGACAGGAAGTGAAGAAAATTCCACAATCCACCTGAAGCTACAGTGGGAATTATGTAGGCAAAATATAGTTATTAAAATTGGAATGCAACCAAGACTTCAGGGGCTAATAATGTTTTTTTTGCAAGAGATAGCAAAAAAATCCCCAAGCATCTCCACTGACCACAAAACTGCAAGACCACAGCTTTACATCTCAATTGAAAGACATGGCTTTTTCCATGATAAATTGTCACAAGAACGTGATCTTTCTGGGATGTGATTTCCTGGCCAGAACTCTCCATTTTCTTGCAAAAACTGCAAAGACAGTGATTTTGGGTTAAAAAAAAAGTTGTAGTTTTTATATGTATGTATATCTTCAGAGAGAGAGAGATAAACCCACAAACATACAAATATATATATATATAAAGTATATAAGAGAATCCTCTTTAAAGCTATTGCCAGTGTTTAAAAAAACATGAGCCAATCTTGATTAAATGCAATTTGGCAGTCAGAATGTGAATACATTTGCTATATATTGTGTCAATTACATTTCTTTATGCTAAAGTTTTACTATTACTTGCCTAGAAATTCACTTAATTTTACAGGCCAAATATTCACTTCAATGTGGAATGAAAACACTTGACAGAAAAATTAAACTACACAGAGCATGTAGTGTGTTTTATATCTGCGTCTGTAAAACACATATGTGTCATGCACAAATATTTAGGTATATAAATGTGCAAATTCTGAAAGCACATATGCTTTAGAACCATAAATAGTCCCAGAAGTGAAACACATACATTTATGCAGTGTGTATTTGTTTATACAAGTATGACTACAGTACATAAATATAGATAAACCCTGTGTGTATTATACATTGAAGGTGCTTTAGTGTGATACAAAAGATTCTTTTATGATGAAATTTGAGATGTATGTGTTTCAAGGAAAACTATGTAGAAAATAGCTATCTAGCTCATCTCAGGATTGAGCAGTTAATGGGTGTTATTCCAGTTTATCAGATCCTTTTCGCAGGCACTCTGTGTACTAGAGAAAAATAATTTTTTGCAGATGTTTATTTAAAAACAAAGAAACTTGTTCTTGTACTTTGCTGTGTTGAAAGATATGAATCTCTTGCAGAGACATAAAGCAACTGTAAACTAGTATTGATTGCCATTAAATTTTACCACATAAAGAAACATACAGTGGTAGGCACACAATCATCTTTAAAAATGGCAATTTTCCTGGATGCATTCTAGTATCAATAAAATTATGTATCTTAGAAACTTCAATAAGATTGTACCCATAGTAAGGCCTGCTAAATCAACAGAAAAAAATATTTTTCTTTTCTTTAAATGTAGCATAGTAAATGATGAATATGTTAAAGAAGAATCACCTAGAATGCAAAATCCAAGTATTTGGAAGTAAGAAAATGTCACGTTTAGAACCGCCAGTCAATTCTACTTCTGATCTTACATACATATATTAAAAAAAACCAACTACTATACAGTGTTTAATTACATGAGAATATTAATTTTCCTTGCTTTATTCAGTGCTTTGGGTGAGATCAGCTCCTAATGCAATTAATGCTGGACAAACAGATGCAATGTTTAAGACTTTAACTTCGCAACCTAAATGGCTTTCTTTTATCGTCAAGGAGAATTTTTGAGATACATGTTGAATAAATACATAAATATTGGGATTTCTTCACTTTATTCTCCCTCCTCATAAATTTCTTGCCTCTTTTGAAGATCACACTAAGTCCACAGTCCAGAGTAGGGATGATCCTTGGTGGGTCCCTTCCAACTCAGCATATTCTGTGATTCTATGACAATAGAGTTGCTACAGTCTGTGTCAAATTCCAGTATTCCCCAGTTCTTGGCTATGTCAGATCTGCCAGGTACACACCAGTGAACACATGCTCTGCCTTCACACTGCAGGATGGGCAGGCAAGACCCAGATTCTGCCAGATTCTACATGACCACTTTAGCTTGTCACAGTTTCGGCTGAGGGAGCTCACACTTAACACCACCCACACTGCTCATCTCACTGTGAGAACTGCTACCAGCAAGTGCAATTACAGGCTTGTCTACAAACACACAAGAGAGTGTTAGCCCAAAGGATTCTCTGTGAGACTCTACCCTCTGGTACAATTAGCTGATTTTGCCTCCCCAAATTGCAATATTAGGTGCACTTTTGAATTCTGGGCTTTATGAGCATGGCTACATGCTCAGAATCTTGAAAGTTTGCCGATTATGTTGGCTGCCTAGGGTAGCATTACACACTGCCCTCATGTCCAAACGATGGCAATGTTTTTTGTTGTTGTTTTTGTTTTAAGATGCCTGCAGAAAAGAGGTATAAATAACTAGGGTTGAGTTTCAGTCCACAAATTATTTTTACTTATTCTGCTAGAAATTTAGTAGGCATTATTTGTAACTTTGAATTGAGAACATAAACATTTACATGACTTTGGCATTCACACCACAATTAACTATAAATTCTGACCCAACTCGTGATTATTTATGGTCTTTGTGAAGTGTAAGCATATAGAGGCTTTCACAAGGCTAACCAGAAACCCATCCACAATTTAAAATTGCCTTAAGCAATATTTGAAGTATAGAAGGTCTGATGCTAAGGACAGCTATTCCGAAAATAATCTGATAGAAATACATAGGAGAGCAGACTCAAACTAAGATTATTCACACACAGACACATTTAGAGACTGGGCCCTACTTTTATTATTTTGGACTTCAAAGTATTAGATGCCTTTGTTAGCATTGAGCTTTATGGCCTTTTTAATCCTTAGTTATTTGTCTTATTTTGTATTTTATTTTTAATTCCTTGCTTCTGCTGTTTCCCCCTCCCCATACCAGTCATTCCTGTTCTCTTTACCTATACATTTTTGCATACCTCAAGCACAGTTGGGATGTTTACAGATGGCAGGTACAAGGGCGAGGGCATGAGCCCACACAAGAAGCAACTTGTTGGTTCAAACAGCAAGCGAGCAAACAGTTAGCAGATTTGGACTGCTCATCACAGAGCAGGGGCCTGGACAAAATGACAGCAACTGTCTGCTTGAAAGCAGGTTGGGACCATTACTGGTAATTATAGTTAATCGGCAGCAATTGTCTTCACCAAGATAGAGATCAACATTGAGCACTAACCTAACAGGACCTAATGAGTTTAATGGAGGATGAAGAAAGCCTGATTAAACTTGCAAGGCACTGAATGACCTGAGCAGATGAGGCATTCTAATTCCCAGACCCTCTCTCTCTCCCCTTCTGCCTCCAGTCTCAGGTGCTGATGAAAACGAGTCTTGTAGCTACATGGCAATACAGGCTGTATCACAATATGCTCTCAATAGTGGGTAATGGG
Organism: Pseudopipra pipra; assembly: GCF_036250125.1. Lineage (NCBI taxonomy): Eukaryota > Metazoa > Chordata > Aves > Passeriformes > Pipridae > Pseudopipra > Pseudopipra pipra. The sequence goes on along the minus strand of NC_087552.1, from coordinate 28,905,819 downwards.
TCAGAAACACTAGAAATTAAATTAAACCTTACACTCTGATGTGACTAGATATAATTCTCTGCTTTTTATTTTTTTAAGCAACTGCTGACTGATATAATGCTATATAGCAATTTCTTAAAATTAATCAATAATGTTATTTAGTAGATTGAGGCTATTGCAATACCCAGAGCATTTTTAAAGCATTTTGCAGAGGTAATGAATATCTAAACATTAAACATAAATGAAAAAGGGTACATGCTTTTCTGTATGCTTGTTGGTACTCTTTCCACTAGAGCTTAAACTGAGCAGAAGCACTTTTTCCTCATGAAACTTATGTATAGTATCAAACGATTTTAATCCTTAAGATTCTTGTTAACTATATAGGATTCTCATAAAATATTGATTGTAAGATATGTATAATATTTGCAGCTAATTAATTCTATGTAAATTTTGAAAAGTTTCTGATTAAAAATAAGAATCTGAGAAAAACAAAATTAAGAAACATGTATTTTGGCCTTTATGTCAAAAAATATATTACTGTAATAACTGCAGCTTTGACAAATTTTAAATTTAAAAAGGTATTGCTTCTTACAGTATATGCTATACAAGAAATAGTCGTAGCCTTTCAGGAAAAGCATGCTATAAAGTGATTTTATCTTTGACTTTTAAGGGTTAAGAAAGTGAATGTGAAACAGAATTAATTACACTTCTCTAGACTTTCCCAAAATGTAAGTACATATGTATAGACTATTTACGGAAACGCAGCCCTATCAATACCCCTTGTACTTCAAAGGAAGAGTAATTTGGCCAAAAGTAGAAGAAAACCGGGGCTTCTGGTGTGACACAAGCTATCAAAACAGCTAAAACCCAGCCAGCATTTGGTACACCTGTGTTTTGTCAGGCCATAATGATACTTGTTTCTCAGACTAACCCTATCTCACATATGCTTCAAACTCCATATATACTTTACAGGAATTGTGTAGCCAGTTTTAGCAGGAGTGGATAGCTGGAAGCGAGTCCTTATTTAGCAGAGAATCTCTGCTGTGTCACACTTTCTAACCCGTTTGGATTTTTTTTTGTCTGATTTTGATATAATTTTTATTGAGCTAAAAGGACATCATTATTACTGACATAAATTTTATTACCAGTTCTGCACTAAATGCATAGCCTGGTGCAGCCCAGTCTTTCTCTGTCATGCCTTTTTCTTAGTCACTAACCTCTCGTTTTCCTGTCCAAATCCTGCCTAATCTCTTAGCCTGCTATCTAGCACTGTTAGGGCATTTGCTCTAGTAAGGCCGGCAAGAAGATTCCTATCAGGATACGCTACCTCTTTCCTGTCCTCTACCCCAGCAAAATGCCAGAAATAAGTAAAAGAGGTATGCTCACACTGGGCATTTTGTTCAGAGTGGGGATGGAACTGTGGCAATAGATCTCAAACAGCTAGGGAAAAAAGGGGATAAAAAAAGAAAAGAGAGGGAGAACTCTGTGTTAGACCCTGAAGTCTGCAGTTCCTGTGTCCTACTGAATAAGCTACAAACCCTGCAAGATCAGGAAATTGTGGTATATCTTATCTTCTGAATAAAATAAGCTGGGTTATTTCTCCCAGCATGACCTTGTGCTTGAGCTTCAGCTACAAAATGAGTCTGCCAGAGAAATTTTTCTCATCAAAAGGAGAGAACTAATTATGAAGAAACCTACACATACAAGCCTACAACCACTCTCCTCTCCATGATACAATCAAGTCCAACTCTCCTTTTTTCCAAGCAGTTGAGTAGTTTCGGGGTCATAATATAATTGTGGTGCCAGTGTACCAGCTTGCATACTGGAATGATAGGGCATATCACAACTATTTTATGAGCCACTCTGCTGCTTTGGGCACTCTCTTTAGAAAAGAACTGCAAAAAACCACAGATCCACCCAGTTTCTCCATTTATACACCATGCTGAATGAGTGAAGAGTAAGAGAAAGCAGCTCCAAGGAGGAAAGGAGTCTGCCATGATGCAGCCAAAAAGCTCAATTTCAACACCAGTTCAGGCCAGCTGTGCACCTAATCTACATTTGCCTTTTGTGCAGACTGGAAGAATAGCACTAGAGACTTGGCAATTTTTAGGCAAAATTCAGGACCAAAAATAAAAGATCTATTAAGATTTGAGGTAAAAGAGGAATAATAAGCTGAGGTTTATTTTTTTGCATAAGCATCTCTTTCTGCAGGAAATATGGAAAAACTAGTGCCTATTATATCTTATCTCTAAGAAATAGGACCTGTAACCAACATAGAGAGACAAAACAGATTACTTAAGCAGTTTGGAGAACCTTTAAAACTACATAAGCTTATTGTGAGGTGGTCCAAGATATTGATAAAGTGTATTAGAGGTACCTAGAAACCCAGTATGCATATAAAGCATCCCATGGTTCTCAGGTTTTTTTATGAATAAAACCAAAATACAACCAAACAAAAAAAACCCCAACAACAAAAGCCACCACAAAATATTAATGATCTAGAAAAGATCAGTCTTTTACACTTTCCTACAAGAGCAATAAAAGTAACTGAAGTGTACCTACATTCGATCCAAAAGTTAATTTTTGAGTACAAGATTTGTTGTAGAAATGTATTTCATCTTAAATATGAAGAAGGTAAAAGATGGAGAATGGACTCCTTTGGTACTGCTGAGGCTTCCTCCCTTAGCTGGTCATTCTCTCTTGAACCTTTGTAGTTCATTTTTGACTAGAAGGACATAGTTTCTTGTCATGCTTCTCTACTAGATGGAAAAGCCCTTTTACTATCCATCCCTCTTCTCCCCATAAAGACATTCAACATTGTAATTCAATTACATCTGTGTTCCTTTTAATTCTCTCACCACAGCACATTTTCTCCCTTTGTCCTTAATTAATTTTTACTTCCTCTTTGACCTCTTCAGTTTTTCAACACCATTTTAAATGTGCTGACAGCAACACAGACTAGACTACACCAGTATCACTTAGTGTCTAGAGATTGCTAAATTCTTAACCAAAAATAGAGATAACCTAGCCTTACCTCAGCATTTTTCATGCAAAATTTAAACATTTTAAGTATATGATCTAGAGACATGAAGCTTTTACACAAGAAGTTATAATTAAGAAGAAAGGATACACTGCCAATGAGTCTTCATCTATCTGTGAATGGAGCTTATGTGACATTAATGATGTTCAGTAAGAAAAAAATTATTTTTAAGATATAAGAAAATTTACCCAACATATATCTCATAAGTCAAACATATTTTTAATTATTTAAAAAAGCCCATTTACTACTGTCAACATATTATTGCTAAATATTGCACACGAGATTCCTATCTCTGTGCAGAACATGAAAGAGATTAGATTTAGATTAGATAATAGGAAGAAATCCTCAGCTGTGAGGGTGGTGAGGCACTGAAACAGATTGCCCAGAGAAGTTGTGGATGCCTCATCCCTGCAAGTGTTCAAGGTCAGTTTGGATGGAACTCTAAGCAACCTGATATAGTGAAAGGTGTCCCTGTCCATGGCAGGAGCATTGGAATTATATGCTCTTTAAGGTTCCTTCCAACCCAAGCCATTCTATGATTCTATGATATTATGCTCCACAACACCCACAGGACAGAAGAGTTCTCCCTGATCTTGTGGATTCTGTGCCACCATTCTTTTATATGCTTAAATCAGAGGTGGGTCTGAAGCAACTACAAAGGTTTTGGATATCCTATGAACAAGTCCAAAGAAAAGCTTAAGGCCTTGTAAGGGTTACTATAAGGCCTTATTCTCAAGCATTGACAGGGTGGGAGCAGTATCAGTCACGTTCCCTATTAAATGTTCCAACAGCTTTCACGTCTTTTTCATCCTGGAATTAATTATTCTCAATGCCACCTTGACTGAAATTGTACCAGCACAAGACTATTTCAGTACAATTATCCCTGACTTTCATCATGTGAAAGAATATAAATGTTCAGAGGACTGAATTAGTTTGCCTACACCAGTTTTACATGACAAGCCTGTGGGGATTGCTTGAAACAGTGGAGCTCCTCCTCAATATATAGCATATTTACAGAATTGGAGATATATTGTTTGAACTTTTTTCCAAAGCATTTAGTATAGGTTAAAGTGAAAGTAAGACAAACCTAGCAGACCTTATTTCAGTTGCTAAGCAAATTAAGTCATGTCTCTTGTTATTTGCTTATGTGCAGTTTATTCCCAGTCTAGGTTTTCAGTTTGTGCTCTTCTGTTTGTGTAAAAAACAAAAAGAAAGGGATGGTGTCTCTTTATAGTTTATCAAATATTTCTGTCTTGAACATCAGTGCCTCTTTTTATCTAGTTCTTACTAGAATAATACATTCTCTGAAAAACGAATAGGTTCTCACTTCTACTTAAGGGAAGTGTGATTGAGTGAACTACAAATCATATCTGGTGGTATCCAAACAAATTCCACACTTTTGAAGGTAACAGCAATTGTTAGATGTTGCTTGAGTTATATATGTTTTTATGAACAAGACCTTTGCAGCTTTAGTGAAGCCCAAAAAACTAAACCAAAACCAAGCAAGGAAAAAACCAGGAGCCTAGTCATATGAAGATTGAATGTAACAAAAAAAAGTTAAAAATACAACCACAGAAACATCCCTGACCTCAAGTTCCAAGAGAAATGGGATGAAAATATGAGTACTTATGGACTGGTGAACTAGAAGGGAATTTGCTTTATTCATATTTCTTGGCTTGCCATTTGAAAAACTAAAAGAATGCATATAGCCAACTGAATATTTCTTTCTTCAGATTGTCCTTTTAAATATGATATCTAAGAATCTGCTTTTAAAAACTTATTGACAATCAAAGTCTGTAGTCTCTGCTTACGTAAATATTGATGTAATAGTCCTCAATTCATTCTGTCTGGAAATGATGAAATCAGTTGGCTTTTAACTTTGATAGCAAATAATCATGATAATGTATTTGCATGAAAATATACAAATTTTATTTTTGTTTTGTCCTTACATGATGAAGGTTTCACTGCATAGAAGGAATAACTAATATGCTGCATATTTAGGATAGGCAAGATGCTCAAGGTGAATTGCAACAACAATTTCTAAAGGGGAGAGAGCAGGATAGACTATGATTAATTTTGGTTGCAAGTGGGCCTGAAACATGAACTTCCAAAAAGTACATATTTTTTCAGATTGTATAAGAATCCAAGTCTTTGTCAAACCTCTTTTAGCTTGAAGACTTAGGCAGAAGTCATGATTCAGAAAGACTCCTGTAGGATCCTAGTTACCTTGTGCTTCAGAGAAGGATCAAAACCACTGTGCCAGTTGCCTTTTCCCCCAAATAAGTACAGGAGAAGCCAGAGATTAAGACCATAATTTGACATAAGAAATCACAGAATCATTTAGGTCAGAAAAGACCTGAAAGATCATCAGTTCCAACTGTTAACTTGGCACTGCCAAGCCCACCACTAAACTATGTCCCTAAGTGCAACATCTACACACCTTTTAAATACCTCCAAGGGTGGTGACTCAACCACTTCCCCAGGCAGTCTGTTCCAATAATAACCACTAATGTTTCCTAATATACAATCTAAACTTCCCCTGATGCAACTTGAGGCCATTTCCTCTTGTCCTATTGCTTGTTACATGGGAGAAGAGACCAAATCCCACCTCACAACAACCTCCTTTCAGGTAGTCATAGAGAGCGATAAGGTCTCCTTCGAGCCTCCTTTTCTCCAGGGTATACAATCCTAGCTCCTCAGCCACTCCTGAGCTTTTTGCCCTAAACTTCAGTGGCAATGATTCATCTTAAACAAGGTAAATGTGAACTGGTGCATAGCAACACTCATCTTAATCAGTGCTTAAGTCTTACAGTGATTATAAATACTGGTTTAGACTGGAAAAAATAATCTATTTGATAAAGTCATTTACTGTATTATTATAAAAAAATTTTCTTATTCCAAGGCTGAAGAATTCTCACCGCTATTAACTGTATATAGATATAGACTAATTTTGGTTTTAAGCAATCAGATTTTTGGTCACTTCTTTTGCAAATGGAAACCATCTGTTGGATTTTTTTTTCAGGTGCTAGAAAAAAGTCTCTTACTAGTTGCGTTTTCTCATACTTGACTTAGAAAAAAAGCTGATGCCTTTTTTTATGTTTAAACAATACCAGTGTTTCCCAAAGGTAATTTTATGGGTATACTTTTGTTTTAAAAGTTCCTGACAAAAAGTCAATTGGAAATAACTGAATCAATTATGGCGTGTTCATACTTGTTTAATACCCTATTAATTCAGAAATAACTAACTCTAATCCCCCAAAAAAGGAGAGTGCTGACTCTTCTTTGTTTTACCTGAACTCTCCTTACAATTATAAAGCCAAGCCTGCTGGCTCAGAGATTTCTGTTGCCATGTGCCAGTACTGGGATACCTAGTGATCAACTTACTCCTTGTCACAGCCAGCCCTTGATTCTTCCTGTAATCATGAAATATTTTAGTGTGGTTGAATCCCCGTGTCCTTCTTGCCATTTAAACCACCCTACGTTCTATCTAACCTACTTTGGGGTGCTGTGCAGTATACTGTACATCTGATATTAGCTTAGTATGTGGGCTGTGTGTATATAATTTTTCAGCTGCTTCAGTTGGTTTGTGTAGAGGTAGACCATATCTAGTTGCCAACATTCACATCTGAAATGAAGAATATTCTTGGTCTCACTCTACTTGTTTTTTCTGTCTAGTACATTCTGCCTCTAAGCTCTGTTACCGCTACATTTTACAGGGTCCTCTCCTAGCAAAGTTTCTGTTGATATATTATTACTATGTGGCCATTTATATAGACCCAACTGTGTTATTTCCATTTTATTGCAAGGACATAAAAGCTGGAAATTTACCAAAAGTACAGAAAGGAGCCTAAGAGCCTTTGAAAGTAAATGCCTTAGGGAAATACTGGATATTAAATGAAGTTGATTTATAGCTGTTGCCAGAATTTGTCAAAGCTTGAGGACTCCTTAAATAGAAAGTTATCCAGAAGAAAAGGTAGAAATACCTATGTTAGCAATACTAGCCATATCACTGTTAGATATACTGGGTGGTTTTTGCCAGCATACATGCTGGCATAATAAATGAAATAGTCCCGGCCAGAATGCCCCCCTACACCCTAGCTCCAAACATTTCTTACAGAGGTTGCACAAACAAGAAAGCACTTGTAAAAGAAGACAGAACAAGATCTGTTTGCCTATGAAGAGTTCAGATTTGTAATACTGGAACCAACAGCAGTATTAGACATGTAAGGAGATGAGAATATGCAAAACTAGTCTTCCTTTCCTAAAAACTCTCATGCATACCAATGAGTTCTGTCTCTATTTGTCCCCTAGGGCCTGACTGTCTAGTTTATAGCAATGAAACAGGTAACAGCAGCTGACCTGTAATAACAAGTCACTTGTAAACTCTCTGTCTACCTCGACATGCTCCATCCCTGGAAGTGTTCAAAGCAAGGTTGGATGGGGCTTTGAACAACCTGGTCTAGTGGAAGGTGTCACTGCCCATGGCAGTGGAGTTGGAAGAAGATGATCTTTAAGGTCCCTTCCAACCCAAACCATTCTAGAATTCTATAACTGCGAGATAATATGGCTTAGCTTTTAGTAATTCATGTGATCTTACAGTCACAGCAGGGTTAGAGCAACTGGATGGAGGATTGCTTACAGTAGAGTAGTGAAGCCTTTATAAGTGAATTGTACCTCAGACCCTCAATCTGCACATCAGTCATTTAGGAAAAAATACACATACACACGCGTGCGCACGCACACATATATATGCCTCTGCTGATAATCACTGTCACTTCTCCACGTTTTTAAATGTCTTTCCCAGCTACTCCTCTCATTCTTACTTCTCATAGTCATTATTACCTTCCTTTCTCCTTAGCCAGCTCCTCTTTCATTTATACTGTTTGGAGGCTGGCTTCCATAGACATATCCTTTGAAGAATTCAGTTGCCCATTTAAGGCAAGGAATGAACTCTTGCTCTTATTAAGCATTTCATTCACTGATAGACATTGATGTTCTGTCCTTCTGAAAGCATTCTCTACATTTCTCAAGCCTCTGGGCAATGCTTTAATGCATGTAAATTAAGAAAAACAAATAGTAGAGATCAGCATCACGTAGACCAAATTAATAAAATAGAGCCTAATGACTTCAAGTTGGAGGCAATCTCAACACTTAAGTTCTCAGAATAAGAGAATTTTCTCACGGATTAGAAGACTAATAATGTTTGGGAAACTGTCTTTTCAGAGAGCTTGGTTTGCCTTCCATTCTGTATTATGCAATGCTCCAAATCATGCTAAACATTGTATATCTGGGACAGAGTCAGCAGCAGACTTGGGACTTGCTGGTAATTGAAAACAGGTTTTGAAGCACTGATTATCACACAGTAAAACTACAGTACTCCACATACTGCACAGAGCCAGCCAGTAACCCTAGCCATTTTCTTTTCATCTGAGAGGATAGAACCATGCACTTGAATTTTTTTTTTTTTTTGGCAGTCGAGCAGTAAATGCACTGTGAACTTCATTTTCAAACTGTGTTGATATCTCCTGGATTTACTAATCATCAAATATCAACTCTGCACTAAAACAAGACAAATGGTTACAAGTTCCAAGACAGTAAGTCAAAAGACTATTACGCATTATGCAACTGTAAGCTAGTTAAAAAACTTCCATCTACTTTGGCCTAGTGTCAAGTTTTCAGAGGTGTGATTCACTGATTCTGAGAAAGAGGTTTCAGTCTGAATTGTGTACCTGGATTTCACAAAGCATTGCGGCAAGTTTCTCAAAACTGTTCAAATTCCTGTCCAAATTCACTTAAGACTTTTACACTTAAACACTCCTGAGGATCTCCTTTAAGCATAAGTAATGTCTTTAGCTTACAGCAAGAGAAATAACCAACTACAATTTTTTTCTTGGATTTGGAAGGAAGCTGCAGCTGAAAGTATTTGGTAAGACACTTTGGAATTTGCATGGCCCTTACCATGAGAACCAAGTCAAGACATCCACTAGTTTTTCCTTCCAGTAGAGAAGTACAAAATTTACCTCAATGGGTATTGGACTACCAGATATTTTCTCTCTCACCTTAAACTCACAAAGCAGAGCTCTGCTCCCACCTCTGTAAAAACAGTGTTGCAGGATCCCAGTCCACCATCTCTGTTCATTTCCAGTTTTAAGTGGTTGCCTACTCGGTAGAAAATGTCCTTTTCCCTCTCAGCTCTGCAGATTTCCCCGAATGTTTGCTGTTCCTTTTTATTGCTACTACTAGTTGCTATTTCAAAGGCCAAGCAAGATCGTAATTAACCCTTTCATTATGTTCTTGCCACCCATGGCTGCCATGGACAGATAAAAATGAGAAAACTGCATGGATGATACAGAAAGTCTGAACTCCCTTTCAAATCGCTGCCTTGGCTTTGCAGAGTGAGCAGGATTAAAGGGGTAGTAAGAATTGATTTTCTCACAGAAGTCAGGTATAGCTATCTACACAGCAATCAGGTTTCTGAAGCAAGAGAACATAATTTGTAGAATGACTTGATTTTTCAGGCCAAGACTGCACCTGATATATGTCTGTGCCTTTTTTGTCATTGTCTAGTGAACAGAGAGTGGAAGCTGAAAGTTGGAAGCTTGGAAAAAAGTGATCTTTTGGTGGTTGAATTGGACTTTATGGGAATAATTTCGATGTGTGTGTGTGTGTGTGTGTATTTGCACTTGTAACCCTAAAAGTCTGACAATGTGAATGTAAATTTCATATTGCAGCAATTTCCAAAACAGTATAAACTTGACAACCAAAGTTCCTCCTTAAATATTAACATCACACAAACAGTTGCATTGAAGATGTTTTAAATAACAGCTTTTCCATCTCTCTTAGTAGTTTAGCAAAGGTGCAGTTTGTTATATTACTAGAGTTTGAACTTCTTAAAACACTTTAAAATGTCTATTCTGAATTTTAACTGTCTCTAAAGCCCTATTTTAGGTGGTGTTCTCCTATTGATGAAATGCAAATTGCCTTCTTTAGGCTTTCCATTAGTCTGTAGCTTTCTCTGCTTCTTCGTCTTAAGTCATTAGTTTTGCTGGATTGAGTTTAAAGTTTTCAAAACTGGATCCTCTTGTAAACTTATTCTTGTTAGCTGTTTTGAATTTTGTGATGTTAGAGCTAAAATAATGTGTTCAACCCCTCAGCTCTTGCTGGTTTTATTTAGTTATTTTTCTAGCTACAAAGCCAAACAATTGTCAGTGACTTCTGTTGCAGAAACTTGTCAACCTGAGATCTAGAGTTTAATGAAATATGGAAAAAAGTGGTTTCAGACTTTTGAAATGGCCCAGGTGCTTTTCATGATTTTACAGTCACCTTTTTTCTATTTTAAAAAGTTTTTCAAATTTTTCCTCTGCATGGTCTTTTTCACTGAAAAAAAATAGACAGAAAGTTGGAACTGAAATTATTTGGAGAAAGAAAAATTTTTAAATAAGCAAAGTCAATGATCTAAAAAATAGATCCACATTTTCTTGGCTGCAAAAGCTTCTTCATAAGCCTCTGATGTTACTGAAACACTAATGGATGAAAATTTCACCGGAAAGTATAATTTTTTCATCTTGACAGTAGCTATGCAAGTAAGACTGGACCTGTTTCCACAATTTGCACTGACAGCAGGCATTGGAATAGTTAATAATGTCTTCTTTTTTCTTCACCTTGAAAAGTAAGGAAACAACAGGACACCGAAGAGATTAGAAACTAGATCCCAGGATTTAACAATCTTAAAAAGAAAAGTTCCATCCCTGAAGCATTGCATCTTCCCAAGCTCTGAAAAAGAGCTACCCTATGATGTGCAAAGAAGGTGCAGTTTACCATATAAAATACACACACACTCTAGTGAAAATAGTTCACTCAACAGTAAGTCCAAGGTGAAGCCTCATTTTTTCTGGTTTAGATGTGCATCACTTGAATGCACACAAGATTTTACATATTTCTGCTGCATTAGCGTAGTGCTGTGTATGCTATAGAACTTCAGCATTTGTGGGATACCCAGTCAGTGAAATACAGAGTATTATAACTTCCGTTCAATTTCATGAAAAAAACAACACTTTTTTTTTTTTTTTCTGACAAAAGCTAAAGTTATATGCAGATACATTAATACTTTCAAGGGATAATGACGATGCTATCGGAAGAACTCTCAGGATCATTTTTCCTTCTGATGTCAATATAGGTTTCTAAGTAAGGATAGCTTTGATTATGCTTTATTAAGCTCTTATTTCATTAAGGAATTGAATCAAGGAAGTTGCTAATCTGGATTCAAACCATAGCTCTACCACAGAAATTCTATGTGCTCCTGGGCAAATCACTTAACCTTTCGACGCCCTGGTTCCCAGTTTGTAAAATAAGAATAACGAGACTTCATTATCCAACACTTTACACATCCTATATGCTTACATTGCAAGTTCTGTGGAGAAAGGCTCTATTTGTATAGTGTCTGGCACAATGGGGTTTGGATAATCTACTGGGGACTCCAGATATCACCATCATACAAATGTGTTTTATGCATATAGAAATTCTTAAAGGCTCTGTCAACTTACAATTCCTAGAGTACTGCCTCAAACACAAGCTCTGGGTAAGTCGTATCTCCCTTTTGACAGTCTCGCAAATCCCTGTGATATACATTATTCACGCTAGCACCATTTCTGATTACCAGGTACCCAGTTCTCTTGGGAACCACCTCTGAATGTCATATTTACAGACTTGCACTAAAGTATATTGAAATAGGTATCAAGCCCATGGAGCTAAATGCTGCAGTGGGTTAATGCATTAACCTTTCACATCTAGAGACCTGAGGTGAAAGACTGGTTCTGTTGAAGTCCACAGCAAAGTCTCACTGATGTCAGCAGGGCCAGGAACTGACAGTGGGGGTTCAAGCACTGCTCCAGTCATGAGTAGAATAATTCTTTAGTACCAGCCAAGTGGCCAGTGAGCATCCACCCACTTTGCACTGAGCTACCAAAGGGTCTAACACATCACAGTGATTTGGCACGGCAACATCTTCCCAAGAGCTGGAATAGCAGAGAGGGCTTGCCATTGTGACCCAAGGTGCTGTAGAAGTGCTGAAGAAGCCTCTTACTTGTCTCTTACCAATACTTTCAGGCTTTATGATCCTGCCTTTGCACAGACAACTCATACATATATATGCCATATCCTTTCCACCCCACCTGAATATAAATATGACAACTGCCTGAATTAGAATAGAATTTTCTCTAGAGAGCAGGAAACAAATTCCTTACTATGATTACCTTTGAATTATTTATCAAGAATTAAAAAAAAAAATTAACACGAACAAAAGAATTTAAAATTGCCATACATTTAGCTTAAAAAACAGTGTGTATCACATATCTAATTCTAACGCTTGGAATAACCTCTACAGAACAGTAGAAGAAATACTCCAGATCTTTTGTATTTAAAAATAAATTATTACACCAGTCTGTCCAAGATTGAGAACCTCCATCAATAACAATATACTTTCCCTCTAAGATGACTTCTTATGATTTCCGTACAAATTTCTCAGTAAGACCTATTTCAAGAAAATGTACTCTAAGAAACATAAAATTCAGGATGGCACTTCCAGAAGAATGTAATTTCTCCAATATCTTCCTGAAACTGCAGATATTCATTGAGCCAGGCAACATATTTCTTCATCTTGCATGGTTAAGGTTAAGTCCAGCACAGTGTGAAAAGATCCCTCTATTCTTTATAAAGTTTAGCAAGAAAACTAATCTAGATTTGGGATGTTTTTCTGGGAATCTTGAAGTTCAAAGGAATTATTGCAAATATAAGGTTAAAAAAGTAGTATGCTTATTCATATTTAAACAGGAATATAAAGCCGTTTCTCAAATGTTCTGCAGAATACTGTTTTCATCAGTCATTATTTTAGTTATGCAAACAATAACTGTTAGTGAAAATTACTTTCTTTCCTATACTCACAGTTAGTGTTAAATTTCTGTCATTTTAATCTGGCAGCAAACTGTCATATATCACTGGGACATTCATCACAAAGAATTCTGCTAATGTATGTTCTCTAGCCATCAGTGTACCAAAGGCTTTGACAAAGACTACTTGATGTGTACTGGACATGAATCATTCTTCCTACAACCCTTCTGCCCAGTGTCAGTGAGGGTAATGAGCACCCAATTCATTGGCAACTCCTTACTTTCACATGAATGAAAACATATGACTTGACCCCCCATCTAGACCTATATTCAAAGCTTCTCATTCTGAAACAAGAAAAATAGAATTACAAACCCCATTGATGTGTCAAATTCTTGTTCTCTGGCAACTGCAATTGTTACATATTACAGTTATCGCACATATTTTGTACAATTAAGAAGTACAAAAAACTAAATAACTTGAGTCATTTGTTTATACTTCTGAAAAGTATGTGACCTATTGCTGTCACAGAAATTTCTTTAGATTTTTCTTTTACCGATAAATGCAGCTAGCCCATGTGTAGATATACCTATGAGAAACATATTTTGTACTTCATCCGGGGCAAAAAAATTCCTATTCCTACAAGGCTAGGACTAAATTCATGGTTCAGTGATTTATTTTAGCCATTCTCTCTCACAGTCATATTCTGTGATAGAGTAAGCACTGATAAGAATTAAATATTAGCATATGTTACCTTTCAGGGGTCAAATGGGTAGCAGTGAAATGCAAACCAGGTACAGAACTGCTGGCACCAGACACACAAGGGTAGTAATGGCATCCATAGTCAAGTACATCAGTTGTAATACCCAAAAGAAGGTGCTTAACAGTCATTATTAATTGCTCTCAGACACAGTTTCTGATGCTGCATAGACCCATTTCTCACTTTAAAAATTAATGATGTTATTATTATTCCTGCTTTAAAAAAAGTGGTATAGCCAGGTACTCAGTGGAGCTTTATCCTGAGGAATGTCTTTTTTAGAGGAATAATAAAATTTGAACTTTTGTGTCTGCTACAGCCAAGGAGACGGTGCCTGTCTATTTGATAGTTATATATTTTTCTGTATTCATTTTGAGGGCAATTCATCGTGTCAGAATCACAGGACCTGCCAGCAGAAGGATGATGCTAGGCAAAAACTGAACATCAACTTAACTGTGAACAGGTTTGGTTTTTTTTATGACTGAACTTCCCCAATCCCAATTTAAATGATTCAAAATCTGGTGCTTTCACCACTTTTCTTGGGAAAGCGTATTGCACCCTGATGGAAGTGACATCAATTATCTAAATACATCATAGGATGTTAGAATGTTTTGGGAAAAAACAGAGAAACACAAAACCCACAGAGATTTTTGTTGTAGACAAATACTTAAAATCTGCAAACCATCTGTGCAGCCTCTCTTTCAAAGAGTTTGAGTTCCAGAGGTATAACCTGGCTCATGCAAAAAAACACATCTAGCATGTTAGTAAATTGATTTCTGCTCTTTGTTAATGTAATTCAATAGCAACAAGGGCATGTATTTAAACAATTCTGATTTCTCATTGAAGCTTACCTGTCTATTGTCTTGCCTGTGACACTACAATTAGTATGTTAGGCATTGTAGAAAGAACTTTATTAGAGACATAAAGAATATACCTGTCAAATGGTTCCCAAACCCAGAGTGTTAGGTTTACATAACTTAATTTTGGGTATCTAAACCACTTTTATTCATATAGTTTCTGTAAGACTGAAAGCGCACTATTACACTCCTATGTACTTTATACTCAGACCTATTTGTTCTAAGCAATGGTTCATCCTCCCTACAAACACAGGAGCCTATAGGAATAACTTTTTTTCTTGTGTCAGGAAAGACAATTTTGAAAGAAAACTGTCGCTTGAAAATCTCCCTGTTGAGCTGATGAAATACTTCTTAAAACTGTTGGCACTAAGCACTGTTACCACTTTATCTAGAGCTGTTTGGTGATATGTACCCCATACACACCCACAAAAGAAAACTAAAAGAAATAAACTGTTTAGCAAAGGCAATGTGAATTCATAGTTTAACATTTTAGGTGAAGAAAAATACTTCATAGACTGATTGTCAGGTGCTAATTTTGAAGAAAACTCCTGAATTCACCAGTCTTTTTCTAATAGCTTTGACTCATCCAGACTCTGATGTGAACTGCTGGCCCAAGATGGAAACAGAGACATTGCTGAACATACTGGACTAAGCAATTAAAACAAACTGGGATGCTGAACTTACACATGGAGCTTACAGAGCTCATATGAAATGATTTCTACAGTCAAACACATTCATATATTCACGAGTTTCACACAGCATTGGAGATGATATAATTTCTACATCTGCTGAAATATAGGGGGCAAGGTCTGGGCTTTAAGATAAACTATTCAGTGCTATCTTAATACTTCATGTAGGGACTAAAAAGAAAAATAGAGAAGAGCAGCATGGAAACCCACTGTAAAAATCAAGTTTCTTTTCCCATCATATCCTGTACTGCATCAGGATATGCTGCTTTTAGCACTCCTGAATAAAATGTAAACTATTCTGTCCAGGGCTGCTGGTAGAAGCACGTGACATTGAGGGAAGTCACCTCAGCTCCTGGTTGGGTTACAGCAGGGGGAACAGGTTTATGTCTGAATGAAGAATCAACTTCCCAGGTGTCTGGTGTTTACTGAAAAGAACATGAGGGGGTTTTGAGCCACATGGCTGAAGGCCCATTGTGAAGACCCTTCACCAAACTGCTAGCAACACTTCAGGTCCTTCCAGGAAGGTGGCCTGCAGAGGCAGAGGAAGAAATCAGGTCCCCACTTCAGGGACAGCCAACACACAGGCACTGTTGTAGTAACAGGAGCCAGGACTGAGCTCCCACGTGGCAATGGCAAAGCTCTAGTAAGTATAAATATACCACAGGACCTCTGATGCCAGAGTGTTAAAACCTAATTACCATAAACCAAAGTAAATGCTCTAATGTGGACAGCAATTAGTTGTTCATAACTGATAACAGCAGACTCCTTCCAGACATTTAAATCCCATCTGTTGAACATTATAGACCAACCACTGCACTGTGATTAATATTTATGATAGAGACAAACTTTTCTAAAGGTTATATCTCCAACAGAATCTGGACATTTCAAACACTTTTCTTTCTGAATGCCTGAAGAAATCATCAATAATGAGAGGTCTGGTCCTGCCACCACTGAAATTAACAGCCAAAACTCTCCAACATTTTAACAGAGGTAGGACATGAGGTTCTTTGACTAAGCAGAAAAAAACCCCAAACAAAATAAATAACACCTGGCAAAAATCAGGCTGAACATAATGACCTTTATACTTGACAGTCAAAAGGTCATTCTGTTCTTTTTTTATTTTATATACAAAATTAGCTAACTAAATTTAAATGTATGCATTTTTGAACTTTAGAGAAGTTGTCATTTTCAGCTGTACAGTTTAAAAAAAAATAATTCTAAAACACTTTTGTATATGGACATTCTTTTCAGTGTCCTAATACTAATTCAGGTTGGTGGAGTCAAAGCAAGTACTTCTGTACAAAAGGAAAATATATTTGTGCACTAAACAAGAATCATTGGCATTTCTTAGTTTAACTACCCCTTATACATTTTTTATGATCCATACCCTGTTTCTGAATGCTGGATAATACCCGGCTGGCTGAGCATAAGGGGCTTGCTCAGCCTGTTGATTAGCATTTGGGTATATAACGGGGGTAAGACTCACAAAGCATCTTAATAATTCTTTTTTTTTGACAGAAGAGCCTATGTAAATGTTAACATCGATGGGAAGACACCTTACAAATGTGGAAAGAAGTTCTATAGCAGACTAATAGCAAAGCAAGCTGGAAGATTATGGAGCCCCAAATTCATGGCAAGAATTGAGACATCGCAGATCTCTGGTATTCCACAGGTCCACACCTTGAATGGAAATAACTTCAAAAAAAATTTGCCCCATCTTTTTGTGAACTATCACATTAAAGTCAGGAAACAAGGGGGCAAGTATGACTCCAACAACAGGCATCAATTTTGGATTCCTGTGCCGTAGCTTTTGCAGCTACAAGAAAGGGTTCAACACTTACAGGTGTCTTACTGCTAGTCCTTGGTAATTTTGCACTTGGGTGGGTTTGTTGATTACATGTTCTAAAAAATAATGATGGTGGGGTATGCATGTCACCTTTCCTTGAAAGCATCTGTACAGAAGAGCTCTTTCACTCAAACTCTGGGCAGCTCTGCAGCCCAATAGTCCTGGGTAGTGTTTGGGTGAGTGCATCATTCTAGAATAGCACCTTAATGAAAGGCTCACTTGTATTGGAGATTTTACTAAAAGATGTTACTGGATTACAAGGTAGTCAAAACACTTCAAACAGATTGAGGAATGATTTAAAAAAAGGAAGAAACACTTTTTCTTTTCCTTATCATTGGCAGGACATGTAGGTTTAGAGCTGTTGCTTACTGCAGTTAGTTGTGCGTCCAACCACTCAAAAGTGTCCCATTTGTGGGCCTAGATGCACCATGCTTTCAGAAGGCTAAGGGTCACACATCTTTTTCACCTGTCCTCATGTCACACTCATGTCACTCCTTGCTGAGAGGGTTGTTGTGAAATACCTTTGAACAGGAATCGCCTTCTCAAACAAACACAAGGGTAGACGAAATTAGACATCACATCAAGGAGCAATTCTGCAGGACGAGCTGTATTATTTACCAGCACTGGGCACAGTGCAGGTGGGGCTGCAGTCCAGGCCCCTGCAAAGCCACTTCTTTGACCACCCATGGGGTTGTCTGAGCAGCTCTCCCCAGCCCTGCTCCCACATATTCCTGTGCTCACAGCAACAGTGCCAAGCAAGAGCTCTGGCAAACTCTGTGGCTGCTCACTGGGTTTGTTTTGCCAGAACTGTCTTCTCTTCCAAAGCCTCTTTGCTTCAGTTCTGCATCCAAGTTTGTAAAACAAGGTACAGTGAAGGGATTGACTGTCCATGAAGATCAGGGAATGGAAACCAAATACCAAAAAATGAAAATAAATGAAAATGCCGACTCCTCCATTTTGTCTTTCATTTTTTAAAGTTCAGTTCTACGAAGAAAATTTTCGAAGTGCTTTATTTAAATTAGAAGCACATATCAACTTCTTTGAATATTTCTGAAACATGTTTCATACTAGAAAGACACGTCAGAATGGAAAAAATTTCAAATACTACAGCCAAGGTTGGTTATGGAAGAAGTTAAATAGCCTTGATTCAGATTTGTAGATGAGTGCTCTCCAAATTTTCTCCAAAGAGACTGAGAAACAAAGGGGCTTTCTTTCTGAGCTGGAATTGGCATTACCAACATTTATATACCTAATAGAGAGCCAAAATTTACAGAACTTTTTTGAACAAAGAATAACATTTCATCAAGATTTTTTTATCTTTTCATCCTTCTCACCCAGCAGGAGTGAGAAGGATTTTGGCTTAATATTTTTTATTAACTAGGAGCTAAATGCTTTCTGTATATTTCTGCATATGTGTCCTAGTTCATAAGAGCATTATGACTTGGGACACAGCAAATATATTGTGCACAAAATTATTATTTACATTCCCACATGAGAAGGTTGCCCATGCAATTAGTAGCTACTCTCCCTACAAAGGCATGTTTTCCATAAACAGGAAAACAGTTTAAGATCTTGATGAACATTTCACATCCCTAAAATGTCATAGTCCTGACCCATACAGAAAATGTGGAAAAAACAAAAATCAAAATTTTGCATTATCAGTAGTAGATTATATAAAAGCCAATGTATTTACAATTAAGTATTTTCTAAAATAATACAGATTATAAAATACAAGTAGAAGAACACCTCAGATGCTTTATGACCTATTGATTTTCTCAGATGTGATAAAAAATGTTTACAGATGTAGATGCATATACCACTTGTCTGTGTCTAATCCTCAGAATGAACTGGAAACACTCTGTTGCTGACAACAGTCTACTTCACTGTCCTGTGATGTGATTTGAAAGAGTTACCTAAAATGGGAAATGTAGCACTTTTGCCCCGTTATCATGACTGCCATGTTCTCATTAATATAAACATGTGACATTCTCAAATGCTCTCCCCACCATAAAGCCATCCATGGCCAGCTGGTTGATGTTAACTAAGAACTAATCATAAACATCTGCTTAGTGTGCATAAATGTTGCTCTTATTCCAGATTTTCCTAAAAGAAAATATACTGTCAAGCTCCATATACATATTTTAGTCATCCTTCTTTTTTTAAGTTTTTTTTTTTTCTTAACCACACAACTCCATTAATATACTTCAGCCTATAGAGGAACATATTATTTGATCTGACACAAAGACTAACAAGCATGCTATGTTTGAGTTTTGGTTTCCCTTTTCTAGCACTTAAAGAGGTCAAATCCCTTGTATCAATCTGTCCAGGTTGACACCAGCTTTTTTGTTGCTGCCAGTCCTCCTGTGGCGTTGCGGTCTGTGGGAGGAACAGCTGACCCACTGCCTGCACCCCACACACACTTCTCAGCACCACTGAAAGTGCTCAGATGTTTTAAAGGAAGTGCCCAATGATTTTTGAAACCCACGTTAGGAGTGAAATCTGATGTAACATGCTACATTGGATACAAATTCCTGATTGCATTATCTTCATGTATTACACTACCCTATTGCAGACTAGACTTGGGCTGCTATAAATCCCACAGCTTCACAGCAGCCACATCTCCAGGTGCATCAGCCCAGTCATGAACACATAAGAGACCATATTGGCATAACTCCTATGGTGTTTGAATCAATTTATGAAGAAGAAAGGATAACTTGTTTAATCTAAATGCGTGCCCTAACTAAGTGCAATGAGCTACCTTCTGGAGACAGTCACCCTATAGGAAAGGTGCAGCAGTGCCATAAGGGTGACATCCCTGTACCTAGTCTGTATAACTTTAAGACTCCCTAATACTCAGAGAGGGACTGGCTGAAGTCCGCTGTGCAGTTCAGATGTAGCTGCAGTGGTAACAGTGCAGAAGGTGGGCTTTTTCAAAATTGATTCATCAGCTATTTTTATGCCTCCAAAATTCACATTGAGAAGTTTTTGCTAATTTTTTACCTTTTCAGCATTCGGAGTTTTTCTCCTTTGCAACCAAAGTAAGTACTTGAAGGCGAAATCTAAACCTTCCCATCCTTATTGACCATTCCTGTCACAAAACATAAAAATGTAGTAAAGAGGAAGTAACAGCTTCAAGAAGACCCCTTCCAAGCAGCTATCACATCAGCTGTGCTGCAATTCTCTGACAGAGTGTTACACGGTAATTCACACCATTTGTTTAGAAGCATAAAAACCATTTTTATTAAACTGATTTGCATTCACATTATCATCAAAGACCAGGCTGGAAAGAGAGAGGAAGTCCAAGGGAAAGGTGATATGCTGTTTGCTAAAATTTCACCGAGGTAGACTTTAACTTAGCCATTAATTTAGAGCAGGTGTGGTCTACTGAATATCTTTCACCGCATCTTATTTCCGAAGATGAACCTTAACTTCTGTGTTCTGTTTGCTCTGTTGTCAGAGCAAAACAGTCCTTCATCTTTCCACAAAAGGTGCCCAGGAAGGAATACCATCTCTGACAACGAAGGAAAACTTGGTGAGACTGGAGGGAAAAAGCATTTCATGCATCTGAGTGGTAGGTTGATAGTTTCAGAGCATGATTAGAGAATCCATAACTGCTTTGCCAGCCTTTACTGCTTTTTTGTTTGCTCTTTAAAACTCTTCCTTACTCAGATCTTGTAACTTTGCTTGAGAATAGTAATTAATATCGATCCTGTTTCACATAGGTTTTGTGCAATCCACATGAGGAAGAGACTAGATGTTTTCCACATGTCCGTGTCACCTCTGCAGGCAGAGCAGCATGACAGACTGTGTGTCCCTGGCAACCCACTGCTTGCTCTCACAGTGACACTTCCTAACATCACCTTTCGTCTTAGATGGTGGTAAGCTTAGTCCCTTGAAATATGGCTACGGGCTGTTGCTGCACAGGTGTCATTCTTACATGAATGGAAAGAACAATAATAATTATAGAATGTCTAAATCTTTCCTGAAGCAGAAGATTATTTCCATTTACTAGTGAGCTGCACTGAATGCAAAATTTTGCTGGGGGGAAGGATATAAAATACCACTACAGAACTAGTCAGAATTCTGAATCAGTAAGACGACCTTCTGTGTGCCTATTGATGGCACACAATAAAAACTCAAACCAAAAAGCTATTGTGGATATATCACAGGCTTTGCTAGTTTTAGGTTTGGGACTTCTAGAAGGAAGCTTGCTTATAGGCTTAAAGGCAGCTAATCTCCCACTCCCTTGAAATTTGATGATATCAACTTCCTTTAAAGAGCATAAGCCACAATTTTAAAGCAAGTTTTCTATATGAATGATTTAGCAAACTCATCCAACAGGCTTGCTAAAATCAGCCTGGTGAGGGGAATTTTACATATGCAACAACAAAGCATTTCTGATGCACTAGATATTTTCCAAATACCCATTTCTAGTAAAAAATAATAATAAAAAAAAACAACCCCAAGTCAACAACTTTCAAAGAGAACATCAGGGACCAAATACCAATCCTCTGAAAGCAAAGTAGTTCTCCCACAGATATCAACAGGACTAGAATTTGGCCCTATATGAAATGTATTTCACACTTTCAACAGCTCGGGAACTTTATCTATATTCAGTGAGACAGCACTGTGAATACACTTCAGTACCACAGTTTGCATGAAATCATCTGCCAAAATTAACTAACAAGACTGTGAAAGAAAGCGAACATGTGTCCAGCTGCTTACTCTTTCCATTTGAACTTTACTTGGTGCATTCTCTTCAGTCAAATCAATTAATCAAGCATTGTAATTTGAACTGCACGAAAATGTAGGGGGAGAATTTATACACGAGGAGCCTGCTATCAGAAAGGGCCATTCACGAAATGAGTCTTTCTGAACCCATCTCTGTGTAATTCTTAGAAACCAGGGTGTGCGATGATGATTGAGTAAACATCTGTGACTCAGTGTCTAAAGCATAGTTATGACAGCCTCTGGGAGAAGTGTTACTAACTATTCTGCCTCAAGTATTTTCCTGGCCAAAAGATCACATGCTGAGTCAAACACCATGGGAAAAATTAATGATTCTCCATGCTTCCGTGGCTTTTCCTTCACAGTCCAAGCCCACTGGAGTTTGTACACGATTGTTGCAGTTTTCTCTACTGGCAGTTTTAAAAACTCACATTAGATAACCCAAGTCCAGCAGTACATTAGTGTTGCAGAGGTAGAGCACGGAGCACCTCCAGGTTTCATTGTGTTTATAGGAAGTGCAGGGGTTTGTCACCATGCCAATAACATCTGTCCACTCCTGACACAAGCTCAGCACCACTTCAGGGTAAAGAAAACTGTGTATGCTTCCCTAGAGACCTATTACCAGGTGAGGACAGTCAAATCGCATATTGTCTTAATCACTCCCACCGTTTTGCCCTGGCATATGATCTACTGCCCTGGGTGTTTACAGGATAGCATGGAGCTTGCTCTGTGAGCAGCATCTGCACAGGTATGTCTGTGCTGCAAAGAAAAATACTCCCATTTAAAAAGCACCCACAGCAGACACATTTTAAATCTCTATTCAGCTTATACTATTGAGATGATCTGTTCTATGTGCCCAATTCAAACACAAGCTAAAGGGAAAACACTGCATCATTTAATAAATGGTAAGGCTAACACGTTAGATGCTACAGGCAAGGATGTCTAAGTGCACTTCAAGATAAATATGCAATGAGAATGCTTATGTAAAGTCTGTAATTTGATTTCAAAAATCATAATAGATGTTTTACTAACTGGCCTAGTAGATGCTGCACATGCAGGTCAGCATGTTGCATGCAGTAATACCAAAAAACCAACTGTCTGTTGCTTTACACAAGTCACTCATGGCAATACCCGTCTCCACAGTGCTGTCACACAAACAGCAGTGAATCTGAAGATTGCTTACAGCTATACTGCTGTGTGACTCGTCAAGCACTGTGCTCATAAACTGAGGTAAAGTCAACATAAGCTTGCCCTTTGCAAATAACAAGGTGCCACTCTCTCTCCAACACTTTTAGGAAGCTTTGCTGTTGGTATTTCACATGGCAGAGCTGAGCCTGCATCTCTGTGCTTGGCAATGAACAACACAACATAAAACTTGCAGTCACAGAAATAACCATGAGGTAGGAAGGATGGTATCTATATATCTGCAGCCATTACAGTTAATCTTGTCAGCTGAAGAAAGTCAATTTAGATTAAAATGCTATGGAAAAACATAGACTATTTTAGGTATTAAGTAAATCAAACTGTTACATAACATGTAGGAATCAACTGGCACAGCCTAGTTTCCCTCAAATTTGTGCTCTACATCTTAGGTGATTCCCACTTAGCTTTGCCTCTTAACACCATTTCCCTTTCAAGAGCTGTAGCTTTCAAGTAGGCAAGTGACACATATTGTGGCTTTGACAGGTGTGGAAATACAATGCTTTTTTGCATTTCATTTCTTTGATAAAGCTTATGCAAGTGCCATCTCTGAGATCTTCAGCTCTTTGACAGCTTAGGACAAAATGGGTGGATAAAAAATTGTGTATAGGTTAGAAACAAAGGGAATTGGTAAGGACAGGCAAATGTCATTCTGCTAAAAATAAGTTTTAAAAAGCCAAAAAACCCTAAGAAAACCCAAATCCAAGAAAACCCAAACCCCTTGGCAGTAGGGCATGCTGCATTAGTGTATAGGGCTCTAACATGTGAATTCAGCCTTCTGCAAGTTATACAAGAGTAGTGTGATGGTCTTGTGATTCTTTTTGAATATTTGCCTATAGTATAACTACCCCATACAGTCTGGCATGTGTTTACATGCCAGTCTTTATAGAGGAGAGTGAGACTGAGACGGAACAAGCTTCCATGGAAGGACGGAGAAAAAAATCCCAGTAAAAGTGCAGTGCCCAAAAGCACTTGCTTTCTGCTCTCCATTGCAAGCAGAAACATGCACAGTTTATGAAAAGGTGAGACAACTGTGCTCATTTCTCAAGCTTTCACTTGTACATTTGTATTAACACTATCCTTTTATTATATGGAAAAAGCATTATCTGAATAACCACTCAGAAGCCTTAATTCATGGGTATGCTGCAACTGGCTTGCTGCAACTCTTTGCAGCACGCAGATGATGTAGTGCAGATGCAAGCCTGAATTACTTGGAGTGCTAAAACTGAGTTTATGGCCAGACTGCATTACCAGAAATAAGCTGCAGGAGCTTCCTAGCGAATCTTTCTCTAACTGTTTTCCTTTTCAATGTATGCCAACTTTTTTCTTGACTTACTATCGTTGTCCACTGAACAGTCCTATCCCTTTTTTATATCTGATTTTTTTTTTTTAAATTAAACACTTTCTTACCCCTCTCTCAATGTTTTTAAGACAACACTTATTTACTCACCTTGGGAAACAACTCATGTTTTCCCAAATCAGTTGGACTTTTAAATTTATTAGTAAACTTAATTCTTTTTTTATGTACACTGACAGAAACTCAATACCAGTTTAGAGAGATGAAGCTGAAGAGATGGTATACTTAACTTCTTATTCATTAGTCAAGTCTGTAGCAGCATATTGCAACTCTAGTATGCATGACTACTTATGATCAAAAAATATTAATAAATAATTGATTGAACAGGACTATTTAAGTCTCAAACCTTGGGGGAGAGGGGTCAGTATTCATGCTTGTGTAAGTCAAAAGCTTTTAATTTCTAGGTGATCAAAGTGAAAGCATCCTATATTTTAGCACATAATGATATTCTAATATGTGCTGGAACATATATTCTTGTTTTTACTAGAGTAGCAGTACTCCTCTCAGCAGCCATTACAGGGTTTTATTTGGAAATCTCTTAAGGTATATTTTTGGGTTTTTTTTTTACTTAAACTATTTTTGTTTCTTTAAGTTACAGGTGAAAAGGACCTGTTTCTTCTTTTGAAGTTTCAAGTTGTGCAGGAATCAACTGGCCCTGCATAGCCACAGGAGAGTGGATGGTTAATTAGCTTCACTTCAGCTTTGAATAGCCAATGTTTAAACTGTCTCTAACATCAATGTGATGATTGCCATGAGGATGATTAGCAGCACACCACAGCAGAAAGCTTTCATCATTCCTGTTGACCTAGTTCGTCATTTTTTGTGGACTGCCATCAAAAACTACAGTGAATGTAGAATGATTAAGTATTGCCATTTCCACCCATTGCTTTGTTACTTTAGTACAATTTGTTCTCTTTGCTTTGCTGTGTGCTCAATGGTGAAAATAAAGCTTAATTATTTTGAGAGAAACCAAACTAACAGCATGAAGCATTCATTTATGGACCATAAAGATGACAGCAGAGCAAGCTATCCCAAACTATTGCTCCAAAATGCCTTGGACTTCTCTCTCCTACAAGGAAACTCTTCTGGAGTTGAAAGGTTACTTCAGATTTCCCTAGCCTATATAACTCAGCCTGTGACATGCACTTCTAGCACCCTGAAAATAACTGGTACTTTGCTGTTTACCAGAAGATCCCAGGGTTTTGCCAGGAATTCTGCTGTAACTGTCAAAGTCAGCCTACAGTGACAAATGACTTTTTAAAATAGATTAAGTTCTCCACTTCTTGCATCAGGCTGAGGTTAAGAGTCTGTCTGTTAAAACTAATTGTCACTAGTGAACTGACCCAAGTAACCTCCTGAACCTCTAACCTACTAAAAAGATAAAAGGAATTTTTTTTCCCCATACTGAAACCAGTTAACAAAGGTGGATAATACTGTATAGAAGTACATATCAGAAAAAAAGAAGTATTTAAAGAGACAGATTAAGGAGGTAAAGGAAAATTCAAATGGTCACTCAATTTTTTTTCCCCACAGGCTATACTATGCTTTTGCATCTATTAAGCTCCCATCTCTTGTCTTTTTTTTTCCTCATTCATTCTTTTGCAAAGGAGAACAATAAATTGTCCTTTCTTCTTTTCAAGAGCAGCTTCTTACATCTTTACAGCCTCACTGGCAATATTTCCTTCTTCTAAGTCCTGATATAATTTAGTCTTTTAGAAATTCCAAAAAACAAACTTTTTCATTCATTACAAAGGGAACATATTGCCTGTTTGGAAAAATCATGCAATTTGTGAGAGCTGAACAATTCACTTTTGCTCAAAATTGATAAGCCATTCCTCCCACTTAGTACAGACTCAGTAAATTTTGTAGAGTGTAACAAATTAGAGATGATACCAACATAATAAGCTGTAGACACTGATAACACTTTATGTAATGCACTGCCATCGTTAGCAACAGGTTACAGATAATTGGTTCAGAGCATAACTACAACTCTGTGGAAAGAGCACTTACACACACCTGACTTCATATCAGAAACTTTTCTTTGCTTATAAGATCCAAGTCTACAGCACTTGGCTCAGCATTTGCTGCCAATTTTAAATTGGAATGAAATAAAATTAGCAGTTACCTGTACTACTCAGTTAATGTCAGGGAATAGTATTTTAATTAAATTATTTCAAATACTAATATTAGCAGAAAGGGCTGCCTCATTACAGTGTCCCTCCTTTCTGTTCTTGTCTGTATGATCAACTACATAATATGCCTTTGTAGATAAGTGGATGTTAAAGATGTTTTCCATCCATAAGTTTAGGTAATTCGGTACATGAGACAATGGCAAAAGTCTCAGCAAAAAATAAACTCTGGCACTTTACCTTGTGAGCCTGGGAATGAATGCCCTACTGCTAAGCCACCAACTGCTAATGTTATGGTAGAGAAATACTAGAAGTATTTAAGGTGGTCTCAGCTATACCTGGTAGTATTCTTTCATGTGTATGCCATCCATCTGCCAGGGTGCAGTATGTTTTACAGACATCTTTCTGTGTTAGTCAGTTCTGACATGTCAGGGAGATAAGGTGCAGGCCTCTCCTTCCTACCAAAACCTGTTAATTGTCAATATTTTATTGACACACATATATATAATATGTAATATAGTATTCAAAAGGGAAAAATGGCTTTTATGGCAGTCTACCTAGTCAAGAAATTATATTGATACTATTTCAATTCCTTAAAACCATGCATGAACTTACAAAAATGACTTACCCAGACTGATAAAAACACAACTTTCAAGGTATGATTAGCACCCTGTTTGATGACTGAAAGACCCCTGGATATGCATGCATGATTTCACTTAGTTTTGGTGGGTTTTTTTGTTTTGGTTTTGGTTTTGTTTTTTTTTTAAAATTTTAATTTTTAATTTCATTTTGTAATGTATTTTTGAGTGTTTTGCCATAATCTTGCTTCCCTAGTGAGATTAGATGATTTGAAGCCTATTAATCCTTTCAATTAATTGGTACACTACCTTCCAGTGATACCATTTTGGAACAGTCGCTTAACCTTGTTTAATCCATATATCTTCCCCCCTTACTACTCTTCCCCTCAAAAAGCAAGAGTGCAAACTGAAAGAATGGTGAAATGAATTTACGTATTTTGATGTTTGCAGAGTAACAGTATAATCCTCCTCAGCATCAGTCTGGAGAACCTGGTGCATTTTCTGGTGTTTGGTGTTGCAAAATCTACTTACATAGTCTACAAAAGGAAAATAGACTGTAAGGGAAAGAATGAGTAAAGATTGCACTTAAAATGACATGTGAGGCTCTACTGAAACGAGCCAATAATAAAGTATCTTTGAAAAAAGGCAGTGGGTAGGATAGACTCAACCTCTGAAGAGTTTAATAAGTTGCCTAGCCCCATTTCTGCTGTTGGTTACACTGGTGTATATGGGGGATCAATGCTTTGAACATCACAGAGCTAACTCCAGATTTCTACCATGTGCAATAGAGAGCAGAATGCAACACTACAAATATGTGAAAAGGAAAGAATATTGCCTTTCTTATCCAATGTTATTTCAAAGTTTATGCTTGAGACTCCATGGAAGTCTCTAAAAAACCCTCTAAAAAAATCACAGTCCTTGCTTTAGGACTGCAATAGTTGACTTCAGTTATATTGTAAATAAAGAGCCTTGAACAGTAAATCTCTTCATAATCAATGGCTTTGGTATATGCCCAAACAAAACCTCCTGACACATACTTATGTTCAACTGTAATTTTTCCAATAGGTCTCTTTCCCCTTCTCTATGCTCTTGGCTGATGATAACATAGCAGTGGCACTAAGTGCCTATCACACAGCCAGTTGCTGCCTCCAAACCCCAGCATTACAAATGCTTCACTCATCTTTCAGGCAAGTCAGCCAGCCTGATGCAGCTTTCAAAATCAAGCAAGATGGTAGATACAGGTAAAACTACCATGTACAGAGATTAAATTCAGGGAGAAACTTCTCAGTCACAAGTGCATAAAGCATCCATACTTTGCATTAAATGTAACCAAGACATTCTTTTCTGGACTACACATTCTGAGAAGGCTAAGGAGGCCCTTTGAAATTGGGTTGAGGAAGTGCACAAAAAAACATCAGGTCTTTAAGTTGGAATTTCAATGCAGGAAGACGTGTTTTTTCTGGGACTAGAATCACTGAAAGAGACAAACAAGAGATCTCAGTGATGTGTCAGATAAATGACATTTTCTGTGTGCTGCTTTTCTCACTTACTTGAATTCCTAGTAATATTTCCAAAGCCTTTCTTCCATGCAGCAAGCATCCAGGTGAGACATGGATATTTGCATTGGCAGGAATTTTGAATTAAAATGATTCTATGAGACCAATAGTTTTGTATAAGTGTCCAAATACTATTATGCAAATCCGTGCTTAATTTGTTTCAGTGAATTCATTCTTTTCTGATATCATCATGTGTTTGGCAGTGAACAGGAAATCACAGCAAAGCCAATGACCTCAGACAAGCAGTTGAAAGCATAAAAGTTGAATGAGTAAACAGCTATTTCTGCATATAAAAGTTACTTTTTATTATATAATTACATTCAAGAAAAAAAAAAACAGCCACTGCTTCAAAAGACCAAAAACAACCTAAAAAAGACCACCTAAGGATTGGGGAAAATAATGTGTTTATGTATAACTTGCTCATATCATATACATCTGCTAAAAAGCTAGTTACCTAGCCCTAACATTTATAACAATAAAACTTACAAGAATTCATTCATATTGTAAATGTAGATGCACATAGCTGTAAGTGGTCAACATGAATTTTCTCACACAAGAATTTTGTCCCTTCATCATTTCCATGGGTATCCTAGGCATCTGTACACTGATGATTATCTGCAGCTAATTAACACAATCCCAAAGTTTTGGGGACTCAGCAATGAACCAGCCAATCTTCTTCATGGTTTGCTTTGTCAAGATTTTTTACTTGAAAATTTAAGTTTTTGTTGCATTGGTAAATGTCTTTTAAAGGAATTGATGGGATTTTTGTTAATATGCAATGTTAACACCTGCTATTAAAAAGAAAAGAACTATAACAAACTAACCCACCCATTACTTTATGGTTCCTTTATAACAGGAGCCTGTTTTATCTCAGCACGGCTTTCGGAGCCTGTTTGTAATTACAGGGACATATCTGTGGGATTCACATGACCATACCAAGAAAACAAGCATCTGACAAACATCAGTTATAACATTATTTGGCTCATTTAAGCCTACTGAACAGCCCCATCTTCTGTTAAGATTATTAATAACATTTATTTTTACTATTTTTTTCAGATTTTTACTAGTTTGAGGAGAAATTCTGACAATATTTTCTCCTTCATTGCAACAAAAAAAAAGGACTTTAACCTGAATGAATTGGCAGAGGCCAACACTATCACAAGATTTTGCACTATAAGCACAAATCCTTGGTGCTCTGAGGGTATATATCTAACCCTCCATAGGATTTCATAGGTTTCAAAGAAATGAGGCATGTGGGGAGGCACATGAGCGGGGAGGAAGAAAATGCTATCTAGGCTCCACACTGGTTGGCCCCCAGTGGTTGGTGAAAGAAATTGCTGTTCATTTCTGGTTTTTCTGCAAACCATAAAAGCCTCATTTTCATTAGTTTTGCTCTCCATCTCCCATCCAAAACATTGTATGTGAGATTTAAACAGTTGGGGAAATATTTTGCCTATTATACATAATAAATAGGCCAGCTCAGCTGTCAAAATATTTTTGTTTCCTTGAAAGGAATTAGCGTACAAAAATATTATACCACTGTGTGGATCAGAGGAAGGGGGAGGAAAATTACTAAGATAGTTGAAAATTACATTGAAATGGGGAAACATGTAATTATGAATCAGAAATACCACATATAGAATCATCCTCCACGTAATTTGCAAGGTGTTTAGGAAATAATGCTAGAGATAGAAATGCGTATAGGAAAGGTATATACATAGTCACAGCTGCATAAATTGTCTTCTTCAGTGATGTGAATGAGCACTACTGCTTCAGTACACCAGTGTCATTCCCTATCAGGCATTGGGAATAGATAGAAGGATTAAAAAACCAGTGGTCATTATACAGTAGTTTTTCTTTGTTTCCCTCTTCAAACTTCATTAAAAAAAAAAATCTGCTTTTGGATGGAAGTTTCTGAGCATCAGAGATCTGGTTTAAATGCTTTGAGGACCTTACTGCAGTGCATCACAATTTTTTTTGGTATGGTTTCACTCATTTTTGTCACCTACTCTCTTACCTTTAAAAAAAAAAGCCAACAAAACAAGCAACAAACCAAAACATGCAACAACATGGGGTTTTCACACATTTATCTCCAATTAGAATTTCTATGATACAAATTATATGTCTCTTTCGTGTAATTCTGCATAAGGTTTTCCCCAGTGACATAGTTTCAATGAATTAAAAGCAGCTTCTGTGGTGCAGTAGAAGCCCTGCCTGAAACACAGACAAGCCACCTGAAACATGAAAAAGCTCAAAGAGTAATAAAAAGCTCCATTAAGATCAGCTAATAATACACTGAGGTATTGAGTAATACATCAAGTCATAAGAAGAATAAACATAGATTAAGCATAGCCTTTAAGCCTAATGACATCATGCCTCAAATTATAACACAGATAAACAAACACCAGAGCTCAATCATGGGCTACTTTATCATTGCTTGAACTGTAATAAACAAAATACTCCTTGTGTGGAGCAAGGCAGGCAGCAGGGATTCCAGGCACAGCCTTGCAGATGTCTCAACAAAAAAAATTTAATTTTACACAAGCAGCATTCTAGGGTTTTGTTGTTGTTGTTATAAAATATCTATTTTCTTTTACCTTTGTAAATATTTATATATCAATGTAGAAGACTTGAGCCATATATGAGCAATCAAGAATCAGAATACTGGCAATAATCATGTATTATGCTTTGTTCCCTGACTAGGAACCCACATGGCTTTCAGTGTTTCATAAGGAATGCCACTGATATTAAAATGATTGTGTGTATATAACTGTGAGTTTGGTTCCCTGAAGTATTAAGTCTTTTGACCACTTGTGGAGCCATTACAGAGCAACATAAAGGAGGGACTGAGCAGTTCTGCCCTTGATGTCAAAGCAAGGACTCTTATCTAATAGTTTCTACAGTAATGCTCACATGGGAAAAGTGTTTTCCCCTTCGTAAAGCCTGCAAGGCACCAGCTAGCTCACATAATAGAAACATCACTATAGGCCAAATTCATGACAAAAATTGGTATGATGCATCCATAAGAGAGGAGGAGGGGCCACTACTGTCCTTTCAGCCATGCTAATTCAGCGATACAGAATGAATGTGGGCCAGTGCAAGCTTCTGCATGAGTTAAAGTGACCCAACAGATACAAAACTGGCTAAGTAGTAAAAGCTAAGGATAAAATTAAAAAAGGTAGCAAAAGGCAAGAATTTCCAGTGAACAGCTATTTCTTCTCAGGGCTGTCATCTGTCATTTACGCATAAATGCAGTGAGTAATGCTATATATATTTTGTGTGACACCTAAGGGATGTTTCCTCATCTATTAACTTCCCTGCTAATTAGAAATATTTGCCCTGTCAACCCAGACAAGTTCTGGGGAAGGTATGTTTTCAACTATTGTGAGTTGGCTCTTAAGAGTCAGTCTGTTGCATGAACTCCTTTTAAAGTCTATTTCCACCCAGTTTCTCAGCTTTGTTGAGCACTGGGAGTCAGCTTGTTTGGTCAGGCAGAGAAATTCACACTTTTTCCATTTTGCTTCCGTGAACTTTCAAAGACAGACGTCTCTTCAAGTGTCTCTAAAACTGTGCCAGTTGACCACCCATCCTTTCTTTATACTAATGGAGGAAGGGGCTGCTTTATTCTGCTGGCAATGAACTCTTAAGTAACTCCCTAAAACAGCAAATGAAACCCAGAAGGCCTCACAGTTTGGTTTCATAGATGAAAACTGGGACCAGTATATGTTCTTTTAGATTTGTTTGTAGGTATTACACATGAACACATGTGACCTTCCAGTTACCCTGTGCTGTGGGACTGCTCCTGTCTCATCACAGGGAAACAACATAAACAAGAGAAAAGTGAAATAGTTTGCTGATTGAGTCGCTGAAAGATGCCTTCCTTGAACAAAGGGACCTGAATGTTTTAAGCTTTCTCCTTTGAACTTCGATAACAGTTTAAAACATCCCCAAGATGTAAAGAATTACCTAGATGCCACAGACATTAGCCGTGTTGCATAGGACACACTGTGGTTAAAGACAATAGCAATTTTTCAAAAAAAAAAAACAAACATAACGTGAGATTTTAGACATGTTTGAGAACTGTTCTTCAAACAGAAGGGCTATTGCAGCTTTGCTACCCAGGTAGCTGTATGTCTTCCAGTAAATAGATGTTAATACAGTATTTATGACAGATACTGTATTAAAAAAAAAAAAAAACAACTATAAAACTTTGTCCATTCTCCAACTAGCAGCTGGTTCTAGACACTTGAGTGTCTAGATTCAACTATGGAAAGATACCTGTGTAAGTAAAACAAATATAGCATCTGTGGAGCAATGCAGATTCAAGTAAAAATAGTTATAGGGGAAACCTCTCCCTTGGAGTGCCAGATGAATCTTTTGGGCAGTTTAACAGCATTTTGAATACAAACTAGTGAGCTTGGCTTTTAATTACGTAACTAATAATGAACACACTCAGCATATTCAAGTTGCCTTAGTGAACACAAGATTACCTTCTCTGCTTCTTCAGAAAAACATGCAGAGAACTTAGAGTTTTTAAATAAATGGCATTAATTTGTATATTGAGGAAAAAACAATAACTCCTGCTATAAGTTTCATTGCATATATGCAGCATTTATTCATAGTAGAAAAATATTTTTCTAGAGTTACAGAGCATTTCTGGCTCCTGTGCACGTACACACATATCAAGAGACTATAAAGGACTGCTGCTGCTTCTCCAGCTGTGCTGAACACTAGTTCAAGAGTCTTAGTTGAGAAGACCATCTCTTGGTGTCTACAGTGTCAAATTGACAGAGGTCCTTGAAATAGCACTGATAAATTGGAGACCTGCTTTAAAAACCAGGTTCCACTTAATGCACACTATTCTGTGTTTAGCTGTCAAATATCTTTGCTTTTTATCTATGTGCAGTAATTGGCCAACACCTCACAAAGACACTAGCAGATTTTTTGCCAAATTTCATAATCGTTAACTAAATATATATAAAGTAAATTAATACATGCAGGAATGTATGCAGGCACTGAACTGAGATGCAGTTTGGCTGCAATAGCCCTGGCACACACTTGGCTTGCTTCAAGATACTCTTTCCCCTTTGCAGTTTCCAGAAACTAGTGGGGGATTACTATATATACGCTTCATTTCCAGAGGACTGTGGTCACCCCACTGCATTTAAAGCCATTTAAGTGGCTTTGTATATCTTTATATTTATATATATATATAAAGAAATATGTAAAAATAAATAGAAAGATTTTAAAAATTAACCCTTTTTCTATTACTCTGAAAAAATCAGGATATGAACATCTTCATAATCTCAGCACTTTAACACTAAGTTCCACAATTTAATCATAACCCATGATTTACCATGGGTAAAAAAACCCACTCCCAGTTGGTATTTCAAACTCACTGCTTAGTGATTTTGTAAGTAGTACAGCCTATTTCACACATTACAGTCAGTGCTATTGCTTTTCATCTAATCTTCCTCACAATCCATGTCTGTCCTGGCTTCTGTGAACATCTTTCACAATTTGTACGTTTTAAACTGAAAAATTAAAATCAGCTAAGCTTTTTCAGAGATTGTTCTGTACCTCTCATCATTTAGCCTCATTCTTCATTTGCTTTCTTTCCAATCCCATGAAGGTATTTTCCCCATTGGTATTATAACAACTTAACTTCCTTCAGTGTTTTATAGGGTGCCTCTGTGTTTTGTTTCCCTGCCTTTTCAGTGACTGTATGAAAAGGCTACCTCCCACCCTTCAGTAACTAGAACAGTGCTTAAATTACTGAGACTGCAAACTTGGCCCACCTCAGGCCTAGAGAGAGGTGACCACTGAGTCTGCCTCCCTGCCTTGGCAATGTAGGTGTTTGCATTTGCCTTCCATGAAAGGGAACTCGAGTGTTGGGGCTGGAGACGTGAGGGTGATCTCCAGCCTGGGTCATCAGGAGATACACCTGCCAGTTACAGCCTGTAGCATTGCTGGCACTTTCCAAAAACCCCCATGAAATTGTAGTTCATTGCTTCCCTCCTCTGCAGAAGCAATGCTGACTATTAATGTATCACATTCAAGGTAATCGTGAGTTTCCTTATTATAATCATATCATTTTTTTTTAATTGCTAGAGTGATGCTTAAACAACTGCTACACCCAGGGTAGTTCCTGAACCCTTTCCAGAGGAGTCAGGCTGTGCTTGCCACCTTCCCTGCTTGCAAGGCCAGCCTGAAGCCACAGTTTGCAGATTAGAAAGTTTGTGCTGAGTCCCTTTAAACTGTGGGTAACTTCTGTCTGGCCCTGCTGATTATTAGTAGCCATTTTACAGATTTGATCCAAAATATCTTTTTCTAGCACTTTGACTTGGTGTGTTCCCCATGATACAAAGGTTCTAGGTCAGAGCATCACAAAGCACCTCCAGAGCAAGTCCTACTTGCTGACAGATCATCAACCTGCCTTTCATCAACCTTCTTTATATCCTTCTGTATCCTAAATGCACATTTTACTCTTCATTTAGTCACCAGGCTTAGACTACTCTGCAGGTTTTTATGTTATTGGGTTTGAAGTAATTTATTATTGGCCAGATTCAGTCACTCAACCAGTTCTTTAGTCTTGACCTACTTGACTGCTGGCTAGCATTTTAATTTTATGTAATTAAGACTCCTTTGTATTTTTCTCTTTTGGACATTCCTTCTTCAGTTTAAGGAGTATCTTTGTACCTGCAATAGATTCCTATGAGGATAGTGCAATTACTGTTTCTAGTTATCCTGGATTAAAATACAACAATATGACTCATTTTCTGATTGATACCATGGCTTATACTGTTAAGTAGAAGCTGCACCACACAAAGGTCTGTAGAATCAAAACATAGATCACTGGTGAGGACTGATACAGAAATTAATGTGTCTGCAGCTTCTAAATGGGATAAAATACTGTTCTGTAGGGACCAAGCCTCTTTAAAAGCATATAGTTTTGCTTTTTTCTTTTTTCAATGAAAAGTGGCCTAATTATTAGCCTCCCTGCCTTGACAGAACAAGACAATACATTTTTCTAAGTTTAACTGTAAAAGCCCAATGATGTGTAAAATGAGCCTTGAGTAAGATTATTAGATGCTATCAGCTTTTCAAAGTGAGTGTGTGACAAGATCTGATAATGTGTTGAGGATCAATGCATCTGTCCTTCTTGCATCTCTGCTCTCCTGGAGAGAAAGCAACTGTCAGACCTAGTGAAGAGATCACAGTTGCTGAGCAACAGTAACAACACAAATATGCTCCTGGCATTGGCTTGGCAGCAGAAAAAAAATAATCTGTTGAAATAATAACCACTGATAGAAGAGAGAAGGAGCCAGATCACACAAACTGTGTTAACACTGAAATATTAGCTGCACTTTCCATCAGAAATCCTGCTATAGATACAATAGTCTCATGGCAAAGTGTATTCAGAGGACAAACACCACTGGTATGAATAACATGAAATAAAGGGTTGTGAGAATAAATGAGAAGAGATTAATCTGAGTTCTGTGGAAGTTATCTACAGAAATTACTATATTACCTAGAAATTATAACATGACCCAGTAGAATGCCACCAAAAAAAAAATTCTTCCATTAAGTCTACTGGATGTTTTAAATAACCCATAAAAAAGATCACAATTTGTATTAGATTATGTAGGGCTTTTTCCTAAAGGATCAGTTGCCACTTTGAGTTAAGCACACTAGACTTAATTTAATCAAGCCACAGGAGCTTGAAACCCTCTGGACTAATAGCTAATTCACACTGTTTGTCATCTTTATTTCGGGCAATTGCTTGCCATTTTGTAATTTGTGAATTGCAGGCTGATGAACACGAGCCTCCCAGAGCTGTCCTCTGTGTTGCTTAAATTCAGAAAGCAGGGCTCATTGGACAAATCTCCATATGCAAACCAAACAGGTGAAAATTAAGTGATCTAATGTAACAAAGGAACAAAATTAAATTATTTCTTCCAGTATTCTTTGTTTGTCTATCCTTAACTACTAGCTTAGAGAAATGTAAATTAGAAGTTGAAATTACTTATTTCAAAAATGAAATCAAGCACATGGCTACTTTTCCATTTCTTTATGTACTTTCACTTCCTGCTTTCTTTCCTTCCCCTTGAAAGAGCTATTTCAACAAGAGCAAGTAAATGTCTATAATTACAAAAGAAAATGTTAATATAACATTTACACAGTTCAACAGCTTCAAAGATGTTTCACTGAATGAATACACCAAAAAAAGACTTAGAGACCTTAGAGACAGGGGGTAAAACCCCACCAAATTACTACTTCAGTGGGAAATTTTGCAGTGAAACCTTAAATGCAGAAACAAAAAAAGAAAGGGGAAGGAAAAAATAAATCAAAGTCTCATCATCTACTTAATTCAAAACATTTAGGAGCTCTATGCCTAAACCAAGGATTACCAGTGATACCATCTCCTTCAGTATGCTGTACCTAAAGAAAGCATCCCTCTTATTAAAAAGAGAAAAAAGTTTAAAGCCAAATAATTCAGGCTTGCATAAATCTTTAATAGGAGCTACCCTCCCAGGATTGGCTGCACTTTCTTTTCTCTGCCCAAGGGAAACACAATATGCCTTAGAAAAGAATAATAGTAACTCCATCTTGTGTGTTATATGATATCTTCCAGTAATCCAGAGGATTTTGCCTTTGTCTGTCATAAACAAAAGGCCACCCATACATAATGTGTCCAGGCTTTTTCAAACTCCTCACCTTAGCAGGTGACACCCAGGAGATGGACAGGGAATACTTAGCCCACCAGTTGCTGCAGGCAACTTTACTCTCATGGCAATTTAGAAATGGAAAAAAACAACGAAAGAAAAAAGCACAGATTCTCCCTGTATAAGAACAAAGTATTATTTGCACCTGCAGTTGTCCCAATTTTTCAGAGATCTTTTAAAAAGTTATGCTACTGTTCCAAAACCACGTTTTCGTAATGTGTTTTGTCTTGAGGTTTTTTTTGTTTGTTTCTACTGATAAAGAAAATTCCCTTTTAAAAATCTCACTCTCTACAAATTATCTGTACAAACTAGAGAATGAGAGAATAGTTTAGATGGAAATTTAAGACCTCAAGATTGGCACTTAGCATTTGTTATATTCAAAATCACTAGCAATAAACAATAAATGCCTGTTCTCCTATTGCAAAGAAAACACCTGAGATTCTAAACAATCATAACAGTTCAATCAGGTAAGTGGTAAGAAATATTGTGAAATCTAACAAAACATCAGTGTCCAAAAGAAGCAGAAAAATAAAGAGGAAGGGGGTCATATCTTTGAAAAGGGTGAGGATGGTAAATGGAGCAACAGAGCAGCCCCCAGATGTGTCACCCAGTAGCACCTACAACTGGAGCTTGGCCAGGACCCCACTTTGCAAACCCAAGGTTTTCCAGGCAAAAACCCAAACCACTCCTTTGGAAACAGAGTTGGAATTGGGCTGGGGCAGACCTGATCTGATGGCAGAGCTGTGATGGCAAGCAGGGGCACTGATTTCTAGGATGGATATGACCTGCTAGGGAGGGATGCTATCAGACTAGCGGGACGCTGTATCTGACTAGGTTGCAGGGACACGTGGGGCCAGATTATAACATAGAGGAGTCCCTACGAATTTTTAAAAATCAATTTGTATACATATGCCAAATAGTAATTGGTGTGAAATGAGGCTTCATGGGTCTTTTGTTGACTAGTATTGAATGACCTGTTAAATTTTCAGTGACGGGCACTGGCTATCAGATAGCAGCTATGGAAATTGAGGCCCATCACCCTCAGTAGTTTACATGGCAAGTGCAAATCGACATTAATTGGAATAGTCTTTCAGGCCAACGACAAGATAAAGCTTTAGTATAAGTAGTACTTGCAGCCTGTAACAATAAATCATTTTGCTATTTAACTGAGAGTGGATGGGTTCTGTCCTGTTTGACAAAAACATGAAGAAAAGTTATGCCATACTGCAATCTTTAAAGGCTAGAGTGACCTAATTTACTAACAGCTTCTAATATTTCTAGGAGAAAATGAGCATCAAAATTCAGTTTTGTTTAATGAATAAGTATTAATGATGAAACTAAAAACACACAACTAATGAACTTGGATTGGACTAAGTATATTATCTCACATATTGCTCATAGAATTGTATTTAAACACATACTCTTCCTACAGCACAGAGATTTCTCTGGGATATTGCATCCACTGTAAATACACACATCAAGCAAGCATCTCTCAGGATAGCAAAGTGGAACATAAAAATCACACGTATTTAGTGTGCCAAAATGCTCAGTGCTGCTGTAAGGATGCTTGTAAAAGCATCACCACCCCATAGCCATAGGCAGCAAGAGTACAATCAAATTTATCATGCTGCCTCCCACCACTACCATTTTCCCCATATCCTGCCTCTACCCTTGCACTACAGCCTCTCCCAAATGTCCTGCTTCTGCTCTTACTCAGACTTCTGCACTAAAAGTATCTGGCACATCCTGAGCTGCAGCTGGTAGAGGGAATACAGTGAGGCAATGGTATGTGTGCAAATGCAGTTACAGAGATGACTTTGTTCCATGGTAGTCCTCAAGCTTTAATCTAATCAAGTCTGTGCCAGCAGCCTTACTGGGCAAATATGTTGCCTAGTGAGTACTATGAAACAACCACCCAGAGCTTTACATCAGCTCTAAGATGGGTCTCCTAGGAGCCAGCTTTGTATTGTTGTCTACAGGGGTTTTATGCTTGGATGCTCTAAGATTTAAGGAGCATAAATGGGGCCATAATGGCTACTTGTCTATTGGGATATACAATTGGATGTGGGACTCACAGTTATCAGCATCCTCCTCTTGCTGACTGTGATCTGTTGCAATAGGTTTATACTACATTATAGTCCTATTAGGCATCAGTAACTAAATCTATCCACACTAAAATATTGCACTATGTAATTTTTGTTTTTCAAAAAGAAAGTACAAATGTAAATTAATTTGACCTTCATAATGTTTGGAATATCAAGTTTTCCATGGTTGGGGCTAATGAGAATGGAAGTATCACAGTACTAAGTATGATCTGTAACTACCTGGTTAACTCCAAGGTTCTTGGTCCTCAAGCAGGGCCCATAACTTGAGGCACGTCTGCAGACTGTCTAAACAGCCTCTGTGTCATGGATCGCTTCTTTAAAGAATTGGTTTTAATACTGAAAATAAAGTGAATGCATCAGACCGTACTGGCTGCTCTTGCAGGAAACCGAGAACTGTCCCAAAGGCACAGGCTTAGTTCTACTACATCAGCAAAAAGACATTTGTAGGAATTAACCTCCCACCCTTCTAACTCTCCTCTTTTTCTTCCCCCAAGTGACAGGAGTTGACTTTGGGTCAGAGGAACCCACTTGTTCTGCATCTTGATTGGAAGTATGAAAGTCCTGTCATTGGTTTCAGATGGGTCAAGAAAGTGAGCAGTCTCCAAAGTACCTCCCTTTAATTACATAGCTCAGGATGTATTCTCCAAGTCAGCTGAGTGCTGTATGAGAGGGCATAATTTTATCAGAATGTGAAAAGCAGACCTTTTGAAAAAAAAAAATAAAAATAAAAAAGAATCTTATCCCTTGAGCAGAAGAAAAAAGAAAACTCAAAGCAATTGACCTGGAGTTTTCTCTATTAGCACATTACTAATCCAGCTCCACCAGAAATCTTTCACTTTGTCCACCTCTCTGATCTGCTCGTCTGCATTGCCCAAGTCCATGCCCTGATAATCCAACCCAATGTAACCAAAGACTGCCACTGCTTTGTGAGGCAGACCTGCTGCCCTGTTTGCTATGTGCTGTTTGGCAGCTAACTCTTCACCTAAAACACACACTATTGCTTTTGTTCCCAGATCGATTGACTGAACCTTTTATAAACAGGAGTGGGGAACTCAAGATTGTCTTGCAAAGGTTCATGGCGTGAACCCTTGCATATATCCAGGGATATGCCACTCTACACAGACTTTCTTGCAAACACTCACATAAAAAAACCACTCACATAAATGCTTACAGAAAATGTTACTGAGGTGAGTTCACCACTTGCTATTTTTCTGCACTATTTGTCTTGTTCTTGTATCAACTCCCATTTGTCACAAGAAACCTAGGAGGCACTGCAAGCATTTCAAGGCCAATATGCACAGTTCTGGTTACATGATAGGCAACCAGCAGACATCACCAGAATACATAGTTTTCCTTGCTGTTTAAAAACCATTGTTGTATATTATCAAGAAAGTAAGTATA
Organism: Pseudopipra pipra; assembly: GCF_036250125.1. NCBI lineage: Eukaryota > Metazoa > Chordata > Aves > Passeriformes > Pipridae > Pseudopipra > Pseudopipra pipra. The sequence continues at coordinate 28,864,989 of NC_087552.1, read as the reverse complement.
TTTTATCATATATATATAAAAAAGAATACTAAAGGGATCAAAATGAATAAGACTGTTTATAATGCTTGCTGTTCTTCATATTTATTTTTTTTAAATTTTTTCCCCTCTCCATTAATTCCCAAGTTTCATTTATGGTTTCCCCTGGATTTCAGGGATCAGTTCAGTGACTTCAGCCTGGGCATTTTCCAAGGTGCAGACTGTGAACTCCTTCACGAGGCAGGGTTTTCCTTATTGTGATCTAGTTTACCTAGCAATCAGACTACAAGCAAAATTAGGATGCTAGAGCCCTTCCATCTGAGGCAGCATTACTACCCTGTTGTAAATACCCTTATCCTCCTCTGGTGCTGTGTTTTGATGTTCAGCTCTCTCAAAGCTAGGCCATAAGGACAGCTACCTCCTTGGGAAGCTATTTTAGGAGAGTCTGTTTTCCTTTTCCTGGTTTTGAAAGATGTTACAGTATGGGACCGCAGAACATAACTGCATCCTCCTTCTTCATGAAAAATATCGTTTTAATGGAACTGATAGAAATTTTCGGTTTGTTTCATCTCAAGATCTTCACACACCTCTGGTTCCACAGCAAATTTACCATCACTCACATCACACAACCCTATGTCTTCTATGTAAAGACCTTTCTCCATCCCAAAGACCAATGCCTTTATGCAGTTTAACTTCATCCACAGACATTTTTCATAATTTACCCTACTACTTCAAGAAACATTTATTCTTTTGATATTTATAACACCTTAGAAATTCCCATTTTGCTGACATGGAACAAAGTACCAAGATAGAATTTTCTGAGCAACTGGCATTGTCTTCACCCTCTTTGTAACATTTCAGAATTACGCAGAATTAGTTAGATTGGAAAAGACCTCTGAGATCATCTAGTCCAACCTATGACTGATCATCAGCATGCCAACTAGACAATGGCACTAAGGGCCACATCCAGTCTTTCCTTAAACACCTCCAAGGATAGTAACTCCATCACCTCCCTGGGCAGCCCATTCCAATATCTAGTCACCCTTTCTGTGAAGAAATTCTTCCTAACATCCAACCTAAACCTCCCTTCTTGTGCAGTTTAAGACTATATTCTCTCATCCTGCCTCTGGTTGCCTGGAAGAAGAGGTCAATCCCTACCTGGCTACAACCTCCTTTCAGGTAGTTGTAGAGAGTGATAAGGTCACCCCTGAGCCTCCTTTTCTCGAGGCTAAACACCTCCAGCTCCCTCAGCTGCTCCCCATAGGACATATGCTCCAGACCCTTCACCAGCTTCATTGCCCTTCTCTGGACCCACTCCAGCACCTCGATGTCCTTCCTGAATGAAGGGGTCCAGGACTCAAATCCTGAACACAGGATTTGAGGTGCAGCCTCACCAGTGTTGAGTACAGGGGAAGAATCACTTCCCTGGTCCTTCTGGCCATGCTATTTCTGATACAGGCCAGGATGCCATTGGCCTTCTTGGCTATCAGGATGCCATAGGGCCACCTGAAGATACCTATCACCAATGAGCTATGAACGCATTGCTCTGCATTGCCTTTCATTTTTTTACATTTTTTTCCAGAGGCCTAAGGTTTTGTGGAGTCTGCTCTGCACGTAGCCCTGTGATGCCTGCTACATACCTGATTTGAAGATGGCCTGGTAGTTTTGCTATAGCTTGGGTTTGCCAGCAGGCTTGCAATACCTGGCAACAATTATTTCCCTGATGGCTCAGCTGCAATTATATGGTCTCTCTAGTCTGGCAGAATCTATTTTTTGGTGGAGATTAGTCAGGATATTTCAAAAGAAAGAAAGAACAGACTACTGCTGGGATTAGGATCCTATGCAACTTTTAATTAGCTCATCAGACTTTTGATATCTTCATCCTAGCTGAAGCCAAAATACTATGTCTTTTACCTTTTTAGATTTTTTTTTTAATATCAAGTACAGAATTCTTCACATTCTTCTAACCATTTCATCTGTCTCTTTTACTTAACCATAAAATTGTTTCATAATAAGAATTTCTACTACTTTGAATACCTTTTACCTCTGTGTCCTTTACCAGATGCAAACACACAGATGGGACACTCAGTGATGTGGGGACACCAGCAGAAGACCTGGAGTTCAGATCCAGGGAAGATATTTAACTGTGATTTCTCATGCTACTTTTTATAGACTTTTTCTTCCCTCTGTATCCTTTTATAGTTGGCCTCTCAAAAAGCTGCAAGTACCCACATCGTTCAATGTATACATTCTAAAACATCACAGAATTGTGCATCAGCTGACATCAAACAGGCTAATTTGTTTCAAAGCTTTTTAAGTACAGTCCCCCACAAAAACCCTTTAGCATTCTGAATGTAGTGCAAAATCAGGAGGAGTGGCATGTAGAGGATGAGCACTGTTTGTTTGCCTTGGATGAAAGAGCTTCAGTATTATCCCTTGTAAAGCATTTTTCAACATACTTTTTTCCTATCTATAAATCTTCCATAAATCATTGCTATGATTCATTATACACCTATTAGTTATTTATAACAATATATTCACAGATTAACATGAACAGTTTAGGGCTATGAAATATTCAAAACATTTAATGAGTTGTATGGCACAAGGAATAAGAGTGCACTTGTTTGTTCCATAATTGAAAATTAAATGGGGAAATTACAAGTCTGAGAGCAAGTAACGCTCAAAATTTTATGTTTTGGGAATCATTTCAACAGATACTTTTGCACCCCAGATAGACTCAAACAAGCTACATGCTCAGAAGTTAGTGCCTGTGTTGAGAAGCTGCGTATTTTTTAAATGTTTGTAACACTTAGTTGTGCTGCAGGCCTCCAAGGCTTTCTAATATGAAGACTAAAAAATCATTCTCCTGTACTGTAAACACCAGGAAGACATTCAATAGACACTGCTACAGAAGCTATCATGTGCAGCTAGAAGCAGAATTACAAGTGGAGCAGTCCAAACCTCAGAACAAGAGAGCAAGAAACACGCTAGGGGAGGTGACACCAATTCCGCAGCTCTCCTGGAGCAGAGCTAGAATAAGAGCTGGGTACAAATACTTTGCCAGAAGAAACCCACCCCACTGCAGAGGCAGTGTTTGGGGCAGGCTACAGGGAAGGACTACTGGAAGGGGTAACACTTGCTAAAACAAAAGGCAAGGAGAAACACTGTGGCTGGGCCAAAAGCCACCCTTTCTCCAGGAGGGAAACCCAGACTAAGTGCAAGGACACCAGGATAAATTTCTCACCACAGCATCCACCATCCTCTAGCAGCAAGACCCCAAAGCCACTCACCAGCAGCTGCAGCCCTCCTGGCTGAGTGAGGCACATCCCCACAGACCTCACACCATCCAAGGCTTGGCATGTCCACCCAGGGTTCAGATAATTCCTCTTTATATTGCAATCCCCTTTGCAAGGAGTTTCTTAGATGCACCTTCAAGTTTTAAATTCCCCCACTGGAGTGTTTTCCAGGGAAGCACCATCTCCAGGCACCCCAAGGCAGCAGAAACCACTTATAAAAGCTATCCACCACCTCTCCTTCCCCCACATGGCAGCTACCCTAATGCAATAGGCAGCACCTGCCACCAAGAAGACTGACTGCATAAACCAGTCCCACTTTACCTGCTCCTTAAAAGGCTTCAGATGCCAGTAAGCCTTATGCTCTTAATGAATTGCAATCCCTATGAGGTTTTGCTGACTTTGGTTAGGCTGATGCTACTCAAGTCTAAGAAAAAGGGAAAACACAACTGTACTGCAGTAGCAGTTGGAAGGATCCTGACTGGCTGGAAAAAATCTGCTTTGCTTAAGGCAGGAGAAAGCTGCTCCAGATCTAATTTTTTGGTAGAGTTTTTATAGTGCTTTATATAGTTCATACACCTATGTACCAAACCAGTGCTGTTGTTCTTGATGTGGTCAGCCCAGAAGCATGTCATCACAATGGTGATGCTCTCATACTCTCTCACAGGGGGTAATCAAGGGAAAAAGCCTATTTCCAGTGTGCTTTCCCTGCAACCCATCTTCACTTTTGCTTGCCCCAAGAACCCAGATGAAAAAAAGTCTATCCTCAGCACCAGAACAAGGGAAAAACCTGTTTCTAAGTGCACTGCTGAGGTGCAAACTGCTCAGGCCGTCTACATAGCCAAGAGGTGCTTCTTCAAATGATACTTTTCATATCTTACCTTCAGGGTTATCCCTGAAAGGACAGACATACAGTACAACTGTAACACCACTACAGCCTGGCCCTGACTGAGAGTGTACAGTACAGCCAGACAAGCACTGGCCATCACTCCAGCTACCTAGTTGTACATTGCCAAATGCAGTAGTAACACTGGGACCTCAAAGGCATCAGGTCAGACTCTGATCATACCAAGTGTATGCTGTGGTATTCACACTGACTTTGGGTGGAGTATTGTATTGTCACAGAAATCAACACCACTGACTCCCCCCTTTTAGAGCACCACATTTATTAAGGTTGAATGTGAATGGGGAATTCTGCCCTATTGACTTTTGGTCAAACTGTTTTTCCTAGGGCTGTCCTGCTCTAGTTGTAGGAAAACCATCATTCTCTCTTCTGTCTCTTCTTATGTAAGTGGTTCAAACTTTACCATGGTCACCCTTAAACATTCAGCATGAAGGATTTCCACAGAGCTCATAGGAGTCCTCATGGCAAGAACAGGAACCGCATCCCCCTCCAAAAGTCCTCAGCAGCTTTTGTGAGGAGCGGCTAGGGATCATTCATCTGTCATTAAAGTGTTAATTCGATTCATTAACATAGAAAATATTCACCATTTCCCACTTTGGGGGACATGGGCTGTGCTGTCCTTTTAATAGAACTCTGCTGGAAATCAAACACAATTTTTATTCAGGGGAATGATTACTGTGTCTTGTTTAATTCTTGCCTAACAAATGTCAGCACTAATGTATTACAGATTATTCAGTCAATTTGATGGTTCCAGGTGAAAGAAAGAAACACAAATCTCTTCTTTTAGTGTGAAAAGGGTCAGCTGGATGACTTCCACTGCAGGAGCCTAGATGAGGCTTGACATGAATCAATCAAGCAGGCTCAATTTTACAGTTATAGTGCCTAATGCCTAAACATGAGCGTATGGGTGGAAATTAGCACCCGATTATGAGCATACATGATCTTCCCTTGGAAGACAATAATATTGGCATTAAGCTTCTCAAGAGGGAAGATGCTGCTGGTTTTTAATATGTCTTAAATTATGTCAGGAAAAACACTGGAACATCACACAAAAGCCACAGTCAGTGTATATTGCTATCTCATAGAGCTGGAGATCTTTACAACAATATTGACACAGGAGCAGGCAAGCAAATGTCAGCCAATATAACATATGAAATACTTAACGTAACCAATTTTCAGCTGTCAATCAGCAGGGAATAATGACTGATGCAAGGAATCAATACACCACAATTGAATTCCAGCTCACAAACTTGTTTCGTTCTGCGCTATAAAAGACTGTCAAATGTCACACCCCAAGAGATGCAACAGGATTCCAAAGATTTATTTATTTCAAGCTCTGAAGTCTATTAGCAATAGTGCTCCTTGTGCTATTGGAAAAAGAGCTTTGATGACATTAAATTTTCAGAAATGACAACTCATTGTGTCAGGAGACAATTATTTATACCATTTTGTATCATATTTGAGCAATCTTTCACCACTTTCCTAATAAGTGATTACAAATAATTATGTCAAAAAAAATTATTGTGACTTTAAAGCTGCAAATATTTGATTGCATTATAGTGTATTAATTGCATATTTTTAAACAAGTTGGTCTGTACTTTTGATAAAAATAGTGTAAAAAGAAAGCTCACTCTATCTGTGGTGCCATTTCATTCAGATAGCTTAAATGTTTAAATTAGAAGATGATTCTCTCTCAGCTGAATGAATAAGATTTACCATAGAAATTTAGACAGCTGTGTATTACCCTGCACTATGAGGTTTTTTTATTGTTGTTTAATAAAGGCAATGGAAAAAAATATTAATTTTACTCTGTGGTACTGTAATCTGACAAAGACAGCTGAGATATCAAAGGGGAAGAAAGGGGGAATGCAAAGGTGAGGCCTGTAAGACTCATAATATCCAAAGAGTCTGTGTTGTCTATATAAAAACATGTGAAATATACCCATCATCAAAAGAGAAAAATGAAATCCATATAGGAGGCTGATTGTAAAATATCTGAAACATAAAAATGTACTTGTACCATAACACAATCTGGTTTTGGTAATAGATGGCTCATTCACTGCTTCATTCCTGATTTCTACCTCTTCTACCTTTCCATTTTTTCCTTCCTACAATCCTGGAAAATGGTATAGTGGTAGCCCCTTCCTCTCTCGTTAGGTCAACTGAAGCTGGGGAGGCTCTGTGCAAGACTGGGTACCTGTCAGCATTTGAACAGTGGAATCTGTCCCACAGTAATTATAAGACTATTAAAATTAGCATATTTTCTTTACCTGAGCCTAAATGTTAATTAAAATCTGACAGTACAATGCATACGGACGATAAACACTACTGTATTTTCTTTCCAATACATGGATATATAGTAATTCATTTAAGACAGAGAAGCTCATGCTGTTGAATGTGCTTATTAAAAACAGCAAGGAAGGTCAGGGGCAGTGCTTGCTGTATCCTTCATTTGTTCTTCACCGAAAATGATATAACTGAACTGCAAAAGTTGAGATTGAAAAGCCGCTAGCGTGTTGTCTAATTTCAGCCACAGAAGCTGCTGTGCACTCCATGACTTTATGAGGGAATAAGATTACAGGTCACAAGAGCTTCTTTATTTCCCACCTGTAGCTTCTAACAACATTTTATTAAGGATTTTCCCATCTTCTCTCTCTGACCTACAGGGGACAAAATTCTAACAGCTGTTACAGGACCTGTACTGAAGCGGCATTAACACAGATTAGCAGTTCTGGAAAGTAGTATCATTTTATCAGGACTATATTTGTGACTGCTAACTAACATTTTTACAGTGCTTGTAAGATAAACATAGCACATCATTATGTAAACAGGAAAAAAGGCATTTAATACAGTTAAACACTTAATGCATCGTGCTTGTCTTGTCTAAAATCATGCTGGGCTCCTGTTTGAAGGTTTAGTACTCATTTACAAATCAAACACTTGAGTAGCCCATGCACTCATATATATGTGTGTGGGTGTATATATATATATATGTGTGTATATATATGTCATCTGTATTGCATATGGAGGATATCGATTTCTTATTAATCAAGCAGAGTCTATGTTTACTAATACACCCAAGTAGGGATAGAACTTCTGCCAAAGGTTAAGACACATTAATACATGTCCAGTGCTCAGCCTTTCCTTTACCTCTTCTGTGTAGTTGTTTCCATAAGGACTGCAAGGTTAGGACCTTGCTAGTATATTGCTAAAACAATAATCTTTGTTAGGCAAGATTTTTTTTATTCACATAGATGCAACAGAGAGAGGGAGAGAGAAAGAGGAAGGAAGAGGGAGAAGAAGGAGAAGGAAGAGAAGGAGAAAGAGAGATGAAGGACAAAAAAGAAGAGCTGTACTATGATGTGATAAAATTCTAAAATGATTCTCCATAGATTATCAAAAAGAAATCTATTTTCTAACCCCCCGTGTTCCAGGAAGCACAAAGTAGATGTCAAGTATATCTATAATTAAGCTTTTCAGTAAATTCTCTGTGTGCATTCGTGGTGGAAAACCCAAAGAGCTTTCTAAAAGTTCATATTAGTCATCTTGAAGACTGGTATAGATTATTTCTTGACATGATCCTTCTAAATGCAACTAGTAGGCTAATCAAGTTGTATTATTACTGCACTAGAATTAGGAAACTCAAGTACAATATCAGAAGCCAGAACAAGATGTATGTTGCAACATTCAATGGGCATGTTTTACGCTCCCCAGAGACATATTTTAGCTGATAGAAAAATAAAATGTTGTTAGTTTTCACATTATTGATACTGATAAAGGACTGGGAGGCAAAGTATGTGTCCAAACAGGGTTGCAAGGCTGCTGCACAGTATGGCGAGAGTTTTTAGGATGCCACAATAATCACAGCTGAGTTCAGATTTTCAGGTCTTATTTGGGTAACTGAGTAGAACACACACATTTCAAAAAATTTGTCACCATAATGAGATGTTTTGAAAATCCACCCATAAAAAATGTCATATGATAAGAGTTGCTCCGTACTTCTGAAAATCCGTCTGTGTGCATAATTGTGCTGTCTTTTAGCAATATGAAGGATAAAGACAGATATGACCAATAACAAAACCACAACACAATAAAACAATTACACATTAAAAGTGTCTGATAAGAAGTGATTTGGCCTGAGACACCTGTTCAGCTCATTGCTCTCTGAACCGCCCCAGAGCAGAGATGCCAAACTTTTGAAAGATATTTCCCAACAAGAGCATCTGGATGCTGGCAGGCACTGCAGCCAGTTGTGCTCGCTCCTTTATCCAGGCTTCCCCACATCTGTCAGTCATCAGAGTACTACTGAAAGATACTATCTGGGCTGGACACACCTTTTACTTGGAGTTGCTCAGCCTATGACCTGTATTTTTGATGTTGAATCCCCTTTAAAGTAAATTCAGGACCAATTTTTTTGATTACAAGACTTTGGAAGAAGCAAAGAAGATGTATTATGTTGTTGTAATACTCATCCTGGTTTTCCTCCTGAATTTTGAACCTTTTATTGGTTTAAAGAAAGGCTCCTGATCTCTGCCGTGAAGTGGAAACAGGATTCCTTTTGGGAATCTTTCCTGCATTTTCCTCTAGATCTTTCTGGGAGCACCACAGAAATTACTACAGCATTTTCTGTCTGTCAGTGACAGGTATCAGTTGGCATCAATGGAAAACAGCAGAAACATCCTTCCCTGTGTGAGGACATGGGAAGAGGGAAATGGCACAGGCATCACTAGGGAGGATGAGGGAGTACCTCTTTGTTCTTTAAATATAATTGGCAAATGATAAACCAGCATGGTTTGTTCCCAAATCCTGTCTTATGAAACCCCAAGTTGAGCAGTGACTGCTGTAGGAAGCTTGGATTGGCTTAGGTCAAGCTCCCAAAGTTTGAGTTATGAACTGGATGCTGGCTGCAGCCTCTGACCTGCCAGGAAAACACCAGCATGGATCTCTCACGCTGTCCAAGGTTTATTTGCAGTTCCTGCTTTCTATTGTTGTTGCTGCTGTTGTAGTATTTTGGTGGGATACAACATATTCCCTTTGCTGACAAAGCTGGTCCTGTTGCTGTGGGTGTGATTTATGGGTACTACAGAAATGCACAGTAACATATTATTGTCCTGAAAATTGAACAGATGACATTGTACCCAGCCTACCAGAAATCCTTGTCAACAGACCTCTTCTTGCTCTGAAGTCATTAAACCACTTCAAATATGTTGAAATAGAAAAGTCTCTCGCAAAAAATAGGAAACTGCTCATGCTGCAATAGGCTGATCTTCTGTAACTTCTGATTTATGCGTTAAGAATCTGTTTTGACTAAGCAAAGTAACATAATGCAAGCCAAGGTATCTGTCCACAATTTTAGGCTTTAATAAATTTCATTGGTTTTGTGGGCTGTCAAATTCTTATTACTATTTATTTCTTAAGTCATTAAGTATTGCTGGCTGTATGGGAGGAATGGAGAGCATAGGAGAAGTGCAAGAAATATGAACAGGAGTTCTGCTTCCTTTCTTCAAGTTAAGAAAAAACTTGAGTTATGTATCTCTCATAAAAATTATGTATCTAAGATTAGAAATTAAGACTGCTGTACTATTTTCTCTTGCTAAAAAATCCCTGACACAATAACAGCAGCAAGGTTTGTGAGCTTAGCATATTAGCACAGATATTTAATGCTGTAAACTAGTAATTATGTCTGTGGATTTGGGTCAAATCTTGGGCCTAATTTAATGTCTTTTACACGAATATATCTCCCAATGAAGTCATTGTATAAACAGTATGGGATTAAGCCAATATGCTATCCTGTAACTAGTTAGCAATTCTTTGACATATTTTTCTGTATAGATATATTTCTTAATGTACACACCTCAAAAACCCCCAAGGATTCACTGACTGAAGTGTGCAAATGAAGAACATTTTTTTTTCCTGAAAACTGCTGAAGGGCTTGCTTCTGTGATTTTCCCTTCTTTCTTTTTTCTTGGTATCAGAGGTGTCTATAGCATTATCCTTTAACTGAAAGAAAACTGTAACAGTAGTTAAAAATAAAAATTCCCCACAATGTATTTTTGTAGCTTTGAGTAATAAAAGACACACAGTAGTAGTTCCAGAAGAAGTACCAAAGAATTGCACCATTGATGATAAATATCACTGAATGGAAAAAAAATAAAATAAAAAAAATCAATTAGTACAGTCAATCCTTTCACTAGAGGATGACATTATAGTCATAAACAATTTGTAAGCCCAGCTATTCATGTCAGGCACTCACAAAATAATGCCAATGGTCTTCTTGTTGTATATTTTGCTTTAGCACTTTTGGTATAGGGTTTTATATCCGTAAAGAATCACTAGCTAAAGAATCACAATAAAACCATCTTAATCTACAACACTGTGTAGAAACCATTTCATTCTTCTGAATAACTGTAGCTCCTAATATAGGTGGGTAGCAAATAATCATCTCTTCTACAGAAATTGAATTAACCAGGGAGAAATTCTTTGAGCTACAGTCCCTTTTGTAGAATGGGGCTATGAAAATTGCTTGAAGAGTTCAATATTGGTATTTTCCACTGGACTTACAAGATGTATATGCAAAATCATAGTTTATGTTTTCTCCACTTAGAACCTGTCTGAGTGTGTATACTGATAACCCTCTATTGTAATAATGGTGGGTACAATAATACATTCAGATTTATGCTACAAGTTCTAATCACTAAAGTTGGGGAAACAACAATGGTTGACTCTCTGCTTGGTGTTGGAAGATAGGAACTGTGACTAAAAGACCTAAAAAACAGCGAAAATTTTCCTTGCTAGACTTGCCTAATCCCAGCTATTCCTCCCAGCCTTCTTTCAGTCAGCCCAAGCCAGTGGAGACCATTTGTCTTTCATTGCCCTGCCTAGTAACTGAGAAAGCAAAGCCAAAACAAAGGCAGTAGTAGGTTATTGCTGGCTTATTCCACCTTATGGTGGGAATAATTTATCTGTTGGCTGAGCAGAAAATTTCTGCAAACTGCACAGCTCCATGTACATGTAACCTGACCTGTGGGCATAAAACACTTAAGTTCCCCAACTCATCCTCCAGAAATAAGAAGTAAATAAGGGATTTGCTGTTCTCTCCAGCAGCATAATTTTTTTTTCAATAGCATGTGTCCTCTGTTGTGAAGGCAAAAACATGTGCGTGTACTCCATTTTACAGACCCAATAAATAGCAAAGCAAATTCCTTTAAACAAGTATCAAGAGTTAAAGATCGCTTTGTATCACTGTCAAATACGGAACTTACCCAAGTAGGCAATCTCGAGCTCTGTGAAGATGCAGCAGTTAACTGACACCATGGAATCAGTCTTTGCACATTGCTTGGTTTCAGATATGATGATACATCTAGGACATTGTCAGGATCATGGCAGGGAGCTTTTTCAGAATAGAACATAAATCTCTCTTGCCTGTGAAAGAAAACCTAAGAAAAAATAGTAACATTGAATCCTACGTTTGTTTCACTAGGAATAGTTACTACTGTCCTGATCCTCCTCCCTAAGTCATGTCTTACTACTGAAAGAGGAAAACAACACATGAGAATAATGAAGTTCCAGTTTTGTTTTGTTTTGTCAGTAGGCAAGAAAAAGTCTCTGAAAACTTAAGAAATTACATTTTATGTGATTCAGATGAAGAGGGAGGGTGTTTTAAAGATCTGATTAAACCATCACACTGAAAAACTGTTTCTGATGATCCCATTGTTGAAATAGTACATTTAGTGAAAAAGCAAAGATATTGCTGCTCTCCAGGTATCATCATCCTCTTCTCCCTCACATCATAGTATCATCTTTACTCTTCAATGCCAGAGATACACCATTAGCTGAAAGAGAGCACCAGAGAAGGTTGACCAATTCCCTTACATATGAAAAAAACTTATTTTCTTCAGTCTGGTTCTCATCTATCAAGTAGTCAGTTTTATGTATTGGCCCTGGCACTGAGTCACTGACTCCCAGGTTCTATAATGAGGCCATGAAGTCTATGGTATTCCAGCTTTTCTGCTTCCTAAAATAAATACATAAACTTTGGGAGAAAAAAATTAATATCTTTTTGTCTTCTCCACTTGTACAGGACATGCAACCTGGGACTTTCAGGTAAGCTTCCAAGCTACTGTAAAAAGTTTTCAGCTGTGACTCAACTATGGGTATATTCTCCTGATTGTGCCTTTTCTTATTGTTCTGATTACTTTTAAATATGTTTATACTAAACAGAAACTGCTTTATAATACTTGTTAAAACCAGTCTGCATCTACCAAAAAAAAAAAAAAAATCACAATTTTCATGCATTCATAACACTCATTTGTCATGCAAACATAATAAAATATCCAAATAGTTTTATGATAATTGGCATTGATCAGATATTTATTTATCTAATTTAAGAACACAATAGGTTTTCATTCCTTAATTTTAAAATTATTCATCTCAAAGCAATAAAAAATACTTTTCTTGGATCAGATACTGTATTTGCTTTCAGATTATTATTTAGAGTCTAAGCATTAAAACCATGTCAGATTTCTCTCATCTAATAAAAATCTCTTACATTTTTTATTCATACACACTGCATTGACTCATAACCACTAAGTAAACTTTTATTTCCCCTTCTCTTTTTGGCTCAAGATTTCTGGGCAATTTTGCCTTTTTTACTGCATTTCCGTGACATGCTTAACATTCAACAATAGGTTTCTGCAGATAATTTTTTTTAAAGGCTGTCTACTTGGCTCTTTAAAAACAGGTACAGACCTGCCACCTATTCTGGCACATCAGCTCTCTGATAACCTACTTGCAGGTTATCACAGCCCTTACAGCATGGTCACGGTAGGACCAGGCCTGCTGTGCCTAGCAGCCAGCAATCCTGGGAGAGAGGGAGAACCACTGAAAGTCACATGGTTAATATTAGGGGGAATAAAAATACCAGGACCTGGTTTGGCAAAGCTTCCTGAAAGGCATCATGATTTGATTTTAAAGCACTTTATTGAGACTTCAAATTTTATAGCATTCAGAATTGCATACGATGTATCTGTATTTTATAGATATGTTAACATTTTTATATGTGCAAACATTTATACTGAGAGAGAAAAGCACAGGGTAACTTTATTAACATAGGGCAGAACAGACACTAAGCATGTGTGGTAACTTGGCTTTGCACCTATGAGGTTTGCAGTTATGCCACATAAAAGAGAAATAAGCTTTTCTAGATCAGTTCTCACTATCACAAAAAAAACAAACCTGGAGAAAAGAAAAGACCAATCACAAATTTCCAGGTGCAAAGCATGCTAGATGAGAAAAGTAAAGCTTCATACACTTTATAGTCTATGTATCAAACATTTACCTTACCTATCCTGTACAAAGACATGGCAATTTGCACTAATTAAATGTCAAGAGGGCTCATAAAGAGTACACAAAAATACCTAAAGGGCAAATCTTGTCTACCTTAAAATAATTAGTGGCTTTCCCCTAAATGTATGTTTGTAGCTGTCTAGGATTAAAAGAAAATACATTCGCAATGAGGGGCAAAAGAATATTACGTTCCCTGTGGAAAAGGATGGTTAATACACTGTAAAACTCCTGTCAGCTACTGTTACCCAAAACAGTCACTTCCCAGGTTTTGTCTTCATCTCTGTTCTGGAATGATATGGTATTTACCTACACCAGGAGCACTCCTACCCCACTGTTTCCAGGAATAGCTACCTTAATAAAATACTCCTGGTTTAACCTATTTTCCTTCTCCAGTGGTTTCCCCAAGGCTAAGGAGATAATATTGTCAGCCAATATGTCATGACTGGTTTTTAATTTGCACAGAGGTACAGGCAGGTAACAGGCAGCATGCGAGTAGGGCTGTACAGCCAGTCCTGTTGAGAACGTGTGAAAACACTTGTGTTTAAACAGGGAAATGCAAACTAGTGCATCAGCAGAAGATACCCAATATTTCAAGGGCCCACAGAGCAGCAAACAACAGCAGACCTGACTTCTGGGCTGCACATGAAGCAGGACAGTGTGGGACCACTCCTGTCCTCCCTGGACACAGCCAGGCCATGGCCATGGCATATGTTTGTATGTAAGTGCATGAATATGTTTATGTAGCAGCCTGGCTGTACTTTGGATATTTTGAACTGTGACATGTAGAGGATTGTCCAGCTGACATGTGCCTATACATTCTGCTTATGTTGCAGGTATCTGTGGGTGGAATTTTAAATTTGGTTTAAAATCTGTCATTTTTTAATGCTAAAACATGTTTTAATAGCAATCACATTTAGATAGTATTCGAAAGTATATATTTCAATATTCATGTTTATAAAATATTTTGTATTTCTTTTAATTTTATACCTCAAGCCCAGAAGGTTTCTAGCTCTTTAAAAGTGCTTTCTTTCATTCTTCTCTGTAAAGGCCTCCATCAGTGTATTCCCATTAAAAAAGTGAATGTTCCAGTAAAAATTTCCCTTAAATTTCTGATTGTAAGTTTAAATTAACATTAAAACCTTAAGTTCTATGCTTTTTTCTATGTTTTTCCCAAACACCAAAAATTGAACTATAATTGTAGATTAAATACGAAGAATTGATGAGCTCATCACATAAAATGAAATACAATCCAATAACTAACTTTTTTTTTTTAACAATGCTCATTCCCATCACCGGGAATATCATTTTAATTTTTGAGGGAGAAAATCAAGACCATGCTTACTTAGAGTAAATAATTACCACTGTAGCTTCAAATTGTTAAATAAAGGAGTTTTCTTTTTACTTTGTCTGGAACATGCTTTTACAGCAATATATTACAAATCTTTATGCAAATACTAAACCTCAGCAACTGATGCCTGATTTAGTGCTTAGAAGCACAGATGACAGGAAGGACCAAAATCTAGGTAACTCAAGTCATCCCCTGGAAGACTTGTAGAGAACATTATTTTCATCTTTGAAATGTAGAAAAATGTGCATTTTGAATGGAATGCAGTTGTCTCACAGAAAGTCTGATTAATTTGCCTTTATACAGAGGAATCTCGTGGAGGAAACCAGCCTCAGTCAGTGCCAGCTAGTGCAGTGCCTTTCCCACCATTTGTACTTCCAAGAGCCCTCTGCTGGGTGCCCCTTGGCTCCTTCCCATTCTCATCAGCCTAGGGGTGGGAATGGGAGTACCTGCGCCTTTGCCTGTACATTCAGTGATAAATAAAACCCCTAAAATGAACTTCACCAATTATTTCTCAGCAAAGAGATTAAGACTCAATTAAATCAGAATATATATGCCAAAATTCCCAAACAGAAGAATCGAAAAAAAAAAAAAAGGAAAAAAGAAGAGGTGGATGAGCCTTTAAAATAGTAATTGGTATCACATAGAAGTTAGGTGTCTCTTCAGCTCATTTTAAGGACTTGATGTTGAGGATCTCACCTCTAGCACAGATTCTACAGGGAATAATCCCAACATGAAGCTGAGATGGGTTAAATATTACAGTTCATGAAATTCATGTAACTAATTAACTTTTGCCTTTAGAGTATTTTTTAGTTTTTCTCTTTAAAATCATTTTATGTTAGCACTTCATAGGACCCAGAGCTCTTTTTCTTTCTTCTCTGCCTCACTTTTTGGAAAGCATTCTTGTCCTTCCTTTTGCCTTCATATTGTGTTATTTCTGACCTCTTGCTCATCTTTTATTACTCTCCAGTTTCTAGCTCTATTATTCAAGCTGATATTGCAGCTGTGATTTCTATTTTTTTCTTTGCCCTTTTTGGCTTTGCCAGGCATTTCATTAGCAGACTCACGGGGAGCATTTATACTGTCTCTCTGCCATTCCAGAGTTCAGTGGGATTTACTAAAACTGATTCTTTGGCTATATCTGCTTCCAGTTACGATTAGAAACCTCTTTCCGCTGAAGCATATCAAGGAGATCAAATTCAGATCTGGTGAAAGCATCGAGCACATGGAGGCAAAGAAGCCGTCAGCAAAATTGCAGCTTCCTACGCCACATCTTGACTTGGACCATGGCACATCAGTAAAAATTTTCCCAAAAAACCTACATTTTAAGTCCAAACAAAGTTTCTGAAAGTCATCCTGCAGGAGCAAACTCATGCCCCTACAGAATAACTTATGATATCAGAGCTCAGATATTGCAAACCAGCAGTGCAGTGCCACAGTCGGCTCAAATAACTCACAGATGGGTTTTTATTTAGGGCTTTTCAAGTCAATATATTTATTTTTCCAAAGGAAACCCTAACATAGCGACTTTTCTTTGCTGCAGGAAGACATGGTAGCTAAAATATTGGTGCATTTATCCGGTTTTTTTCCTTGTGCCACATAGATTCCTGGTTCAGTTTTCCCCTCCTGCAGCTCCACTCCTCCCACGTACCTTCATAACTTTCCTTCTGCCTTTTTCTTTTCTTTTCCCCCACCCCATTTGTTGCCTTTTAAGCTTACTGAAAATAATGAACTCTCCTGGCCTTCAACCTTTCTAATGTCTCTGCTTATTTCTGTAAGTTAGTTTTGGCTGTTAGGTTATGTTATAATGTTCCAGCAGAGATATTCTTTTTGTGATGACAGTAAATAAGATACACACAGACTTTTCTGTTTATTTTTTCAGCTGTTCATTTATAGTAAATTTTAATAAAAACTGTGAAACAATTTTGTTCTGTTGGGGAGGCTTGACACAGAAGTAGAACAATAATGTGCCAAAAATGCGTTGTTATGATCTTTCAGATGGGTACTGTCACTAGGAGGGGTCTGCACTTCAGTCAGTATGAACATGATAAAGTATGAACAGTACAGCTGCAAACTCCCTTTGGATAATGCTACAAAACATATGGAAAACGTTTCCTGACTTATGAAAAATAATATTGGGGCAGAATATAGTAAAGGGACTGGGTCAAAAGGGTGCCTAAAGCGTTAGTGCAAAACTTAAGTGCAATCTTGTAGTCATAAATTCCCTACTAATGAAATGTATATGCAATTCTTACAGCCCCACCGTGTTTGAAAAATCTATAGTGTTAATAAAGTGACATAGTTAGAAATCTATATGTGACCTTATTTATTCATTATTTATTTTAAAAGTGGCCCTGAATCTAAACATTCCCTTTGGGAAAGTTTGGTTTGTGATTTAGGCTCAAAACCATATTTTTCTGGCCAGGACCCATTTCTAATTCTGCTTGGTTTACACGCCCATGTGCTACCTGGTTTAATTCATCTTGCACAAAGAAGGACACTGAGCCGGTGGCCCCACAACCCCCCTTGGGCCACCAGCCAGGCCCCTTCCTCCTGCAAAGCAGGAGCCAGAGCCATGGCATTCCTGGCTGGAGCTGCCTGCATGCCCAAGAGAGGTCCTTGCCTTTCCCACTGGCCCAAGGGTAGTGCCGAGAAGGGTGGAGGGGATCACTTCGTGTGTGGTGCCCTGTACCCACTCTCCCTCTGCCAGAAGAAGCTCTGATGGGGAGGAAGCCCTTCCTCTACCTCAGGCTTGGACGGGATTTGGCAGAACGTTGGCTCCGCCCAGCCCAGCCTTTACTGGCTCTATCCTCCAGAGGTGCCTGGGTTTTCCATCCTCTCCAAAAGGGTCAAGCAGAACCAAAACAAAGAGTCATCTTGCTGATATGGAGAACCACACAAGTGCCTCTGCTAGAGGGGATGATGACTCCCAGGTAAAAAATTAAAACAAGTCACTAGCAGGATTTAAGCAGCAGGAGCCCAATCCCATGCTTTATAAGGCCAACTGATTTAACAAATTTTCTGGGTGACTGCAGCAATCCCCACCTGTACTACTGCTGGCGGGATCCATCCCCATGACACTCGCCAGCAAAACATTCAGCAAATGAGTCAACATGAGGCATATCACAAAATACCTCTGAAGTAAAAAAAGATACTCATTTCAGGCTGTGCTAGGACTAACCCTTTTTAATGATTATGATTGAGTATCTCTTACTTGGGGTAAGTGCCACAAGGTGTGAGATGTAAGCGCTTCTCTGTGCTCCAAATTGACTGTCATTTTTCTGTAGTTTTTACTTATTTTGTAGTTGTTCACTTGATCCTACAAAAAATAAACTAGCACAATCAATGAAATAGGTAGACCATGGGAGGAATGAATATCCACATGATTAAGGGTTTTCAAGCTTAGGTCCTAAATAATCATAATTGCCAGTCTACTATCTACAGAGTTAGAGAACAGAGAAAGGTGAAGAGAGTTGTTGTTACTCAGAATTTATGACAAGGAGCTTTTTCTCACACGGGAGCAATTATACTCACTCTTTCAGATAGCAATAATTAAATTCCAGTAATTAAACTAACACAATAAAATACTGTAGGGTAAATAGTAGAAATGAAACTCTTTATACTAAATCTCCACAGCATGAAGATTCATCAAAAAGGTCAATTTTTGCCCAGAGAGCCTGAGTCTTTGGGACAAATGCTGGAGTAGGAAGGACCCCTCCAAACAGGCAACTGAAACATCCAGTATTCTGCTCTGGATTATCTTCTGTGAACAGAAGAGATACCAGAAAGAATATGTTATTGGGCCTAATTTTTTGTTTTACAGCTGTGGCAGGATGCTGTTAAGAGTCCTGATCTGCATTTGCCTAGGTAAGGATTGATGAGGGATAGTGCATTATATAGAGGATATGCCATTTAAAAATAGAGCTAGAGTGGCCGCTTTAAGTTGCTTACACCTTCCTCCTGTTACTGACGGGCACATTCTTCCTAGACTTATTCCAATTTATCAAATTTATTGTAACTGCCCTGTGTAAGTGTGGAAAAGAGGTATGGCAAAAGAAAAAGGGTAGACTGGATATTACCCTCTCAGTCAATTTTTCCAAGGTGATGCGAGGCAAAAGAAAATAAAATGCATTTTTCTTTAAAGGAGAAAATAATATTTTGCCCTTTTCATAATTCAGTGTTAGAAACATTCCTTCTTTATAGTTTTATTAACATATGTATGGCCCTTAATAAAGAATATTTTTTGCTGAAACAGAAAAAATGAAGCAATGTTAAGTTTTAAGATAAATTATTAGCAAATTTATCCAAAGCTCCAGGAAGGAACATGAAAGGACAATGAAATGAAATGAAATGAAATAATTTGCCTGAAGTAGGGTAAGAAACACCACTTGCTTCACTTATTTAGTTGCTTATTAAGCTGATCGTCTGCCTTGTCTTTTTTGTTAGGTGAGCTTCACATGAATTTTGAATTTCACATGTTCCAGTGCAGAAGCACCTACCCAGCTGTGCCAGCTGTGGGGATAGCTCAACCAGCACAGCTCTGTGTCAGGGCCACTCATCTTCCTCCAAAGGGGTCACTACTTGATAGCAATTGAATTACCAGTTAGTCAAATGGTTTATAAGCCCCTGACAGGAAAAGAAAGAAAGAAAAAAACACTCAGAGAGTGAGATGATAAATGAAAATGTTTGGAACAAATTCAACCAACACACCAAGGACAGACTTAGACAATCTGCTAACAGACATGGAGGCAAAAAGGGTAATTTCATCTACATTTTCAATAATATTTCATAGAATGGCGGGTTGGAAGGGACATTAAAGATCATCTAGTTTCAACTCCCCTGCCGAGGGCAGGGACACCTTCCACTAGACCAGGTTGCTCAAAGCCCTATCCAGCCTGGCATTGAATATTTCCAGGGATCGGGCATCTACAGCTTCTTTGGGCAACCTGTTTCAGAGTCTCACCACCCTCACAGGGAAGAATATCTTCCTAACATCTAATTTAAATCTCCTTTCTTTTAGGTTAGAATTGTTCACCCTTGTCATATCACTATCTTCCAGTGTAAAAAGTCTCTCTTTTTTATAAGTCTCCCTCTTTTTTATAAGGCCCCTTTAAGTACTAAAAGGGCATATTTGCAGCAGAGGAACACATCAGAAAATCACGCCATTTTTGTGTGCGACTACGGCCATATGAATGCACTCTGTGACACACTACGGGCTATTGACCATCATGCAATTGAAGGGTCCCTCAAATACTATCTGGTGAAGAAACGAAGCAGTTTCAACTGCTTCGTTTCAACTGCTGATAAGTCACTCTTATCCACATAGCAGCTGTTTGCCTGTTTTCAACACTGACGTTGCACATGCTGTATGTAATAACAGCCTGCTCGGTGATACCTGTGCTCCAGAATATTTGGAGAAGGACCAGCTGCTCACTCCAGCACCCAAGTCCTTTGGAGTCAGCTCACTTCTGTTAGGAATCTGACCCTCGCTGGAAGTTATTTAATCTGATTGGCATGCAGGTGCAAGGAGGGCACAATGGCAATTGTTTAGCCATTACTAGGAAACTTTAGGAATCCTAGAAAATCTTCCTGAAGAAACCAGGTATGTTAAGATACTAGTAGGAAAAAGAAATTGCCTTTGTTTCATCAGGGAAACAAGTAGAGAAGATAATCTTTGTCATTTAAGGGTGGACTTATGAACGTCTTAGGTTCAGAAACCAGGATGCTGAAACCCTGTGACATATTGTTATGAGAAATAAGTAAGGCATCGTGTCTCAATTTCAGATCTAAGAGCTCCATATCATGCTGGAGAATCAGACCTTAGGCCTGTCAAAATAAGAGATAAGGAAGTAAAGAGAGAGCACAAGGATACTCTCTTTGCCATCTCTGCTGGACCACACTAAAATCTGAACACAACTAAAAAGCCCATGTAAGAACAGTATCTATTCACTAATTATTTTCTACGTACTATGTCCAGATTTACAAAAATCAGGAATAATCAGGAATATATGAAGCAGTAGGCAGGCCTCTATGTTGGCATGTTCTCCAAAAGACCTGTTGAGCCTTTCCCAACAATAGTTGGGAAGCTGATTTTATCAGATGCCTCAGGACCAAAACATGGATAACCCTAAGAAGGAATTTCCAATAAAAGAGCTGCAGGCAAAGTGTTGTCCATATGATGTCTGCTGAAGGGCTGCAGTGTAGGGCCTCTGGCGCCTCTAACACCTTGCCTCACTTTTTTCCCACCAGAGTTATTTCCAGTCCTGTATTTCCCCAGTTGGTGATTTCACGATTAACATGGAACATATTAATTAGCTCCTTGCAGTCTGTAGTTCAATTAAGGAAATAGAGAAAATCAGAGGCAGCAGCTGGTAGAAGTCAAGCTCCTTTTTCTTAATATGATAAGAGCAGACTGGCTCTTACCGGGGCAGTAGCACGATCTCCTACAGTTACAGCATGCTCGGGGAACACCAGAGTTCAAAAGCATTCTGCAAGATCCTGGTGTTAGGGTGAGGATATTTGAGTCCTTGACTCCAGTCCTTATCCTTTTACAGGACCAAGGATTTCAAATATAAGCTTCAAATAGCAATTAAAAATAGCAACTAAAAGCATTCTTTAGGTATTTCGTGTTGTCCTTGTTCTTTGTCTGTTATACACCTGCCATGGAACATGTTGGATATGAAAAGTGCAGCAAGTTTTGACAAATGATTTCTTGTTTAATTAGAGGTATGTATGGTTGACATACAATACAAGATGGAAGTCAACAGATTGCTCATAGAACATCCTCAGAGTGCCTATAACAGGGCCAAGCTTGTAGATCTTTGTTTTACATGTTCATGTCTGAGATCTCTCAGATTAAAGATCTCACAAAAATAATTCTATTTCAAATAAAAATGCATGTTCCTCTTTCACATCTGTCCTTACTGTGCTGAATCATGAGGTATTCTTCTATTTCAAAAACCCCAACAACTTATGACAAAATTCAGTTTTAAAACTGTTTAGTAGAGGCTGGATATATTCCCTTTCCACAGCAAAATGTTATTCTGATTGATGTATAACTTATACCTGCATTTGCAGAGCAGAGTCCAACCCCATTCTTTTTGTACATATATAGATTCTATATACACACACATTATATATATATATATATTTATATCTATAAAATGATGATTTTCTGGTCCAAACACTCTTCAAGAAGCAATGTGGGGAGGGATGCTGGTCTCTTAGTGCTTCTGCATTATGATCTACTGACCCTGAAAATAGGGTCAGAAGGAGGTCTCAGTGCTAACTGGAAAACTAATCAATATAATTCAACCAAAGGGCTGGTATTCACCAAGTAATATAGTCCCCTCCCCCTCAGCAAAATCTGTGCCTCATTGTAAAGAATATAAACATCACATTTTGATACTCATGGCAAAGAGAAAATATCAACCAAACACAAAGGGTATACTTTGTGAGGTTGGGAATATCATCAAGTCACATTGCAGTTCTCAGAATTTAATTCTGAGCAGTTTGGTTGGTTATGTTTTATGGTTTGGTCTTCTCTCCTTAGTAAGAAATTTAGAATTGTGCCTGGTTTTAATTCTATGGTTAGAAAGAACAACCGACGATGAAAAGATTATTTTCTTCCTCTGCCCCTTCCCTCTCCCCTCCTGCCCGCACCCCCACCCCCCCATATTACAGTTATACAATGAGAAAAATAAGCTGATCTTGTGCTAAGTTAAAAGTCATACTCAGAGTGATGCCCTGTGCAGCCTGGAGGGATGCCATCATACAGCAGGGCTGCATTTGATTCTGATCAGGTACCGTTACTGAGAAAGAGAGCAAGACAAAGGGTAAAAGGTCACTGGTGACTAATTTTCTGAAAACCAGCAGCTTGTGTAAGTAATAGAACATTTATTGTATTTCTCTATCATCCCAGCAATGAGCTAGAAAATCCATAAGAATTCCCAGCACTAGCCTTTATTAAAGTATAGCCCTGGATTAGTTTAATGTCCAATTTAAAGTCACTACCTGCACCTACTTTACTTACTTTTCTTAAAGAGAGCTATTTTCCCCCCATAACCTTCCAATTTAAGTTGCCAAGAATATCTTTTCCCTTAATGAAAAGTAAGGTTTCCCTTTTTTTATACATATATATGTGTGTACGTGTACATTGAAGAAAGAGCACTTGAATGCTGCATTTCTACATCAGAGTTATTTTCCCTACACTGAAATATTAAAGCATAATCAGAGCAGGGCAAATACTGCAAAATCCAAGCACAGCCTTCTAAAAAGCAGAAGCAAAGGAGTTACCAACTCCCTTTACAATGTTTGCACCCTTTCCTTTTGTTCTGTGTAAACATTCATATGGTTTCAAAATATTATTTTTTTGAAAAGATGTTCATAGAACTCACCTCTGTTGTAGATGAGACAGAAACTGAGTTCCTCAGGTCCATACCCAAGCTAATCAGATTTAAGGCTAATCAGTTCAAAAAGAAGGGGAAAATGCCCCTTCTCCAACTGGAATCTGCCAAGTGCTTGTGATCATTGTGCTCCTTGTCTGTAATGATTTGACTGGAGACCCCAAGTGGCTTGGTAGCACTGGAGATAGCAATCAGTGTTTTTAGTCAATAAACTTGGCAGCTGTAAACACTACTGGATCTTCAGTGGGATTCTTGATACATTTTAGCCTTACAAAGTGTAATTACCATCTAGACTAGACGAGAACAACAAAATATAGACACTGTTTTGTGTTCATGGAGTACTCACCTCTTCCAGAGGGTTTTATTTGGCAAATTGATTTCTGATGGCTCAGATTTCACTACATCTATGCCTAGATGATCTTCCTGGTGCATCACCTGAATCATATATACCCTCCATATATATCCAGTCCCAGCATGATGTCCAACCTGCCTCCAGGTGAGTTACGCCTGAGCAGGTGCTGCCTTATCCATACTGGCCATCAAACTCCTTTGGAAACAAGCCCACAGCTCTCTCGTGCCTGTAACAGTGAGCAATCTGATCTGCTTGGTGAAAGCTCCTGCACTGGGGAAAGCTTCTTCCATAAAAAACCCACTATGAGCTTTTAAAATGCCTCTCCTCCCACTGGCAAAACCGCCAGTTTTAATTTGCTCATATGCTCAGGAAACTTGGAGGGAACAGGAAGGCAAGAGCCCATCCGAGTACTACCAGCTCTCCAGGCTGTACTCATGTTTTAGGCATAGACATCCTTCTTCATTCATGGGGCAAGCACTGTATTTTGGTCTTTTCTGCTATGTAGAGCCCAGTCCACAGCAGATTTCCTGTACCTGGTTGCATTCCCGCTCCTGCCTGAGTTGCCTGAGATCATGGGGCATATTCTCCCGGGGGAATAAAAAAGAGAAACAGAAGAAAAATTTCTTCAGATAATTTAAATTCCTGATCTAAATTCCCTGCCATGTCCAGCTCATAATTCATACTTATGACATCATAGCCAGGAATCACAGCGGGAAAAGATAAGTGTTTAATATAAAAGTTTTCCCATATGGACAAAGTTAATCAGACAGAGTTAACGTTTTACATTTATTAGCTATAACTAATGCACACTTTCAAATATATCCGAAACATTATATTCTAAGTTCACGGATTCTGAATTTAATGATTTTTTTTTTTAGGTGACAAGACTGTGAAATTGTGCTTCTGTACTAGCCATTTGCTTGGTGGATGTATGATTACACAAGCCTTATATCAACATGGGCAATACTATTAAAAATAAAATTCACAGCTCTTTAACTCCTGCTTTGTGCCATTTATATACTTACAGGAGAAAAAAAAATGGTTGAAGTTTGTAGTTGGATATAAAAAAAGCACAAGAGGTATAACATACAGATTGACAGGTAATTGGTTCTGTATACTCAATATGATGCTGACAATACTCCTGTGCCCTAGAGTAGTTTTCAAGTGAGCAAAAGATGCATAAACGACAGAAATTTCTAAATCAAGGCAAATTATCAGTTTTCAGAAGTGCTATCACATGGAAACCAGTTTGATTTTCACCAGAGGAAATCCTATTAAAGAACACAAAATAAAAGAGACAATGTGTTCGCCTTACACCAACAGAAGCCTTTTGTTTGTTTGGGGCAAAACTCAGAAAAACTAAACCTGCCAATATGGTGACTGCATAAAGGAGGAAATGTCTAACAAGAAAATTTTGTTCTGGACTGTGTCTGATACTGTATACAGATCACACAATACAATTGCTTTGCACTTAATTATGAGCATGGGAACTTCCAGTTCAAGAGACAGTGCAGTAGTTACTCTCCTGTCCCACCCCTTTCAAATTTCTGCTCTTCAGAGAGTGGGCAAGGTGGAGAATGTGTCAGGTTCTAAATGGAAGTAAAATTTACAGAGGCAGAAACCCCAGGAGACATTACCAGCTGGTTACAATTACCAAGGTTCAAAACCCGAGTTAAAAGAAGTAAGATGGTAGATGGAACTGTGCAGGAGGCAATGATAAACTAATATTGTTTTGAAAAGAGACAGAAAGCCAAGTAGAAATGGGAGTATTCAACTGCTGGATATAATCTGGGGCATATTAAGTGGAAGAAATAAATCAAGCAATAGCTTTGAGCACATGGTATAGAGCTGTGTTTTCCTTTATAATTTGTGAAATGATAGCAGTTTTTGACAGAGTTTTTAAGAATCAGCTGGACACATATTGGAGATGAAGAGGTAAATCTGCAAACCCACACCACTGAAAATCTGGAAAGCCTGACAACAGCATAAGGGCTGAGTTTAAGCAGCTTCAGGTGAACACGGTGCATTCAGAGATTACTAAGGCATTAGGTATGACAGTTCCAGTTAAATGTTAACTAGAAGCAAATAGTACTTTTTCATGGAAAATGCATTGGTGAAAAATGACAAATAATGTTAAAAATAATTAAAAATAGAAAGGAAATTACCATATGCAAAAAGATCATGTTTTAAATATGTCAGAGTTTGAAGAGTGTGTGAAGTAGCGGTTCAGTTTTTATGAAATCAGAGGGAAGAAAGAAAAACACCATTAAAGCTGACAAGGGAACACATTTTTTAAGTACAATATAGCACTGTAATGGACTTTGACTTTAGTCACAGATCCTGTACTTCATGTTTATGTCTCCAGCCATGCAAAGCAACTTGCCAGATTTTAAACAGTAAAACTGAAATCCTGAGCCTACTAAATGTAAACAGCAAAACATTCAGTAATGTTATGGGGTGGGGGAGACTGGAAAAAAGATGCATTTTTCAATGGAACCATTTTACATTAGAAAGTTTTAAAACCTTTAAAAATTTCTCTTTATCAGTAAAGAACACTGGATAAATAATTATTTGACTAGATAAAGATAGACTGATCATACAATCTAGTGATTTGGCATTTGGAATGGGACAGAGAAACTTGATCCCATGAGTCATACACCCATAGATCTCCAATGAGTGCTCTAGCCATTAAATTATTGATTTTACTGAAATAACCTGCTGATATTGAATTAACCTTACACATATATTCATTTGCTGTCATAAAGCCCTGCCATCATACCCACAAACAGGATATTTTATAAAGTTTCCAATTTTGTTTAAAAAAAAATAAATTAGCCAATTTGCTCCAAAATATCATAAAAAGTTGTAAACAAAAGTAAAAACATTACAGGAATAGCTAGGAGTTATTATGCATGGATTTTTTTTCTCAAGTTTTTTAGAAGCAAGAGGTCACCAAGAAGATCATGAGGCCCCTTATGGCTGATGACAAGACTAATTTGTTGACAGAAGATTTAGCATTACTTAAGAATTATATGAATTCTTTTTATCAAAGGGAAGAATGGCTGATAGATACCAGAAACAGATTTATTTCCCTAAGGAGGAAGAAGAAATACTAAAGGAAATCAATATCAGATCAGAACAGGTGATTGAGAAATTTGAACGTTCTACTTGCAGGAAAAAAAAGAAGTTTCCTATGGTGTTTTTTTTTTTCCTCAAAAAAACTACAATTGTGATATTAACATTTATCATTTGAAAAATGTAGAATCAAGACTAAAGACAGTCAGAAAGATTCAAACTAATTGGTTTACATCAGAAGCATTTCCAGATAAATGATATTCCACAACAATTTTTTAAGACAAACTGGACGGGAGATTACATTTTTCACTTTTTTTATCCACTTCATCCTGTTTTAAAGAAAATAAACCAGGATGTGAAGGTGGGGGGTTTTCACAGTAAAGGAGTTCTTGGTCTCAGCTTGGGATCTACCAATAACCAGATATTTCCAGCTGAGGAAGAAGCAGAAGCAGTCCTCACAGGCAAGCAAGCTGGAGGCAGTGGTAGTCTTGTCTTCAAAGATGATTTGTGGAGTTTTGCTGTTCATTTGGAAATCAAGGTCATATGTTGTGTTTTCCTGCTTGAGTTCCTTCCCTCCAACAATCTCTCTCAAAGTAATCACAGGCTTTGTGTACACAAAGCAGGGAGGAGGCAGATATTATTGCAGAAAACACCGGAGAAAAATAAGCTTCATAAACTTCTTCTGAAGCAACCACTAAGGTTAAGGGTACTTGTCCTCCAAAAAGTGGAGCATGATTGTGTCTAGTTGTAGCAGGATGGTTCTGCCTGAAACAGAGCCAAGCTTTCCAAAACCACCACTGTTTAATGTGCCTCTTCTTATGAATATTCAATATAAGACAACTTGATCACAAGTTTTGAGCACTCCCCTCTCATAATGATGCCTCAGAGCTCAGTACTACTGAAACCTGAGAGACAGCCATTAGGAACTGAGGCCTTTAAAAAGACCGGGTTTTGAAGTGGTTTTTTAACAAGTAAGCTGTCCTCACATCATAGTCTAGGAAATACTCACAGGCTTGAGTAAAGAGGCCCTTGAGCACTTGGGCTGTCCCTGGTCTGCAGATGACCCTCTTGTGATGATGTTGCTCCAGTTACCTGGACTGAGGGATCAGCTGGAGCATGGCAAAGCTCTCTTCCTCTCAGTCAATTCAGTTGTGTTTCCTTCCCATGGAAACAAGGGAGGGAAAGTCATCCAAGCCTTGTCTAAACAGAGAGATGGAGGCTGGTCAGGGGTTACATCTGGAATGAGATGGCCCTCAGAGGTTCTAGGGTACAGCCAGACTGTGTCAAAGAGGAAATGTTAGAGCATATCAATCAGACAAAGTGCAGCTTTGTTTCCCAATGCATGCTGCTTTGTAGATTTATAACTTCACAAACAATCCTAATAAAAACAGGAATTATTTCCACACTAAGCAGCTCCCCAGCATGAATAAGAAAACGGGAATCAAGATTAGTTACCTAATACCAGCTGGTGTTTCTTCAGTCATTTGGGGAAAACTGAAGAAGAAATATGTAAGCTTCAAGTACCACTATAATAATCTATGGTCTCATTATAATGAGCTGTCACAGAAAGATGGAGATTATCAAGGTGAACTTCTTCAAATGTTTCAAATAAATTTGGCTTTATTGAGCACTGGGCTCTATCTTAAGATCAAGACAATGAGCTAAGGAGTAATAATTGTAGCATATTATAGAAATAGCAATTCATTGAGAGATTAATATATAGCCCATAAAGGTGAAATCTACCATTTGAAATTTTTGCAGGGGAACAGCAGAAGAGACGATGAAGACTTCAGTAAGGCTACAATGATGTTGAAAATACTATTGACTTCTTCAATTGAAGCTCAGAAGCATTTAAATGCAGAGAGAGGCATCAAGCGTACTGAACCAGATATACTTCTGAGCCAAAGGCACAAGCTGGGGTATTTAAAGGCGGTTGTGCCTGTAGGCTGCAGGGGAGATGGTTTCAGGGCATCCACACTTCCAATGCAACACTAATGGTCTTTCCAAGTTGCGAAAATTATTCAAGGCCACAGACGAGGCCTCACAACCTTGTCACCAGGCCTACCTGACACACACACACACACAGACACATATATATATATCAAATATGTACTGCTACTTAAAAAGAAACTTCCTCTGACTCCAGCTGTTCCTCCTAATTTTTCTGTACTTTTCATACAGTAACTAAATGACAGTCACACGAGCAAATCCTGGATAAAGGCCATCTTTCACTAGTTAACAATCACTGCTGTGAGATTTTCCTTAACTTACCGTTCATCTCTTCTTGGTGGCAAGCAGATGTCCTACTGATTCAAAGGTGATTCGAGATCACATGAATAATTTGAGTCATCAGTTGTTTAAACTTTAGAGGTCTTTGAAGAAGGCCACAAATAAATGTTCAGGACTCACTCTTTCTTTTCTGCTTCAGACTTTTTCAGACTCAGCAACGGGTAATAGGCAACTACTTAAATTTTCCTTATAATTAAAAAAAAAAGGAAAAAAAAAAGGAAAATTTAAACTTCTGGGAAAATTCTGTCTGTGGAATAAAATGTCAAACATATCAAACCTTTATGTGCCCACTAAAAGTACCTAATCCTTGCAGAGGATCCAAGAACAACAGAAGAAGGATGCTTCTCTTAATCCATGGAAAACTAAGAATAACCTGGCTCTTGAATGTCGTGATGAACATAGACGAACTTTCTGATTTGTCTTGGGAGGACTCCTTATCCTCTATGCTAATAAACACCAAAATGAGACAAGTTCCAAGATAGGAAAATGACTTAAAATCTGTTGCATCTTCCTTCATTTGTTATAAAAGCAATGCAGTTTATAGCTTGTAATGAAGTTTCTCCATCATAACTCCATCTTAGATTTTGCTCCCCTCCTTCTTATATTCACGAGCAACATGAATAGCTAAGAGCTACCTCTGACAAGCAAGTCTTTGCTACAATTTTGATGCTAACCCCAAAGGTCATATTGATGGAAACTGGTAGAGGAAGATCTCGAATCAATGTCAAATTTTCAGAAAAGCCATTAATAGCACTATAATCTGCATTTCTACTCATTGTCCACACTGCATTTACCTCACATCCTGTTGGAGCTCAACTTCAAGCTTCAAATTTGGAAAAAAAAAATTCCTAAAATGTCACTAGGCACCTGGGTGATGGAGCTTCATAAGGGTGGATCATGCCTCACTCCAGTAATCTCTTAGATAATTTTCCTTTTTTTTTCTGTTCTTAATATACCAAAAATTTCAGTGCTGTCATCATTGCTGTCACAAAATGAAAAGACACAGGGTTGCTTTTGTTGATTAGGTCTTTTACATGACACCCACTTCTTCAACGTGCCCCTCAGCCTCTAGCGTTGTGTACAGCTACATTTGTGGTAGGAGAATTTTATAGCTTTCAATGTTCCATACATACCTGCGGGAAATAACGGTAAAGAAGATACTTACCAGGTCTGTGTCTCATAACAGCTTTCAGAAAATGCAGCACTGAATTCATGCCTTACTGTGCTTCGCCATGCCCAGACTAAGGAGACAAAGAGTCCCATTACAACAGAAAGTTTGGCAAGCTTTTAGGGCAACCATTTTCCTTCCCCTGCCTCTCTCTCCCTTCCTGTAAGATGACGGTGACACTGTTGTCCTGTTTTGTGACTTTTTGAGACAAATTAGTTATGAGGGCAGTGGGGGAAGAGGTATATTTTCATTTTAAGTGACGCACTATGAAATAAGTCCAGTGCTGGAGCAAGTAGGGGAAGGAGTTGGGTTTATTACCCCTCCTTCTCCTCCTTGCTGCTGCTAACTGAAACAAAAGCAAGAGAAGGAGGAAGGTTAAATGCTGAGAAAGAGTTTGCACACACCCAGTTTTGGAAATTATCCACTCCTTTCCACTTCATCATCACACCCTCAGGATAAACCCTCCTGGCTAGGTATAAACAAGGCGCCCTATGGAAACCCAGGGTGCGGCTCCAGTGTGAGAAACGCTGCTGCCCTGTGTGAGGCACCAGGAGCCAAGTGCTGTACATGAAGGCTGGCTGCTGTGACATGAAAGCAAACACCTGCTATTCGTATGCTTGACATCAAACATTGATTCTTCAACCCCTCTGCTATCCAAGAAACAGATGAATCCAAAACCTCTCTTTCCCACATGGAAATAAAACAGTGGTGGAAATCAGGGGGTGCAAAAAGTTGTGTAGAGACCGAAGACCTAATTTTCCCTTAACTCAAGTTTCAGGAGATGAAGCACAGTTTGCCTGCTCATATCCTGCCTTACTGGCAGTATTTTTCCCAGAACAGAAAACTGTGAAGCACTATGAAGAGCTGTTCATTTAATCTTTCTTCATCTTAATGCTCTGTTTACTTTTTATTGGTGGTGGGTTTTCTTGTTGTATGTGCTCAGGCTAGAAGAGCATGGCTGCTGAACATGTAATTCCCCCTACACAGCAAGAGATCAGTAGCAGCAGTCTCACTATCAGTCCCTGGGGACTGGGGAGAAGATTTTGTTTACAGGGGCACCTTATCCTATGCATCATGAGAGCACTGGAGAAACTGGCAGTCCCAAATCCTGTCAGCGTGTCAGGTGAAGAGGGGGACCATGCAAACAGCACTGTGCAGGTGACTCATTTTACTGAGTGGTACAAGCAACATGCACTACAACTTTGTGTTTGTTCTTGCCATAGTCTGTGGGCATCACATCTACCTCTGCTCCCCAGGATCTCAGTGGGTGCAGTGTTTTGACTGCTTTGAAAAATGTGTATGCTGGGGACAGGGAGAAATCTGCAGCCAATGGGAGTGTCAGGAAACTGGGATGGAGAGCCCCATCACCTTCTGAGGGTCGAGAGGTCACTATGAAATGATTTCATAACCGTATTTATCTTCTGAATTTGGCTCAGTCCCTGCATGATGGGAAGACTTGGGAAGTTCTCCTGTGAAAGCAAATGTTTATCCCCAATTGCAATGCATAAATAACTTTCAGGGTCCAAAACCCTCGAGGGTGTGTGTCAGAGTCATATAATATTTCCATGGGCTTCTCAGATTTGCAATAGCTGATAGATGTGTAAAGTCCCAAGTAGCTAAAACCTCCCTTGTGAATCAAAATGTGCAGACACCACAAAGCAAAAATTATCTCTGCTAATGTAATCATTAACTCATACTCAGAATTTCCCCTTGCAGATTTATCTTTTTTTTTTTTTTTTTTTTTTTTTTTTACTTACTGGCTCCCACATATTTGTGGAGATTACATCTACTTCAATTAATTCAGGCCAGTTTTGATAAATCTTCTCACATAAATGTGGAGGACATGAAGTGCCATGCTTTCTAAAAAGCTGAAGCATATCAGCAAGTTCTTAATCCAAAGGCCATGTGAGAGAAAAATAAAATGAAAATTGAAGTGGCTCACAATAGTGATACAAAGAAATTCCCTGGTCTAAATTTTGTTATTTCCTTCAGCAAAAATATTTGAAATCTAAATGAACATTTATGCAGAACTGTACTTTGAATAAACTATTCTGAAATTATGAAAATGCTATTCTACTTCTTCAGTCAGGAAAGCATAAGTAACAAAGCTGAACTTGTTCCATTACAATAAAGAGACCCATTTCTTATTCTGGATGATCAGGTTCAGTGAAATAAACACATCCTAATGGGTTGGCAGCTACAAACACAGACCTTTGAAGCTCTTTCCTTGATTATCAAGAAAAAGAGGAACATGACGAGAACTTGCAAGAACAACATTACAGCCCAACCATTTTGAAATGCACCCTTTTGATGGCCCAGTCCCTGGGTAACAAGGGGTGTTTCAAAACTACATTTGGTAGTTGCTTCTTGAGTCCATCAGTCACATCACCATGTCTTCCCCCTTACACATCTACCCAGCCCTACCCCCCGGCGCAGGGGCAGCCCTGTGAACTCCTGGCCATGGGAGCCAAGTCCATCACTGAGGGACTCTCCTGAAGATCTGTTTTCACAGCATGGAACCCATTTCACACCACCTCACTCGTTCAGGTTTCCCTCCCCTTGGGCCTAAGTAACACTACTGTGTCACTGACTTCAATAAGTAACTTTTTGTTGTGTCTAATCATGTGCAAATGTGTTAAAATTGGTAGTTTTTAGCAAACAGTTATGGAACATATTACCGTAAGGCATTTGTTCATGGCGTGACAATGATTGGCCCCATGCCACTTAGATGTTTTATTTAATAATGTGGGAATTTCAGTGTGTTTTCCTTTCATTATTTTTAACTTGAAAACAGAAACAGAAAGCCCCTTCTTTAAAGTTAAAACTTTACCGCCTAGAGTCTGTCAAAAGCAATATAAGCATCTGGATTTTAAAAAGGGAGCTTTTGCAGGATGTTAATTTAATATACTGGCATATTTCATGCATACTTTTTATATTTTGTATGCTTGAAGCTATCTCTACAGTGACCACCCAGGAACAACAGACTTTTCAAAATTCAAACCTTACGAACAAAAGATGATGTTCATGTAACGTTGAACATTTCAGGTAATATCTGCCAATCTTGGAAAACAAATGCTATGCATAATACTTCAGCTGTTCCATGAAATTCATTTACATAAGCCATCATGTAAAATAAAAGGGTTTACATTACAAACAATCTAACCTTTAGCTCCCAGAGGGTTACACTTCCAAAACAATTCCACTTTTAATAAGGTATGCTATGAATAGAAACATCTTCAATCTCGCATGAGAAACAACTTTGCAAGGTAACACTGCAAGCCCACAATTTCTTGGCTAAGATTCCACATTGCGCTCTGTGTCATGTGAGAGGAATTAATAACCAAGTATGGGCTGCTATTCTAAATTGGGAACTTCATTAGAATAAGGAAAAGCATACATATGTCTTCCCCTACTTTCCTGAAAAACTTCTGCTGAGATATTTTGCAGCAGCCCCTCAACTGGAATAAAGAGCTTAATGCCATGAGTACTGTTTACTGGCTGGCTTATGCCAGGAACAAACACATTTCTTTAGAAACATAGTCTAAAGATATGTGTTCAACACAAAAGCAGTTCTGTTTGTTCATACAACTTCATAAATCAAGTTTGGAAGCAAAAAGAAAAAAAATGTTTGCAGCTGAACTCTTTCATTTCGGAACTTGATCTTTTTGATCTTTTGTAGATATATACACACACATATATAATTGTACGGTTTTTTTACAATTTGCCTTTCTACAACTGTCCTGTGGGCTTCCTTTGGGTAACTATGCTGAAGCTCCTGTATCATTCAATCAGTATGGTAAACCGTTCTCCTCTTGACTGTGCCATAAGAGACAATTGGAGAGAAAAGCAGGAATATGCTGACAATTTTAAGATGAATTTGAGAGAACAAGACTGTCCCAATACACAAATGACAGGAACAGAACAGAAGGAAAACCAAACAGCAGAAAAAGTGGGATATTTAGCAGACACAGACAGACCTAGAGTGAGATACAAGGGTTACATTTCATTCTTTGTCACTGACATAGACATTTTTCTTAGTTAATCTTTTTTTGAACTATTGCTGTTGTTATCCAAGAATTCAATGTCCCCTGTTCACCTCATCTCATTTTGTTTTGTTTTCTTCTACAATCATCTTAACCATTTTCCTCCAAAATGACAAACCTTAACACAAAAACCTCTACTCTCGGAAGAGCAGAGGGAAAAGCAGTATTAGGAAGAGAGACCTGAGGCTGTCAACTATTCTACAGGTTTACCAGTTCTTTTACCTGGCAACTAGAAGGTATGCCAGCTCCACTACAACAGTTTCTGGGGTGAAAAAAAGTAACTTCCAAGGATCTTTCCATTTCAGCCGTGGAAGCATTAGCTGGAGAGCTGGAGAAACTGGGAGTATTCTGGAAGCTGGAGAATCAGGAAGTAGAAGGGTTACTTGATTTTTACATTTTTGCTCTATGTTTTAAACCCAGTTTGAACTCAGGCACTGAGATTCATCCCACTTGAAATAACACAGATGAAATAATTGCAGTAACTCAGAGCTGCTACAGGCACTGATGGACACAATTTAAACTACCTAATGACTGTGGTGGGCAGATTACCAGGGGGAGGACCACTCACTGCTGGTGCCAGAGTGACTCTTTGACCTTTTGTGGAGCACCTGAATAGCCTTGGTTATATCCTGCTCAATCTGCCAGTAACTGATGACAAATAGAACATTTTTATATTAGTTACTATCACCATCAGTACATTCATGTATCTGAACAAATTAGAGAAAAAAAACTCCCTGCACTTTTTTAAACTTTTTAAAAAGTTGATTGTGGTACTCTAAAGAAAATTATCTACTACATATTGTTTTTAAAAAAAATAATTATGTTATAAAATAAATATTGGCAGCAAAATGCTGAAGCTTAGGCATCCAGACTCTAAGTAAATGCTGTACTAACAAGCTGCCAGGAGCCCAACAGCTGCATTTAATTTTCATAAAAGGGAGCAAATTGCTTCAGCTGCCCCCCATAGGAAGGTGAGGCCCAGGGCAGACACAGCTTCTGCCACCCCAGCCATCCCATGCACAGGACAGAGCAACCTTACACCATGTCCCACAGTCTACCAAGACCCTCTCACGGGGAGTGGGAATTTAGCATGTCCCACACATCCGACTAGCTCGGGAGTGAGGCTGTGACAGAAATAAGGGCACTTAGCGACTTCCTACTCTACCCATACTCCATGGATACAATTAGATAAGACAGAAAATAATTATTGACTAAGAAAAGCCTTTTTTATGCACTCTGAGAAAAAAAGGCTTCTCTAGACATTAATAGCTCTGCTCTGGTATAGCTCTGGTATCCGTTTCAAAAGTCTATGGAACTCAGGCAGCTCAGGAGGGCAAAAGTTGAGGCAAGAACTGCAGCGCACATCTTTAAGAGGATTTATTTTTCACCCAAGTCTACAAAATTTTATTTATGATTCCATGACCGCTACCAGTTGCTGATGATATCACACTTGGCTTTTTACATCTTTTCTGCCACCTGAATTCCAACTCCAAGAAATCCTACACTGCAGTGAAAGGCAGAAAGATGTCAGAAAGCATATGCTATGACTTATAATGCTCCAAACATGTTGAGAACACAGACGCTATGTAATGCCTGATAGAGTGCTTTCGCATCAGGATATCAACAGCTTTTCCTTTGTCAGTAGTGCTAAATGAATTGGAAGATCACTGTGCTACAGCTTCTCAGTCAGCAGAGCTGTCAGCAACTCTGCAATGGCCATCTGGGGAAAACAAACGCTTGGCCCAAAGCGAGATGACGTAACAGGCAAGGAGGACTGGCAGGGACATGGTGGATTATATTAAAAACCTATCTTATTTGTTAGCTAGCTGTAGATGACAGCATTGCAGTGCACAATAAAATGCATTTATGATGCTCTGTAAATCCCTTGGGTTCACCACACTCATGTACACCGTGAGCTCATCTGTTGGCCAAGAATGAAACAGAAGTCAGTTGTTTCATTCAAGATTAAAATTGTTAGTTATCTATATCTCAAATAGTAGCTGCTGCATAGTGCAGCACTCTGCCAACTGTATTTTCTATTTTTTTGGCATGCACCTTTTCAAATAAATTTCCTTGTACATTTGTTTGGTAAGAGAACATAAATGTTTTCCTGACTATGCTGTTGGAAATTAATGCTGTAAGATGTGCAATACATATTATTTTAGTTCTACACAGAAAAAGAGAAAACCCATCACAGCAATGACAAATGCCAAAATTCAAGCCTCTGCTACCCTAGTTTTTTGAAGAACAGAACATTCTTTGTGCTTGGCAAGATTTAGTCACCTTAATAACAAATTAATCTTACTTATTAAAAATAATATAACCATTCCTTGTGAAATGGCTATTTCACAAGCATGCAAAGGTTATTTAGTTTAATCTTTTTTGCATACACTGTTAGGTCTTGGCTGACCCATAGAAACAGAATGGGTAAGATATGGCTCCTACTTGGCGGCTAAAGAAGAATGTGTTTTGTTCAGTTTCCTGACTTACATCAGGTTAATGGCATAAAAAGAAATTCCTTTTTGACCAAATTTACAGCACTATGGGAAAACAATATTGATGAGGATGCAGTGAATCAGCAGACTAAAGTGACTAGATCCCTTTTTCAACATTACACTGAGAAATTTGCATAGTTGAGGCCCAGTGAGAGCCCCTTCTAACTGCAGAGACGCAAAAGGACGAGGCAAACCCATGATCCTACTTGTATCTTCACTGTTTAAAGAACGCTCAAAAATGGACAAACACTGAAGAGAGTATTTGCTATATTCAATGTTAGCCCACTCTATGTGGTGTGATGGTC
The DNA here is from genome assembly GCF_036250125.1 of Pseudopipra pipra. Lineage (NCBI taxonomy): Eukaryota > Metazoa > Chordata > Aves > Passeriformes > Pipridae > Pseudopipra > Pseudopipra pipra. The sequence continues at coordinate 28,827,994 of NC_087552.1, read as the reverse complement.
TGAGCTGGAGAACCTCAGACTTTCATTCTGGCAGTTTACAATACATGTGCCACGTAATAAAATTGTGTAAGTTGAAATGTAGCCAGAGAGGAGATGAACAGAAATCCAGTGTGGGATTTATTTAGGAATAGATGTTTGCCATTGAAGTCTGCATTAGCAATCAAGCTTACATTTACTCATAGAGAAGAAGGAAAGTATCTTGAATAGGTTTCGGAGGATCATGTCTGTCAACCAGGACTTCAACAGAGACACAGATTTAATTACAGTTTTCTCAATTGAAAGGTGAACAGTATGGCATGTTCTGCAAATTAAATTTCAATGATTAAAGACATTTATTTATTACTCATGAGCTTGCTCCTGGACCTAATTTTTGGTTTTTCTACAGTTCAGTATGATTCACTGAAAAACCTGCTGAAAAACACACATTAGCACAGTTCTACTCGCTTGGTCTGCTTGTTCAGAGTTACCACAGTTTTCAAGGACCTTCCTTTAAGGAACGGCAAAATCCAGGTAATAATTAGGAGCCACAAATTCACCAAAAATTGTGGATGCATGAATTGTCTAAAAACAAGCAAAAAACACAAACCTAAAGCAAGTTGCAAATGAAGCAGCTCTGGATCCTGGCTTCCAGCAAAAATTTTATTCTAAGAGATTACACACCTGGACCAGATCATGCTCTTCTGTGTGAACTCCTAAAAATCAAAAGTCAATTTTTTTTTTCTTTTTCTTTTTGTAATTGGGAAAATAGAAGTTATTTGCAATACCACAAGACACAGATATTGCATGCAGTTGAAACATTCAAGGTCTTAAAGACAAACTGAAAGATATCATTCTCCACTGCTTGCAGAGCAGGCAAACAGCAGTAGGAAGAATTATGTCCCTATCCCAGCCTCAAATTAGCTTCCATAAATAAAAAAAAAAAAAAGGAGAAAGAAACCAAACAAAATCAAACACAAACACCACAAGCTGCTTTACAAACAATATGAAAAAGATTGTAATTATATCATTGCAAAAATTGTGCTATTCTTCAGATAGTTAAATTATTCAAAGGACCATTTGAAGCTATGCATAATTTCAGCTGTGTTCTCTATCCAGAAATTAAGCAGAAAAAAAAGGAAACCTTGCCTTTTAACATGAAAACTTCAAGTAGTACTCAATAAACAGACTTACACATTCCCATTAGAATGTTCAAATGGTAAGTGATAGCTATAAAAGGCATGGAAGAATCACCACTTTATGTGGGTTGCTGTACAGTGAAAAAGGGAAGATGTAACAGCTGCAATATTTTGGACTCTTGGCATGGTATTTCACAACTTCAAGCTGCATAAAGGAAATGAAATGGGACAAAAGTCGTAGTTGAAAAGGTAGAAAAACTTTTTAAAATATGTATTTTGTGATTTGTCATGCGTTACTCAAAATGTTCCCATAGCTCTCGGTAGTAAATAATTCCTATCTCCCAGCAAAGCAGGCATTTTTCCTGCAATTTCAGAGAAGACAGTGGAGTTTAATGCCCTGGTCTGGGACCCAGATTAGTGGGGTTTTGCTGCTGGTTCAAAGCTATGACCTTAAACCAGTCATTTCTTCCTCTCCCTTTACAGGCCCATTCTTTTCCCTTTGCTTGTAACTTCTTGACTATTTATGGTGCTTTATTCATCCATGAACAGCTGTCAGTTTCCCTGCATTCCTTCCCTCTCATCATTGGGATCGTTGGAGGTTTTCTTCCTAATCACACCTAATTGGCTGTTTAAAATGCATAATCCTCTTCAGAAGATTACTGTAGCGGAGGCTTCCAGGAAATGCGTGCTTTTGTGGTATTGAAGGTCTTTGGCATGAAAGCTTGGGGCTTTCTGCCCGATTTCCCCCACCACATCAATAGACACATTTGGAAGAAAGTGCAGGCAGCTTCCAAAATCTTCTACAGCATTGTGTTTCCTCTGGAAAACAGTAGTGGCTGAAAGGTGAGGTATAGGTTTGGACTGATGCTTTGGAGGAAGTTATGTGATTTAAAAACAAGCTGGATTAAAAGATTGAACTTCATTCCAAACAATTCACAATGTGTGTAGTTTAAATAATTTTAGCAAATAGAAATAGAATTTATTTTTACAAGAAACTGCATGTCTACTATCGCTGCTTTTTCTTACCCAAAGACTGAAAGATATGAAACCACAATCTACTGAAGTCCTTAATCAATGAAGAGGAAAAGGTGAGGAGAAAAGAGAGAAGGAGAATTACAGAAGAATTAAGATTCCTAACCTGCTAAAGACCAAATAGCCACTGTTGGAAAAGGGATATCTTCTATAATAACCACATTTATTATGCATTACTAGTAAAATCCTGACAGGTTTATCAAGTCATTATACAGAAACCCTACCACCAGTACATGCTCACATACCAAAAGCCCACAATCTAAAATTACATGTTTGAGCATTCATTGGATAAGAATATTCCGGGGGGAAGATAAGTGAAAAAAAGAGAAGAGATAAAAAAGAAGGAATCTCCTAATAACATGAGAAGAGTCAGGCATATCTGCAATTCTTGACAACTGCATTATTTCCATCATCATTATCTCGACGTTACCCTATAAGCTCCCTGAAAATACCTTGGAAAAAGGATACCTCAGAATCCACTGATCTTATGAAACTGCAAGTTTTAATTGCCTAAACCAATGCTCTCCTCCACATTTTCTCTCTTTACAAAAGATTCTAACAGACTTGAAATGCTCAGGACAGAAACAGGGCAGTAGTATGGAACATAGCAACTTTAAACACAAATTAGTTTAAAATTTAACTGAAATAATGGAAGTCTTTGAAATTACTTCCATGGACCTAGGTGGACCAGAAACAATATGGATGGAAAGTGATGGTATTTTTTTGGAGGAAAGGTTATGATGACTCTTAAGAGTGACATCTGGTTTACCCAAGAATAAGTGCCAATAAATACCTTAAGATGGAGAATTGACCACAGGCCTCTGCAATCACGCTGGAGCCATGTGAAATTTATCATAGGCCTCCCTGTTATTTACCTCACTAGAAGAAGCACAGTGCTAAAAAGCAAGAACAAACAAACCAACCAACCCACCAGCTCCTGAGGCTGTCAAACAAACTGAAGTAGGAGATGAAGGCAGCGAGACCTCATTCAGCATCATGACATAGTCAGCATAGTAGAGACAGTGGTCCCAGTTCACAGCTCATGTATCCAACTCTGTGTGTCCAAGTCAGTGGAGACCTGGGAACATGACCTTTTGAAGCTAATTTATTTGATTTGTGCTGGAACAGCAGAGAACAAAGACAAAGCAAATTAGGGTTCCTGCAGAGTTTAATAATAAAGTGTGCTTGGATGCCATTTCCAGGTCTCAGAATTCAACCTGTAATTAATTTCCTTGCTGAATTTGCTCAAAGTCTTCCTTGGTGTTGTGCTCAGCAGCAGCAGCAGCCTGCACTGCAGCAAAGTAGGAAACCCACAGGTGCGTTTTAAGTCCTAATGGAGAATTTGAATAAACTGACCTGAAACAGAGTCATCAGTGCCTCTCTCCAGAGTTTCTAAGCACTGTCAGAAGGAGGGAACGTTTTTTTCACGCTGCCTGTTATAAGCAAAGAAAAAGGTGTAGGACAGTAAAAAAAAATGGAAAAGTGTCTGGGTTTCAGCTGGGATAGAGTTAATTTTCTCCTTAATATCTGGTACAGTACTGTGGTTTGGATTTGGGCTGAGAATAATGTTGATAACACACCGATGTTTTAAGTTACTGAGCAGTGGTTACACTAAATCAAGGACTTTGAAGCTTCTCATACTGCCCTGCCAGCTGGGGTTGCACAAGAAGTTGGGAGGGGATACAGCCAGGACAGCTGATCCCAGCTGACTCAAGGGATATTCCATACCATACAACACCATGCTGAACAATGAAACTGTGGAGAGTTGGCTGAGATGTGCCAATTCCTGCTTGGAGATGGAGTGGACATCAATCAACGGGTGGTGAGCATTGTGAATCACTTGTCTTGTAGATCATTTTATCATTATTATAATTTCCCCTTCCTTTCTCATACTATTAAAATGTTTTTACCTCAATGCATGAGTTTTACCTCCAAAATTGAGGTGTCCGACTTGTCACTCAAAAGCTCCCAACTTTTCTATGTTTCAAAAGAGAAGTTTAAATTTTCAGTGAAGCATGTCTGTTTTTTCTAGAGTTAGAACTAGTCAATAGTTTATCAAGACACTCTTCACTCATTTTACCTATGCTATCTGAACCAGCAAGGCCAGAGAGCTCTTGAAACAGTCTATCCTTAAAGCATTTCTCTGAAGAAATCTGGACAGGTGGAAAAGAAATTTAATACTCCAATTTTTTTTTAAAAAACAAAGCACTTCCTTCATGCTAGGACAGAAATTTTTGACAGAATTGACCAGGGAAAAATGATCCACAAGGAACATTCAGACATTGAGACTTGATAGATAGTCACAATAACTCTAATAAAGCAGCTGTTGTTGGCACTACCAAAGTTTACATATCAATTTATGACAGTGTGATATTTCAGTATAGTATTGCTTAGTAGCAATTAGTTTTATTTGGAGTGATTAGGTGTTCAGTTACTTACAGAGGCCCATGGTGTTAGGAAACGACTCTGTTTGCAGATTTCTGCTTTGAAAAGCCTTTGAGTATTACAGATATTTCTTGCAATCCAAAATCTGGAGAAAAAGAATGCTTGTAATAGAAAATATCATGCAGACTAGAATGAATGAGATAAGGCCAAGTTATCTAAAACCAAATTATCTAAATGTCAGTACTCTGCCCCTTTACCAAAGAGGAATTGGTTTCAGTGAGAGCTGCAGTGCTGACGCAGCTCCACCTGAAAAGCATTTCTGGAGCGTATGCAGAGAGAAGGTCAGTGACAGGTAGACAAACATAAATAAGGTCTCTTTTCCTATGCACAGATTTCTTCCATCCTGACATCCTGATCTGTTGGGACAAAAATCGTATGCTCATCCAGATAAGGCTCTGTTTGTGAAAACAGACCAAAGGACTGAGGTTGCAGGGACTCCACAGATACAATGGGCTCTGTGCTAGTGCAGTGGATCCTTACCATTGTTCCAGGTCAGATCCTAGCCAAAAAACCCTCAGCACAACAGCAGTAGCGTTACAATAACATTACCAGTTGTACAAGAGGGTTGCACATTTTCCTGTAGAGAATTCTAAATCTTGTATACAACCTAGTTCCCCAAGACAAGGAGTGTTTAACTTGTTCCATTAATAAACACTTAAATATCAATTGCTCAGGTGCCAACAATGCTAAAAGAAATGTGACTATAAACTGTCAAAATTTTAATATCCCGGTGACCATAAGATACTTTTTGGTTACACACACCCATTTTGATGGTACTGCATCTGCTTCTGGAGCAGAGGCCCTTCTCTTAGTTAAACAAGGTATGAATTAATAAGATTAACATGCTGCTACTCTAGTAATATTTGCCCTTGCATACCACTTGTGGATAGTACACAGCATGTGATATACTCTAGTCCTCTTCATGTTAATTCCAGGCCACAGTTTCATTAGTCCATGCATAATATATTTGAGAGATCTCTATTCCTGATGTGATTGCTTTTGTGTTGGGCATTTAACTTAAAAATCAGTTCTTGCATTTTTGTTCAGGGCATGGGAAGACCATGTTGGCCCTAGCAAAGGCACAGCAGCCTTTGGAAATCCCTTGCCAGTGATGAGATGAGAAGGGGCAGTACCATGATCTTCCACCTTAAACTCCCATCTCCCCAAACCACTCTCTTAAAAGTTTCAGCCAGTCTGTGTTGTGTGACTGTGCATAGACATTGATCTCTAGTGATTTTGGCGATTTCTTTTCCAGCATTTGAAGTCAAAATTGTTTCCAACGCAAACTTTGGACCACAGCTGAAGAATGACTGAATAATTTCCTATGAAAGTAAGACTTTGGGTGTTACACAGAAAATTGTAAGCACTGACATGGAAGCTTTAAAATGTTTTACAGGCAATATTTTCAAGAAGCAATCTTTGAGGTCTTCTGAATGAGCTACAAAATGCTCACAAATACAAAACCAGTATTTTATTGGTCTCCCTTCTGTAATTTATATCTTTTGTCTTGTATAAAGGCATGGTCTCCTGACTCTGTAGCAATTAGGATTAAGATTTTAAATTATTCAAATTACTATTATTTAGGTTTAAAAATAAAAACTTGTTTATACCCATCAATTATTAATTAATCACTCATAAAAATATCTGTAATGCTGTATACATTTGTATCAATGTTTCTAATAATAAAGGAATTACTAAATTAAAGTCATCTAAACAGTATACATTAAGCATAGTCAAGATATCACAAAAACAAAAATCTAAAGAGTCTGAGAGCATGACATCAAAAAGAGAAGTATACCCATATAATTATTCACCACCAAACATTAATGCAATGAATAAAAGCACTAAGTGTTTAATTTGGCTAGCACACAAAAATCACTTTGCTGTGATACTCACATCCTCAGACTAATTGTGCACCTGATTCTACAATAAACTCACAGCTTAAAACATTAAGCAGAGGTTTAAGACACTGATACTGAGGGTGGTAAGACACAATTATGTATTCCTTGTAGTTTAAATAGGGTTGTTTTAAACATTAATGCTAGCTTGATCTACAGCAATCCAAGAGTCAGACTGAACATGTTCATTGGACACACGCTCTTTTTTTTCTGATAATACTACAATTTGTATACACAACAGACTTGATAGGGTAGTAGGGGAAAAAAGAAATAGAATAATTAATTGATGTAATGTGTATATGACTTGGGCTCATTTAATTTCTTTAATATGAATTTAAGTTAGTCACCGCTACTTTTCTGCATTTTTATGGTCACTGGTGGTGTTTCTTTCTGACTCAACGTTATTCTTAACACAACCTGTGTCTTGAAAGGGTCTACAGAAAAAAAACAAGCCAGCTAGATTTCTGAAGATGTCCTATCTCTCTTATGATAATAAGTTACCTCTGAGTACTTCAGAGGTAACACTTCAAATCATGTATCTAATTATAAATGATATCTTTGCTTTGCTGTTTTCAGATCCTTCTGTACCGCCTTTGTTCCAAATGAGTGCCACCTGTTTCCAACAGCAAAATACCTTATTAGTCAAATGCTATCAATTAACCTTCAGCAACCACAGACTGCATTACAAAAGGATTATGAATGTATATCAGATCACAGTCCATCACAGGGAGGGAATTAGGTGTATACATAATCAAAGTCTATTACACCATATACTGTGTGTAAATTACCACAGCAGGGCAGCATCAGTGTTTCCACTGTAACTCAAAAACCTTTGGTGCATACTAATACTTGTTGGAGCTTCTCATGCAATGAAGGGACCTAGAAGTAGTTAGCAGTTTGACAAAGACCCATGGTATTAGAATTTAACTGAATTTTATTCTCCTGTCTTTCATCCACATCTCATATCAGGACATATGCATTTCTTATGGCCAAAGAGAAATATTCTTCGCCAGAAACAAACCCCCAATCTGTTAATGAGATATATTTACATTAACAGAAAGAATTATGAACCTGAGATCACAGAGTTATTTTGCTAGAGAAATAATTCAAACATTGCATGACATACTATGCATGAAGAATTCTTACGTTTCTCCTTAAATCCGATGTTTTCTTGGTGTTCAGATGCCACATTTTCTTTTATTCTTGGGTCTAGCAGATCAACAAATAGGACTGAGTTGGTGGTCCATTCCAATTCCAGTGCCATAATGAACCTCCAGCAGCAGTGGTGTCACAGCTGACAATTAAAAACATAACAACTTACTGTTGAGAACTAGCAAGGGATGCACTCAGTGATCCGACACTCCTTCATTTCTAAAATGCTGCCTCAGCTCTTAAGCTGCTTGATCCCTGTTAACACCAATACAGATTGAGAAGCTGAACTCAGATGTAATGATTGCAAGCTCTTAGAGATCACAGCCCTGCTACTAGACACCAACTAGAATGGACTGCAGAAACAAGTCACAGCAAAAATGTTATTAACTGTTCCCAGTAGTCACTGCTTTGAGGTACAGATTAACTCCAATATATTCTCTCTCTCTGATCCTTTGTGATAAACCAACATATGCATGTGAAAAATCACTCTTTTTCTTCAGCTGAAGATTTCTGTGTCTTCCATTGTCTTTTCTTGCTCTGTTTCACTCCTGACATTGCCATGTTTCCCCAACTATTTGTAGTGTTGGTCAGTCTACAGAAAACTGAAAATGAAATGTGGTACCCTAAGGAGTAATTTTAAAGTAACAGGCTTTCTGTACTAACAACCTTGCTGTTTAAAGATTAACCCAGACTCATGGAAGCCAGGGACATAGGCTACTGATGCCAATGTGGCCTAGGTCTGTTTTACATTCAAGAAACCATATTGTGTTTTGAGGCAATACCAGCTGCTTGGATGTGACTTGCTCTTTCAAAGAGCCATGGCTCAGGGACATATCTAAGATGAACCTCCCTCCAGGATTCCTTGTTATGATCTGGGCATCTTAGAGTGGGAATGCGGCCATGTTCTCACATTTACTATCATCTCTTCATCTTCAAAAGCAGAACCAAACTTCATCATTGGACCTGATCCTGGTGGAGTTAAGGCTAAAACATTTTTCCATCCCACCACACACTTGTGGTTTCTGCAGTTGTAGCTTATGTGTAAGTGCATATGTGTATGGAGACAAATGAACCACATTATCACAGCTACTACACTGAATAAACCCTGATGAACACAAGAGCAAAAAGTCAGCAAGAGGAAGAGAACACTGTATTTCTTAGGAAAACATTGTTTCTTAAGTTCAGCTTCATTTTATTCAGGTATTTTTATTTCTGAAGGAAGAAACAAAAATGCAATTAGAGGAAAGCATCTAACAAATGAATACTATTTGTGCAGTTAAGTGGAGATAATAAAGTGTTCTGTATTTAGTCCTACTCCCCCTTGTCTTTCTGGTATAGCACAAATGAGAAATTGAAATTTTGGTAAAACATCCACACGCATAAGTTGTAGCACTGTTTAACCAATAGTAGAGTTCCTAGTTGCGTTATTGTCTGCTCTCTTTTCCTGCAAGGTTTGTAATGTGTGCCTCTAACAGAAACCAGAGAAATAAGAATAAAGAAATACAATGACAACTCAGACTTTGGCTTGTACTTTCAAACCACTCAGTAAAAGGAAAAAAACCCAAAACATATTTTTCATGCTTTCTATTGTTTTGCATCTTTGTTCTTTCCCACCGCTCACACATATAAAACACAGTTCTGAAACACTCTGCCTTCAGTTCTTGATCTCATTCTCGGGAGGACCTTGTGTGGTCCTGCTTCCTCCACACCATGTCCAATTCAAGCTCTCACTGCTGCTTTCCTCCCAAAACGATTTCACCGTGGGGACCTCCCTCTCTGTCCCAGTCCTTCCCTTGAGTGGCTGAATGGAAGCTGGCACTTGTAAGCATCCTACCATGCTACATCCTGCTTGCACAGTGTTTTCTCTTGGCAGTGCTGAACACACAGTTGTGTCAGTAAATGTGCTGCATGGGTGCATAACTGGAAGCAAAACCGTGGGTTTAGGGAACGCAACGTACATTATAGAGGCCACTGTTTAACAGAGGCATTCCTATTCCCCACCTAATGTCCCTGTGATCCCATAACAATGCCCACCAAGAGCCAGCACAGAGATGTCCTTGCTGCTGAAGTCAAAGACAAAATTCCCCCCTGTATTGAGGGCACCAGTTCAAAGCTGAGAATACAGGTCTACAGCCTGCAAAGAAACTGTGCAGAAAACATTTCTTCAAAAATCCCAGCATGTGATGCACTTCCTGTTGTTTTCACACGAGTACTTTGGTATTTACATCCCAAAGGCATAGATGACAACAGAACATATACAGGAACCTGTACAATAATCCTACTAAAAGCTGAGAAGATAAATCTCACAGATTATGCAATGCTCTATCACATCATCCAGTCATACAGACATTATAACTTCATTCCAGTATAAAAGCCGCTAACTTAATTTGGACATAACCTTTCCTATAACCTGTCCCCATGAAATTATTTCAGTACTACCTTGCTCAGAGCATTCATCTCTCTATTACCTGTAATTATTTCAATGTGCTCCCTTTTGCCCTTTCCCTTCCACTAAGATAGCTATAATCATAAAGCTGTTTCTTGCCCTAGACATCCTTGCATCACTAAGAACAGTAGCCCTCCATCCGGCTCTGTTGTTAATCTTACCCATAATGACAGAACTTGTAATATTCTGGAATCAAATCCATTTTACAGCTCATTTTACAGCTCCAGGGTTAGTTGTAACACTGACAGCTCCTGTGAGATGAGATTAATACAACTTTTACAAAACATGTAGAGCATTTGATCTGATAAGGTCTTCTGGTAGTTTTAATGTTCTCCATTACTTACCTTTTTTTTTTTAATAACTACTAAATTTCAGACAAGAGTGCAAAAAACATTAGTTTTCATATTGATACCTAAAAAATATACTTCCCTGTACTATCTCTATTTTCTTTTTCTTTTCTTTGTTTTTTTTTTAACTACTCAGAGGTTTTAAGAGTCATTATGAGATTTTCCATTTTAATTCTTTTTAAATCTGATTTACAACAAGAAATTAATTTTATAGATTTCCTGACAGCTTAATGACCTAGAGTTCTAAAATTTTTCTTTTATTAGCTATGCTGAAAAGGAAACCAACGTCAGCACAGATTCTAAGGGAGAAACAAACAAAAAACTCACCCCACATAAATGGGCATTGGACATAGGGAATTTTGGAAATCTGAATTTAATATGCTTCTTTTCAGTGGCAGGCAGCTTTAGGAACCAATTATATGCAACTTAAGTACATTGAAATTGCCATTGTGATTTACATTTATGGAGTGTGATACAAATAAAAGATCAGCCTGGATTTTGAGCAGAATCTTTCTAGGTGGCAGGTCTGAATCTCTTTGGACTTTGGGGAATTAGATGTGGGCTGGCATTTGTGGCTTTAGTTCATCTCCACAAGGTTTCATAAAACCGGAGTATCAACACAAATTTCCTCAGAAACTGGAGTTGCTCTGATCTACCTCTGAACTTCACGGAGACAGTAAGTGAGTAAGGTTCAACAAGTGGTTTAATGAAATTCAGTGAAGGATTTTAAAATTAGAAGAAAATGCCATCCTAAATGTGAATAAAAATGTTTATGGTTATACAAGCAAGAAAGCCTGTGGTTTATACAGACCAGAGTGTATGTAAGCATTGCAAACAGGTGTGAGAAAACCCATTTTAGATATCATGTACTTCCTTTTTAAAATCTTTTCTTTTTAAAAATCCTTCTGCAAGATTTTTTTAAATTTCATAATCTAAATTAACAAGATCCAGACACTGTTAGCTTTACCAGATCTTTTCATAGCTGTTCAAATACAACAAGCTGTTGTATTTGAAAACATCAGTGTCAGTGGACTGATGCAAGCAATGCTTTTGATTCTGTTTCCTAGGACTATTCTCCTAATCAGCATAATAATATCATCAAACTGGCTATTATTCATCCCGAGAAAATCCTATTGATTTCACTGGAGTAGTGTTAGACTTTGAACATTTACAGATGCTGGATTATACTCCTGGCAGTTTCTTATGGATCTCTTCCATCCTCTTCTAGTTTCCACCCTCCACGGAGCTTTCCTCAGTAGACCCATGTCCTCTATAAGGGTTTCACTCAGAGGTCTTCGCTCTACCCATTAGAGCATAGAAGTCCTTTGGGATGTGAGTGAGGCCAAAAGGCAATCAAAGGTTGTTCTAACATCTATTACTTGAAATTGTGGCTTGTTATGTTGAAGAGTCAATTAGCTGTCAGATATGCAATTAAAGCAAGCTATGTTGCATCTCATTAAATCAGATATAAGGCAAATAATACTTTATTTTTTTTTTAAGACAAAGATTATCCTGGTCTCAAAAACACCTGAGCAGCTTCCATGCATAAAATTTATCCAGGGATAAATTTATTTGGGATAAGACTGCCAAAATCTTACATGTGCTTTCACTCATTGACTTTAATAAGAGTTGAGTGGCTGAATCTTTATGTACTGCTTAGAAATTTGAGATAATGGGAAATGCATGTCTCAAAACTATGAAAGCACAGTATTGTATGTATTTTAATTGCTCTATTAGCACTTTTTCATCAAAACAGTGCCAGAGCATAGCAGTAAAAAAGGTAATCCTTCAGAGGAGTGATAGATAATTCCTTGTATGGCTGCAGCCCAAGCAGTCAACAGAAACAGCCAAAGCTGTTCATTTGGTTAATGGCTGTGAAGATGGAAACTGATACAGGAATGAAACATTTATGAAATTCAGAATTTTCACAAATTTCTTAGGATCCAGTTAATAGAATACTCTGATCTTACTTTAACAAAAATATCTAAAGTCTTACAGAAGACCATTCCATACTTCCTGAATACTACTTTTTTGAAATAGTTTGCATTTCCACTGGCTTCAGGTTCCAGCAGATATACTACTTATAAAGAAAAAGGTACCAAGAAACTGGGAATACCGTCAGAGGAATGTGGAAGAAAGAAAATACTAGAAGTTTTCATTTAAGGCAAAAATAATAAGAAAAATATTATTGAAAAGGTAGATTTGCACTATTCTTCCCTCTTTATTTTAATTATTTAAAAAAAGTTGAGGTGGGAAGACACCAATAAGTCTCTTGTGCCTGCCAGATACTTTTAGTAGTGGCTCGTTATAGGCTTAACAAGTCCCAGGTGACTGATAAGGACTGAAAACAAATAACACAGCTATTGCAAGTAATTAAAAATGGTTACTCATGCTTGTTTGTCTCCTTTATTTATTTTTTTTTTTGTTAAGTATATCTATTTTAAACTTTTTCACTACTTTTGTTGTAAAAACACATATTCTAGAGCCAGGAAATCTGCCAGGGTGACTGTCAGGGTTGAACTAGTCAAAGAAGTCTCCATGGGCCTGTACATTTTCAAGTTTTATTTTAACCCATATCTATTTCATTATTATCTGGATTTGGCCATTAATGAAAATCTGCTATAAAAGGCAACTGCTTGGGAAGCAAACAAGAACCAAAGACATGGATCTGAGAGTGAACCACAGCTTACAGACTGTGGCAACATGAGGCTTGAGCACCACATCCCTGTTGTGGAAGGGAATCAGCTTCCCTAAACCCTCATCTGCCTCCTACATTGTTTCAGGGGCAATGCAGTAACACCCTGACCAATACCCTTAGAAGGTTGTACGGTTGTCATCTAGCCCTCTAAGGTTAATTAAGACTAATTTAACTGCTGCTGTGGTCAGAGAGGCTCATGGTTGTTCCTGATGTACTGGCTTAATGCCACAAAATAGCATTTTTCTCATCTGTACTTTGCAGCTCTTTGGTTCTGCAGGGCAGATGCAGCAGCAGGATGCAAGACTGTTTCAGTTTGCTGGCTTCCCACCAGAGGATATCCAAAACACACTTGGGCTTGTCTCATCCACCGGAAGAGGCAGAAATGCCACTTTTGGAGGCTTTTTGCTTCACTTACAGGAATCCTCAATCTGACAGTCATGTTAAGAGAGCTGTAAATACATGATACAATAATCCAGCATTTTTGGGGTAACTCAAGTCTCACCAATGTTACAATGGACTTTGTTATCTGCTAATGGCTACTGCAAGTGCCATGTAAAACAGTGCTCAGGCACATCACTCAGATTATCACTTTTTTCCAGTGTTTAGCAACCCTACCTAGCAAAATGTTTTATGACAGCCCCCTGGGCAAGTAAAATTTCAGCAGTTTGTGGTAAATCTGCGGAGAAATACATCTAGGATAAACACAGCACTTTGGTAAGCTTTTAACAGGACCAGTTAAGACAAATACATGGATCACCTGAAGGCAGTGATCAATGCCACAGCTTTCTATCTGGAGCCCACAGCTTTATAGTGTGCCCAGGGCATGTGGTCACAGGAATTTCTTGGGATGCCTGTTTTGAGGAGCAAGGTTGGAGTTTTGTAGATCTTGAAGTGAATACAAGTGAATACAAAATAAGAAAAATGTGTGGTATTATTTCAAACCATTGGTGCTGAAAGTGGTGCCTTTCCAGGCAGAGGCTTGGGCTGTGAAGCTGTTCAAGGATAGGGTATTATCTAAGGGACTGGGAAAACATGGTGCTATAGAAGTGCTACCAAATCCCAGGTGCAACTCAGGTTGATTTTTTTTTTGTTAGTTTTAAATAATAAACACTGCTGTTGGATGTAGATATTGGAATTTCATGAAAGACAATTACAGAAATTACAGGACAAAACTTTGCCTCCCAAGCTGAACTGGACTGGTAAGAGTAAAAAAAAAAAAAAATAAAACTTGCATTTTTTCCTGTCTTACTTATGAATAGTGGAAGCTGCTTTTGAGTCTTCAGCCCACATGTACAACTGCCCATTTACACTGAGGTTGGCTGAGGGTCTTAGAAAGGTTAAATCTGTGTGAAACCTGTGTGAAACCTCTCAGCATACTCCTTCATATCCTTTCTGAAATGTTTCACTTCTGTATGTTTCTAATCATACTGAAATCATACAGCTCTTTAGCTCAGTTAGAAAGACAAATTCAGTGAGAAACCCAGCTCAGTTTTAAGACTGGGGATGTAGTCAGACATTCAGATGAGCTTAATTCAATTTATAGTGCATGTAATTTGGCCATCATATTTCTTCCTCTTTTTTATCTCATGCTTATGTGACGTCAAGAAAAATGTACAAGACACATAGGTAGATTGTAATGATGTGTTCCTCTTATCTGCCATCTCTGCTAGCACAAAATCTCTCACAAGCTATTACTTGGTTTAGCATAAGCATGAGTTTCTTGTGTACCTTTGGTAAGTCACTACGTTATTTACAACCTTGTACAACCTGGGTTTCTTAAATGCAAATGTCTGCGTAAACTATGCAGTTGTCTCCATCTACCCTCAGAGCAATCTTCAGATTAAGAGAGAAACGAAAAATCAGGAAACAAACTATCCCTCATTTGCTAAAAAGTAGGCTTTTCGCTGCTAAGTTTGTAACTTTTAATTAGGTAAGAAATAAATATATGAGAGTTGGACAGACTATAAAATTGTGATTACCTTTTTAAATTACTGCTAACAAGCAAATCAGCTATAGCCTGGAATAGCAGCAGATCAATAGCAACAGTAAAACAAAGAAGATTTTGCTGATCGCATATTGTCTGTGGATGCAAACGGTAAAAGAGGTCCCTGCAGGCCTCCCAACGATAACCTACAAAAGAATGAGACACAAAGGGTATCGAGCTCAAAGATGCTTCAATTTCCCTAGGTAGTGAGCACTCGTCCTATCAAACCACCTATTAGTCACAAACTCATACAACCAAGAACTCTCAGGCCTCTTGAGGTCTCCTGTCATCTTGAAAAAAGGTAATACCAATGAGAGGCACTAGTTCCTCTTGAAGCATGTTCAGTTTATTGTTTTTCAATGGCTCAAGCAATTTACGATGGTGATGTTGTCAAGACATATAAATAAGTTTGCACATCCACTCTTTAGCAAAGGTCTGGAGGCTCACTGCAAATTAGTTAACTCAGAGAATCAAAAAGTAAGTGGGCAGAAGTATTTAAAATCACAAGATTTTGCCATAAAACAAAAAAATCCCTCTTTTATTTTGGCTGACTTATCATAGCAATGGCTCATTTATAAATGTTTAGCATGATTGTATATTTCAAGAGTAATTTGCTGCAACCAACTTTGCTACAGTACACTTTTAGTTCTTTCTGAAAATGCTGAATGATACAGCTGTGTTTTGTAAAAATGTCCATTTTTCAATACTGAATACTAGGAGGGTTTTTATTTGAAAAGTGAATAATGTTGCTTTGAGATACCTGAAAGTAGGTATTTTCTTTTACTCGCTATACACTGTACCCAAAATAATGCCAACAGAGAAAATACCTGTTTAGGTATCCAATGCAGTTAGTACATTTTCAAGAGCTATGTTTGCATGTTTGTGTGTGTATACAATTTAGGCTTTATACAAACCACAACAATAGGTTTATTTTAGAATAAGTAAAGTACACACAATACAAAGTACCCTCTGTCAATATGTTTGCTTATCAGGAAAGTAATAAACAGGCTTAGAAAATCTTTCAGATAGGATATTAACTCAAATTAAGACTGAATTAGTTATATATACTAATATATAATATACTGTTAGAAACTACACAAACAGCACCATCGTTTTAGTGGTAAAGATGTGTTGTATGGCAATGTTTTTCAGTCTTCCTATTATTCTGTGAAGGTTGAAAGGAAGGAATAAGTGATAGTTGTGATGATAAATAACCTGTTCTAGTATTATTCATTTACAGCCATTCTTCTTCTTATTAGGCTATTAAGCCTAATAGTAGGCTTAATAGACTTAATCAGACTATGTTTTAAGTGGCTGTTCCATAAGTTGTCTTTCCTTCTACAATTTACCAAGACAGAAACTGATATCTTCAATACAAATCCCAGTCAGCATTCAAAAAAGTCCCTTAATTACCTTAATTGACTTATATGTTGTGTTCCAGAATGCAAGAAATATTAAATTCTTTCAAGTTCACCAGATACATTCAAACAAAGGTGATTCACTGTAAATAGCTTTTAGACAATTCATCACTCTAGTACTGGAATCCATGAACTAAATGGGAATCCCATAGAAAAAAAATGTAATGCATGGTCATATATTTAAAGAGATTACACAAGAGGAAAATTTAATTCTGTCATTTGCTACCTATTGAGCACTTATCTTTGCAAACAAAACAGAACTTATATATATTTGCATGTTTCTGTTGTTTAAATCCAACACGTAGCTAACACTGTATGGCACGGTACCTGCAGGAAAGGGACAGTAATTTTTAGAAGACACATACCCTGTAAAAGCTGCCCACGTGGACAAGTCATGAAATTACTTCAGTCGACTGATCCCCTCTTTTACTCTGGATGAGTCTCCAACCCTGTGCAGAACTGGTGTGGTCAAGATAGGACTGTTCCTCATGGGACTAAATCTGCCCCCCTTGCTGCCAGCCAGGACAGTGTTGGAGCAGCATCCCCAGCAAGAGATGCTGCCAGGGCCAGTAATGCAACAGGCAGGCTGTGAAATCAGTCAGGACACTGCACTGGGAGGGACTTCCCAAGGGTCCACAGGCTTGGTGGGCTGGAGAAGAGCATGATCAGACATCCATTCCCTGTTAAAATTCCTGTGAAAACCTGTTAAAATTCACAGTGGAAAGTGAAAAGAGTGGTAGATGAAGTAAAAGAGCGCATAATGTCCCATGGATATGAAAAATGCTGACTAAGTCTCAGTCAGTGGGGCAAATAATAATTGTGATTCAGAGGTTGGTATTGCCTCCATGGCAATATTCAAGGTATGCTTCATTTTATTTTTAATATAAATATCTGTATTACACTGTGTGTCTGTGGTTTCATATTCCCAAGAGTGAGACTGGGGAAGAAATACCTGTAAAGGTGACTACAGGGCTTAAATTTTAAGTCTCTAAAGCCTGGGAGCTTTAGGTATGGGCTTGAGCCACATGTTTTATTTATTTTAGGAAGGGTCCCCTAGACATATTATTGAACCAACCTTGGTTACTGTTATTGATATCTGACATAAGGTTATACTTAATCACTAACATTTAGTACCACTACTATGAGGAATCTGAAAAATCCAGTCTGACCAGCCAATCTGCCATTATGGGAAATCCTTTCCCGACTCCAACAGGCAACTGCATAAATAAAGCACACAGTGAAATATCAAACCAATGAATAAGCTGTCAGATAAACAAGCCAAACAAGCTAGTAAAAACCACACCAGGATGTAAAGGAGGAGAAAAGAGATCTATGCCATGAGAATGAGACATGAATAGGGACAGCAAACGTTCTTTCTTGCAAGGGATCTGGTGATGGAGGAGCAGGCAGAACAGCTGAATTGGAGGCTATGACTCCCTCTCTGTAGTCACACACTAAAAGCAACAAGCAGTACCTTTTTAAAAACAGCAAAGGAGAAAATATGTGGTTGTAGTGTAGGACTTGGAAGTGTGTGGGAGAACAGACAATCCCCCCCTCCCCAGTTTGGTGCAGGGAGTTTTTGACTGTTTCTCTCTTGGACCCATGCATGACCATTCAGCAAGCAGAGCTTTGTTTTTATAAAATTATCGAAGTGCAGATTTCAAAAGTTGGAAAATGCTTCCATAGACTTACACATTCTTAACCTATACCTTGCAGTGCAGTGGGGGAGATTTTATGGAAAACCCTTTACACTCTATTAATATTATATTTTACTTCAGGACAGAAAACCACTCTTTATAAAGAGGAACAGAGCTGAATAGGCAAGTGACCAGAACTGGAGCTCTCCACCACTTGTGACAATTAAGGTCTCTACCACTTGTGACAATTAAACTCACTAAGTTTATGTTACACTGGATTCACATTTTCAAATTTTAAGAAGTCAAGGAATTTTACAGTGTTAGAGAACAACTAATTCTCATGTCAGCACTTGAAAGAGAATAACCTGACATAAGTCACTAAGAGTCAAAAATGTGAAGTCGAGTCCACACTGTTTACACCAGGAATGTACTTAGTTCAGTAAGCTCAGCCCAGCCCTGTATGCACTCACCCCAACCATGTAGGTTCCAAATAAACTCTTATCCAATATCTGTATTAGCTACCATTTCTCTTGCAGCTTCAGTCTTGCTGAATCTGCATTCCAGCTGAGACTTAAAGGACATTATACCCAGTTTAGCTTTTCTGAGAATATGAGAGAACTAGAAATCATTCAGATAATGTACACCATAGTTACATTAAAAAAAAATAGTAACAGATGCTTTAATCACAGTGTTGCATATAGTAACCCTCCCCTTTTTCCACAAACTAAGTCTGTGATACTATGAATTTGCATGGAAGTCTCATATCTTAGATATGTAGCTGTGAAGACAGGTTTTTTTTTTCTTATTTTTCACCATTAATGTTGGTACATTTTAATTATTAAAGTAGAACAAGAATCCACAAAATTTCTAAAGAAACACACACTTAAGTGGGAAAACAGAAAGTCATTGTTCAACTGAGTGTAGTTTTAAAAATAAGAGAATTTACCAGATTTATGATATTGCTCATATGTACTTTACTCCTCCTCCAAAAGGAAGCTACCTCTTAAGAATAAGTTTCGCAAGAGTAATTTTTTTCCTCTCACACAGAAACATGTTTGGTTTTGGAATAAAAAATTAGTTACTTGACCTGGTATGATGGATCAGATGTCTGACTCACTACACCTCACTCATTACAATTGAAATTGAGTCTCTGCAAAAAGAGGAAAATACCTGTTTAAATGCATGGGTCCTGCTTGATGACCTCCTTGCTTTGTTTCCAACAGGAGGAAGTGGAAAGAACCACACGGCATTGCAGCGAGTTGGAGAACAAAGGCTGTCTCTGTAGTTCTGCCATCACGTTTTATGCTCTTCTTCACTATACATCTCTGATCCAAATTACTAAATGCCCATCTCATTGCAAAATGACAGCCTAGATAAGCTTCAACAGTAGCTTCTGAGTATTTAATGTTCATCCTTACCTCATGTTTAATTCCTAGACTCAGTTCAAGACCAGTATTTGGAAAGATACAGTGAAAACAGATTGATGAAATAAGTTGTTCATGAGTCAGTTATGGAGAAGAGCAATTGATGAGGAAATGGATAGAGGTTGTACAGATAGGAAATGAAAAGGCAAAAATGTGGGGAGGATGCCAAATATAGAGAAAATAATTGGGCTTTGTGGCATTTAATTAGTTTCCTTTGGTATTATTATTCACCACTGAGATAAAATAGGGGAGATAGCACTCTATCTACTCTTGTCAGGATCAGTTCTTGTGGTTTATTGTATGTTGCAACCACCTACCTCTGTTTGATCTCTTTGACCATCCCATTTGGAAGCCATAGGATATTACAATCACAGAAGTAAGCTGAGAGCATAACACAAGTAACTAAGTTTGATTTAAACTGCTTAGCACAGGCCCCTGCAGCATGGACCTTAGCCACCCATAAGAGCAAGGAGTTTAGCATCACCTGTTCACATAACTTGGCTCCTTGGCAGTGTATGCACATTCTTGAAGAGTAATAAACATCAGGTAAGTGGTTTTCTACATGTGTTGTGAAACTTGTGTATTGCAGCTGTCAGTGTTGGCCAGCCCAACCTTGGACTCAGCAAGATGTCACTAATTCTTCAGCTTTTGGCTCAGCTGATCCTGAGTAGATCCTTCTGCACGTGGTTCTTTTTTTCTCTCTTTATGTTTTCCTTTGGTTGTCCTTTTTGTCAGGAGCTTTCTCATCCCTTTTCTCAGCTTTCTTTGGAGAGCCTAGTTAAAGTTATCCTTGAATTTCCTCTATTTTACACCCTACCACTGGCTGATCTTATCCTTCCATTTAAAAAAAAAAAATGCATGTGATCTCTCCAGGCTGTTGACACACACATCTGCGTTTCTGCTTCAGAGCTGCCAGCCAAACTGAAATTTAATTTTGCTGTTCTGACATTGTCTCTGATATGACAAGCCATCATCTCAATATGACTAAAATAAAGACACCCTCCCCCCTCCTATTTTTTTCAATCTCCCACCTCTTAGCTTTGAGCAGGGTATATTTTCCTAGATATCTCTTTACATTCAAGCCTTGTGCCTACTTTCTACAACACATACATAGGATGCAAACTTCCTGATCTGCCTGTACAATGAAACTTGAGTATCAACCACATCCTTGGACAAAGCAAATGCAAGTTTGACTAACAAATATCTGCCCAGATGAGTACTGCTACTAAGATAATTTTCCTAGCTCATTGCTCTGCCAATGGCTTTCTCTTGTGCATTTATCTTCTCTGCAGTGTGAAACATAAGCTATTTTTCTTCACTTTCAGAGGTCTTCACCACCACCCATGTCCATTCATTATCAAATGATTGACATCTGCCTTGGTTGTTCAGTCTTGTCATGGTTTGAGCCAGGAAATTTTCTCAAACCATGACAAGTCTGCACACAGCTCCAGACTCTAATATTCCTCTTGTGCATAGAAATACATATCTTCATACTGTCTACCATGCTGCACATAAAGTTACCCATAAACACCTGTGAAATTACTTCCTTAACTCTCCAATCCTGTTTCAGAGCTCTACTTGACAGCAATCACTTTGGCAATCTGCTTTACCGCGGCAAAGGGTGCTGATCCTTGTTTCCTAGTGCTCCCTCCTCTGTGTGCATCTGCCTGCTTTCTCTGTTCTGGCATGTGGGTGCTGGAAATGCTTGACTGCAGGAACTCTTGTACACTCTTGGTACAGCAAGCAGTCAGACAGGTTCCTGACCCATGGCTCGTGTCTGATTCATGATGGTACAAAAAAGAAACAACAATGAGAAACAGTAATAGTAACAGGAACAACAATAATAAAAGAACCTAAGAAGGCTTCAGGTATTTAACACTAAACACACCAAATTGCGGTTTTCTGGAACACTATATAAAAAAGCTCTAGCAGTGGTAAGAAAATGGGGGGGACATGGAAGCAAAGCCAAATGAAATAAAAATTGCATCTTAAGATGATATTTTATACCTTCTGTTTATACTAATTCTGGTCACACACAAAAAAAAATAAATTACAAAAAAAAAGCCTCAAAAAATTCCCGCTTTGTCCCCAAGCCAAACAAACAAACAGTAGCTAAAAGCAGGGAGAAAAAGAAACAGCCATAGGAAATGAGAGGGAGAAATGCATATGACACATAGCATGTCAGACAGAAACAATAATAAAAAACCAGGAAATTGTTGTCCCCTAGTGAGGACTTTGGCCCACATTCATGCTTACCCCATCTTGCAATATCGTTTGGATAGTCAACCCTGATGCATGCTATAGTGGGGTTTTTTTTATATTTAACTTTCTTCATTTTTATATAATTTCCACTTGCAGAGCTTAAAAAAACCCACATCTTTCAGCAATTACTTCTTTAAGGTGAATGCTGCCTCAGTGAAGAACTAGCTCACTTTTATTGCCTTTCACCTCCTCATCTCTGACATCAGTGGGAAATAACCATCTATGTAACTACCCAAATACATCTGTGAGAAAAAATCCATGCCAGAAAATAATATTACACTCCTCACCAACATCCCCTTAAGCTAGGAAGTTGCTGATGCAGACATCTCTCTGTAGCTTTTCTCTGCACCCACACAAGAGGGACAGAGAGAGATGAGAACCTGGCTTTGAATGCTTGACTTGAATGAGGCTCTTTTGGCTTGCTGGCACCTTTGGTGCTTACCTTGCAGCTTTTTGTGTCCCTTGTATCTGTTCATCAGAGCATGTGATGTTTTTTTCACAACCAAGTCTTGTGGAATTTGTACTCATTTGAATGCATGAATTTTGGAGTCGGGGGGGTTGTTCCTCTTCTGAGTCTTTTTGTAACCCTGTCTGTTACCAAATAAATAAATAAATAAATAAAGATAGTAAAAGTTTAAAATAATAAATAATAAAAAACTCAGGCTCACTAACAGATTTCTGGAATGGCATCTTGCCTTTAGGTTCAAAACTGGAATGTTTCACAGTAGCATTAGTATGACAAAAAAAGGCAAACCCAAACAATTCAAAGGACATTAATATTTGATGTACAAACACACATTTAAGAAACAGCAGGAATTTTGGACTAAATAAAAACAGAAATAAGGAAAGACAGCTGGAAGAAGTGAACAGGAAGGCTTGAAACTTTGTGCCAACAAATGATGAACTACAGTTTTTACAAGCCTACTTTCTTTATTCTCTATTCAAATGAAAGAAGTATTTTGCTACTGTCAGTAATGCTTATGCACTGACTAAAGATAAAACCACACCAACTGTGTGAATTTAGTTTTTATTCAGCAGTTTTTGAGCAGAAGTTGAAGTCAATGATTTGCTCTGCCTAAAAAAATCAATGGCTTTTGTGTGACATAGAGAGGGGTCCAAGACACACATACAGAACTAAAAGAGTCATCATAGTAGTCCAGAATGATTCCATGACTTTATTTCCATTAATTACACCTCTCTTTGGTTGTAGTTCCCAATAATCCAGATCTCTTGGAAAATCATTCCTCTTTTGCAATGAAGTGACACACAAAGAAACTTTTTCATGGATCAGGTGTGTGCATTTGTAAGCTTTCAGTACAAGCACCATGAATCTTGGGCACTTTGGCTGGAGCACTAGTAAGGCAACTTTGTACTAGTGAAAAAAAAAATCACTAAATCCTCTATGAGCCAAAGGCTGAAGCAGTATGTGTTATGGAGCCAAGCTGGCAGACAAACAAATCAAGATGGATCTTATGCAGGGTTGTCAACACTGTAACAAGAACATTCCAATGGTAAAATTAAATCATATTGAATCTGTACTGCAAATAGCATTTTAAAAGCATCAAAGAGAGGAAAAACAATCACTATTAATGTAAGATGCTAAGCAGCACCAATTATGACCAGCATTTCACAAAAATTTGGGTCTATTATTAGCACAAGATTTTCTTATACTTGCACTTTAAATCAATGTTGACAGATGAACATGAGTAATATTAGCCCAAGTTTTGCCCCAGCTAGTAAATAGAACCAGTATAGACTAAAACAATTTTCTCATGTTGGGAATGAATGCTGCTCATCCAGAAGCATTGTGGTGTGCACCTACAGCCCTACAATAATCAACCATCAATCAATCATAGAAAGTGCTTATTCTGCCATTGTACAAAAATCTTCATTAATATATGTGCGTTGTTTTCAAGAGATAAGAGATAAAGCTTTCTTCCAATGATTAAAGCAATAGTTTCCATGCGGTAGACACATTTAAATCTAGGAAAATACAAAATGAAAGCATCCCCAAGTAGGAGAAAAATATCAAACTGTGTAGATCGAAGCAACAGTAGTAGGATTCCTATTCTTCTATTTCTTACTTCATTTAAAAAATGCAGCATCATAAATTTTCCAGTTTAGGAAAAGGGAAAGGATATTATAATCCATACCAAAATATTCTTGAAGAATTTAGAACTTAATATTCCCTTTCAAAATGACAGGAAATACTGTACTGATCCAAATTTTGCCAGTGGAAACTGATCCAGTGAAATGTATGCTCTTTCAGAGTAAGCAGAGGGCTATTTTAAGGAATGGAAAACATTGAATTATAGTAGAAGGTTGATAATAATATTAGTTTAAGGTAAAGGTCAAGTATCTAAATAAAATGCAGGCAATCCTCAAAATAAATTCAAAATCAGAGTGCAAAAATGGTTTGAATTGGACAAAGTTCTTATATTCAAATTCATAACTCTTGAGATCTGCAGATAATAATATTAAGTCCGCTGGAAAAGGAGGGGGATGGAAGGAGAAAAAACATTTCTGCTGTTTATTTTTGAAAATAGGTATTTTCTTTCCTTTAAGTGAGCTTACAACCACTCTGGCACCTATTCTGCAATGCTAAATAACAACTGGAGGCTCATGCTTGGAAAGCTGGGTGAGGGAAGCAATTTAAAATTTATTTTCATAGTGGAAAATAGGTTTTGCCAAAATAGTTTCAGTTTATGAAAGGAGAGAACAGCTGTATTTGGTTTATAATAAATCTTTCACAAATCAGTAAAAGCAAATAGACAGCACAACTGTAACCCATAAAAGTGGAAAATATTAAACAACAGACAGTGAAGTTGTTAAACTTTCCCACAGATGCTGTTGGTAGAAAGCCTCTGCAGAATTCGTACATGAAATGTGCATGAAAAGAGAATCTGAAGGCAAGGGGCATCACAATGAGGCAGAATTACTTATTAGCGGAATATCCTATTAAGGTGGCTATTCTGGGTACAGGGGAAGGTATCTCCAGCAGTTTCCTACTCCTATTACTGAATGTTAGTGCAGAATAATTACTTTCTTGCCAAAAATGAGAGGACATTGACCCTGCAGACTTATTGAATTCGTACTGCTTGCCTTCAGGCCATGTCGGGGGTTATTCAATTTTGCCTGAGGAGGACAATCTATTATGAGAGATGAGTCAAGAAGGCATCTTCCCTGATTGCCCACCAAAACCATTATTGCAGCGTGGAGGGGGCATGAGCAGCGAGTGGACGGACAAGGCAGCGCTGATCCCGATTACCGGGGGACCAGATACAATTTGCATTATGAGCAGCAGTGGAGCTCTGGGCAATCAGCCGGGGATGGGGCCACCAGTCGCACCAGCACCGTGCAGCTAATTGCTTGTGCTTGGTGTGGCAATCCTCACCCTTGCAAGGAGGAGGCTGAGTGGCTTGGTCTGCAACTATATGAATATTTTTACATTGACGAAAACCCACAAGTTGTCCCCAAATGGAAAAACCCAATATTTAAAGTGCAGTACGTTTTTACACCCCTAATGCTGTTAGACTGTAATTGTTACAGTGTAACTCTTGTTACAGTGTTAATTGTTTGATGTTGATGTTTTCCAGCAACTTAAGAGACAGAGTCAAGTTACAGCTTCATTTAAAATGAACAGACTATGAAACCCAACAAAAAAGTTTCTTTTTGGAGTTAAAAAACAAAACAACAACCAAACCAAACCAAAACCCAGAGGGTTCATTTCGGTCAAAAGATAAATATGTGATCCTTTGCAACAAGCTTACCCCAGCATCAGTGGGAATCTTTCCATTGGCTTTTAATCACCTCAAATCAGGACACTTTTTTTCATGACAGCCCTGTTCCTACAAGATTTTACAAATTCCTCAGCTTTGAAAGGAGGAGTGCTGTGGTACATACCCGAACAGAGTTGCTTAATTCATGGGACTAATTTGACATATAAAATAAATCAATGTTTTCCCATTCTCAAAGGGTATGCTCTTCTCAATGTTGCCCAGTGCTGGTGAAATTGATCTGAATCCTGACTCAAAGCAAAATGAAACCACTGGAAACTCTCTGTTATTCATTTAAATGTGTTGGGTTTTACTTGAAACAGATTAAGGTCTTTGTTTGTGAGAAAACAGAAATGTAGAGTAGGAATTCATGTAAAAACATGGATATCAGCACAGAAAAATGAAATTGTTTCCTCAATTCTTTTAATACTGAAGTAGGGGAATCCTCCTTTTGTCCTTGCACCCTGTTTTCCAATATTTTGGGTAGTCTGGAATTGTAAAACTCCTATACGAGTCTGTTATATCAGAAAAAAACCCCAATTTAACAAATCCTAATATCCGTGAAAGCCTGAAATGTCTCTGTCTAGATTTGAAAGTTAGTTAAAGCCTATGGCTATCAAGCTTACAAAATTAAAGTCAAATATGCCTTTTAACACATCCTGGTAACCATAAAAAAACCCCACTCTGTAATGTTATGCTGTTCATGTTGGCATAAATGATCAAATTTATAAAGAGAACAGAAAATATAATTATCTATCCATAGACCACCAAAATCAAGAGCAAGGCAAAGTGGGTATAAATATAAACTAACTTATTCTG
This sequence comes from Pseudopipra pipra, assembly GCF_036250125.1. Classification (NCBI taxonomy): domain Eukaryota; kingdom Metazoa; phylum Chordata; class Aves; order Passeriformes; family Pipridae; genus Pseudopipra; species Pseudopipra pipra. The sequence goes on along the minus strand of NC_087552.1, from coordinate 28,801,541 downwards.
CCATGGTGACTATCTTCACTAGTCTATGGGGATGGTTTGATGGCTACAGCATGTATGTATGTACAAGTTACCAAATTGATTCCTTTTGAAACCACAGCTTGGATTACATGAGGGCAAACAAGACATTTTATAAATCTTGTTTGCAGTGAATAAGAGCATCCCATATTTAAGGTCTTGGTTTAAGACCTCTAGGTGTATTCAAACTGATAAAGTCAGTCCTTTCTTCATGAAAACTCAATCCCATAATTAACTGCTCTCCTTAAATTAAATAAGAAAAAAATCAAACTGTTCATAGTAACTTTTTCCATTCACATATTCCTTTCCTGAAGCAAAACAGTAATCATCAGAGTAACTACAAGGTGCATAAATACAGATATTGAGAGTCACTTGGGCTACCTGGGATATACCTTTCAGCCAGTTATTGCAGGAGGGCTCAGACCTCCCATGCATCCTAGGTCATCTGTACCAACCTCACATTGATCCCTCCAGTTGGGCTGCCTAGAACGATACAAGATAGGTTGGCTCAGGCACTTGATTCACATCTTACAGAAATATTATAGAACTATAATAAAGCATTATATACTATTAAAAGAATGCTGAGAAGCATTCAAACCTTGCTCTGAAAAAAACAGTTTTCTTAATTCACTCCTTGATTTTTCTGGAGTGAGCACTCCTATAACATCAAACAGCTTCAAAGCACTGGGACAACTTCTGCCTAAGGTGAACCAAGGGACCTCTGGCCAAGATCCTTCTTGTCATATTTTCCATGTGTCCCAAAGTGAAATATATCCCACATACTGCATGATGAAAAGTTCTCGAGCACCATATTACTATAATGAGATAATGATTATAAAAACATTTTGCATTTTCAATTGCTTATTCAGTTGAAAGTTAAGTCCCAAGTTACATGCATGAAAGAACAGTATTATTAAAGAAGACTCCATTTTAATATTTACTAACTTCTTAGTGTCTGACTTGGCAACGACCATAACATTTTTTCAACCATAGGGGTTTTTGAAGGCTTTTTGCTCTTTGAGCAGGATTGGGGAAAGCTCTGAATGGATTTCCTTTGTTTTACTTTCAGGCATGCTAATGAAAGAAATTTCTCTGTGGAGCCTCATACAGACATCCAAAGGCTTCCTCAGCCATGCTGAGCTTTGAAGTACCTTGTCCACTCCAGGAAGATATGTACAGCAAAGGACAGGGGATAGACTTGACTCTTTTACCCCAAAACATAAGCAGAAAGGAAAGAAGCAACCAACTTGTTATTGCACTTCACAAATAATTGCTAACAGCAGTGGAACCATGACAGCTGAGAATCTTCCTTGTCAGCATGGGAGAGCAGCACAAAAAAGTTACTTTCCTGACATCCTGATCGTCCATGTTTGGTCTCTTTAGGTCTACTGAGAGGGCAGGACATGAGGAGAGGCATTGCACTAAAATGGCTCTGCATTTTGCCAACGTAGTTTGCCTTCCTAGCATATTTAGCACAATCTATTAGTGTTAAATATTAAACCCCAACTATTTTATGTAGTCTCTAAACACACACCATCTATCCAACCTTTCCACAGAGACCACACCGATTCACATCTCAAGATTGTGTTGGCATTACTTTGATCTTTATATGAAGATACATGTAAGTTATTCTCCAGATGAAATACTTTCTAATGATTAATTCTCCACTGCAAGCCTGTCCCACCCTCTCTAGAGAGATCAAAAAGCTTCAACTAAATCTGGGGTTTGTTCCATTAGTACGTATGCAGCTTTTCTTGTGAAAGGGCTAACAGATATGTACTATATCAGAACGACAGCATTACTATGGCCCCAGTGGCTTCACTGTAGATGCCAGTATTTTTCAGATGATAGTCACAGTCCATGGCCTCTGGGGAATGTACTCTAGCACAAGATGGATCTGCATAACCAGCAGAAAAGAAAAATGACAGGATGATCATATATCTTTCAAAGGGCTGTTTACCAGAAATATATGGCTGTTTATGGCCAGAAAGAGAAAGCTTTAATGAATCAGGAAAAAGTGTTCCCAATTCTTAAGTCTCTGACTTGTATATTTTAGAAGTGCACCAGATAGATATCTGCTCTTTTCCTGGCATTTTTTTGCTTTCTTTCCTGCTAGTTGACAAACCTTACCAACATCCCCGACACTGGATCTCTAAGAATTAGCATTCTGTAGTATTTCCTTGATAAAAGAGTCAGATGAACCAGGATGGAGAACAGAGACACATTGCTCAGCTCTGCCTTTTACTCTCTCATTAAATCATCCACAATTTTGTATGACTGAAGACAGTAAGACTTGGCTGAGGAGGTGACGATGCTGAGCTCTGTCCCGCACTGCAAACAGACATCCAGAGCTCCACATTTTCCCGTGGCAGAAAATGGCTCTTTTAGCATTTTACATAAGATAAAGTTACTCCTCTGAGAAGATTGGCGTGTTTTGTTGTTTTTTTTTCAAAAGCAACCTCCCTCCTAGGCAAGTGCCTGGAACTCAATCAGCACCTCATCTGGAAGGATTGACTTGAGACATTGATTCTTGAGGTGCTGGATTAAGGCAGCAGGAGCGAGGCAGATTGATCCCATTTGTAGCTTTTTCTCTGAGCTTTTATGCTATACATTTTTACATTTTTCAACTCCTTTTCTCTGTCTAGCTTTTAAGAGAGAAAATGCTTTTCTCAGAAGTCATTTTGGATTCACAGATATAAAAGCCTACCTTAGGCCATTTCGGGGAGCTGATCAACTTAAAATGGAGTAGAATTCAACGACTCAGTAAATTCACTAATTGCTTCCAATGTTTCAATTTTTTTTGTGGTTTTATATTAAATAAGGATTTGTTTAAACACATTTTGGAAACAAGCTCTTTTAGACCATCAATATATTCTACTAAGTAAATTACTGTTCAGAAACTCTTGTGTAAGAGGGTTGCTTATCTAATGCAGTACAAGTCCAAAAGAGCTGTTAAATTTTGCTATAGAAATAATTAGCATGCTTTACTCTTTAAAGCATTTTAAAGCTCTAAAAAGGAAACTTTTCTCTCAGACTCCAAGTTATACAGATACCTTTTTGTACCCTTTCACAAGAGCAAGTTAACAAAAATGCAGTGGATCCTGTAAATGAAAAATGCCTGGGAGAAATGGTGAGCAGCACAGGGCCAACAAAGCATCCTTTTCTCTTTTTCTCTGCTAGGGAGAATTTAGCAAAAGTGAAAGAGAGATTTTCTTCCCAGCAATCCCCAGGTGCCAGTGCAATCCTTGGGAGCCATCATCAGCCATACATTCAAGTAAAGCATAAACATGCTAAACCAGTCTCTGTAATGAATAAGGTCTTCTGGCACTGTATATGTCACTTCTGGTCATGGACCATAATTCTGAGCTCAGCAGTGTTCACATATATACCTCTGTTTGGGACAGCAGCAGTAAAAACTGAAAGGTCTCTGGTTTCCATATGACATTTTCTGGCATAGATAGATTTTGCCCTGCATTGGAGGATTAGGATTAGAGTACAGACATAATAAAACTTCATGGTTTCTTTTCCAACATGGGTTCTTCTTATTAGAATCATATGGGGACATAAACTGATCATAAAAATAGTAAATCTGTTATTATTTCAGTTATATTTATTATTCATATACGGGATAGATTGTGGAAAAATAAAATCTGGACATGAATTGGCAAAACTATATTAATACATAAATCACCCACACTAGGTTTCCCAACATGCGAAGTGCTTAAGTAAATAACAAACTTTAAAAATCTGCTTTTGACTGTCTTGCATTATTCCATAGGACATCAAAACATGATGTGTAAGGGGAAGTAATTTCTAGTGCTGTCAAAGTTTGTATGCATTAAAGATAGAAACACATGTAGCTAGAAAAGAAGGCCATCAAACTGGCAGATGAAGAGAACTGCATCTAGCTACATGGATGAGTGTAGGAAAGACCCAAGCTTTTAACATAATATTATCTCCTAGGTTTAGGCATAGCTTGGGTGAGAGGACCTTGTCGAAGTTGGGTGGGTGAATAGAATTGACTGACAGGCTATTGGAAAGTTAGATTGACCTGTCTTGCTTATAGCAACTCAAACAGGACACAGTGGCAAGAAAAAAGAGAAGTTATTATAAATCTTTGAACCAGAGGGGATGACAAAGCATTTAAGAGGAAATGGAAAAACGACTGGCCAAGGTACTAGCTTGAATAGAACAAAACAGATCCGGGGTAATGAGGTAGAGGTGGCAGCTTGGTTAAATAAAATTGTCACTCAAAAGACAGAAATAAAGACAAGAATAATGTCCTCTGAGTGTGAATATGCACTTCTGGCCTAACTGCAACAACAAATACTGTAACAGAAAAATCAGCTCAGCACTCACGATCCGAAACAGAATAACCAGCTTCAGTACAACAGGGAGCAAACCTTTGGAGCTCTTTCCCTCTCCTCAATTAGTTTCTTTGACAGTGTTTTCCCTCCATAGTGATTCTCTGACGTTTTTTCCCAGAAGTTTCCTCTAGGTTCTTCCAGCACCACTGAAACACATAAAGTAAGTGTTGAGCCAAATCATATCCCAGAACTAGCTGTCCAGCTTCGATTCCCCAAGGAAATACCAATTTCAAGCACATGGCTCAGTCAACAGGTTAGCATGTTGCACCCAAACAATCACAACACAGTGAATTTCTGGAGGACACAATTTACTTTTCTTGCTTAGAAATTTAGGAGAAAATAAAAATATCACCCTGTGCTGTTTACAAGACAAAAACTGAATTGCTGCTTCTGTAGATTTCCATGTGATGCATCTGAAAGCGAAAAGCAACCCAGTGAGATGTTGGGCTGTGAACAGACTGCTGTGTTTACACTTTCCATGTTGTGATCAAGTCTGAAAAAAGTGTCACAACTCCCAGTGGCCTCCAGTTACTGGACAGCCACAGATGAACTTGCAAGAACAAACACTAATCTGACGACAAAGAGAGACCTTATAAAACTCTTCCTAGGGAGTGTGAACTGTGAACAGAAAAGAGTGCTCAGAGTGGTGAGCAGAAACACAAAGGGAGGCCAAGTATTTTAAATGTGTTTTAAACCAGGGCCTAGCAGAGCAGCGACCCACAGTCAATGGTGGGAAAATATGATATAGCAAGTGGGTCAGCTCTATTGTCTGTGTCACTTTCAAATGCTGAAACACTTGCAGACTGCTACTTTCCAAAATGAAGTGTGGAAAAATCTAGGCAGCTGTGTCATCTAGTCTTGCAAATGTTGTGTCCTACATCCTCACCCAAGCCCAACACATCTCAGAATTAGGAAAGGAGGTCACCTCCCTTTTCTGCCACCAGCAAGTCTCAGAGGTCCATGCTGCATGCTGGGTTGCAATCCCTCTGTGGCCCCTGCATCAGCCCCCTTGTGAACCTGGACCAGAGCAAAGCTCTTCGCAGCACTGGCTCTGCCGGAACAGCCACAAAAGCAGGGGTCAGCCCCTAATTCATGTTCTTCTCCCAGGGTCTAATACATTTTCCACTTTGAAATTTATTTGCTAAAAGCTTTCAAACTTGTGTTACTGTGCAGACACTCAATACATTTGCCATATCTGATTATGAGTTTTGAATGGAGTTGAATTATTCTAAAAAATTCTTTTCTATGTTTATCTCTTTGTCAAGAAACCATATAAATTCTCACCTCACCTTCAGAGACATTCTTCTGCTCAGGTTGACCATTCTTCAAAGGACCTTTTACAGCAAAAATAAATAAATTAAATAAATTAAAAATTAAAAATTCTGTATTGTGATCCAGCAGCTATTTTTTCTTCTAATATGGCAACACAAGCCCCACTTGCCCACTTTGCCTAATGTTCCTGTCAGTGTATGCATGAGGGTGCTGGCGTATAAAACATCAGGCTAACATTTGGCATCAGAACAATGTAGCAGAAATTAATAGCTCCAGCTTGCAAATAACATTCATATTGACCACTGATCTATTGAACTGTTATATTTAGAAAGATCATTTCAAGGAAAATCTCATAGGCTATTGAATTTGAAGCTGTTGCAGCTACTCTACAAGGCTTTTCTTTTCTTCCTTTTCTCTTCCCTGCAGTGAATTCTCCAAGGCAAATGGAGTAAAATATTTTGCTGGAGGGGATACTTTACTTTCAAGATTTATTCCTTTGCACCACAAATATATCAAGGAAAAAAAATCAAAGACAATAGTAAAAATCTTGAAAGAACTGGAAAGTTTATTTTCAGTCTCAGTGTGAGAGTTTGACAGTCAAACGGGGATTGTTTGTTTTATCGTGGAGGGGGGGTTTATGTTAGGCAGCTATGATCAAACTGATATAGCTCACATTATTTTATTTTAATATTAATTGTTTCTCCTTTGATGCCATGTCAAGGGAAGAACTGTCTTTCCTACTTATCTCACACATCTGCTACAGTGGAACTGTCTGTTAATTATCTTGACAGATACAACCTGCAAGTTTGTTTTGATGAGCTGTGATCTATACAATGTAAAATATATCAAAGCATTATGTGTACAAGCCTACTTAGCATGCTTCTAGCATTCATTTATAGATGCTTGGTCTCTACTTTTCTCCTATCAATAGTTTGTATGTTGAGCTAAAACTTGGCTTCATACTTGCAATATGACGGTCAGATCACCATGCACACACCCTATTACCACTTGTCTTTCTCTGAGGGGAGAAATATACATTAGACTATTTAATAGTCTGCAAAATCCAAACCAGAAAAAATGTTTTGCTGATCATTTCACCTTGTGCATTCTACTCCTCTTTATTCTCTTAAAGCATCTTGTGCGACTTTTCAGCCCTTATCCAGGGTTGATATTGAAAATAAACAAATAGATATTATTATTAAAGAGATTCTTGCCAGGAGGTAAAAGAAATACATGTTCCTATGAGATTTGCTTACATATTCTGTGGATTGCAGATAGTATAGCTTTACATTTATTGAAATTGTCTTTTCCCCCTGAGTTCTAAGAAAATGTGCCTAAAGCTATTATCGCATCTATCGACTCTGTGGGATTTAATGGACGTGGCTCTTGCTCCCAAGTGGTTGGAAAATGACCTCTATGAAGCAAAGTTCAAGCAGAGTGAAAGCTCTGAGACTGAGATTAGAGACCTGTCAGTTACTTGGTAGGATAAAAGTGTAAAATTATATGTGACGCTCAGTTCAGTCACATCAAACAGCTCCGAAATGTTTACTGAATGAACTACACAGTCGCTAATTACATTTTCCCCTTAAGTATTCACATTATCATGGGCAACAAATACCCAGAGAATCTGGAAAGGGAAAGCTGCTAATAAGTATGCAACAGTTACAGCAGGCATGGCTTTGCACCTTAATTTTCTTACAGTGATTATCTATAGTGAAGAGGCAAATTTGGCCTGTCATCACAAAAAGTATCTCTGTATCTCTGTTTCTGATCTTCTGAGAAAAATATATGATAAATTTTAAATCAAAATATAGCAACAGGAGCACATCTACTAACAATAAGATACACACAGCTTCCTCACAACATGGTACAAAACATTTCCTTAACCCAATGACCTTTAGTGACCAGGCTGTTCAGTGTGGCCACATATATAATGTCAAATGATTACAGCAGCAACTGAAACCTGATGAATCAAAGTGCATTGAAATTGCTCTTCCACTTCTTTCTGGAGAAAGTGCATTAACCTTGTATGCCATGGATTCTTTTCATTTTGCGACTTCCTTATGTTAGAATTTGTCTTTCTCTTGATATTCACTAGTTCCAAATTTTGTAACCATACGGAAGACTACTAATGAAAGGTTCTCCTTCCATAAGCAAGGACCCTGTACTACACTTTAACTATGGCCCACAAAAACCATGAACATGATCCAGAAAGCAAAAGCAAGAGGCAGAGGGCCCAGGGACTTCCAAGCTGAGTTTTGCGGGGCAGTTGTGGTAAGCTGGCCTGAGACATTTTAGGTGAAAAGGGAAGGCTGGGGGACGCTTTGCTGCTGGTGTCCAGATGCTAGGAGATATGCTCCCCTTACAAGCTGTTGGAAGCCCATTGAGACACCAGGGTCATTAATAAACCTATTGAGCAAGAAACCTGGGATGATCCATTTCCATTGGCAGACAGGCAATGAAGCACTCAAGAACTGCACAGAAAGAGAGGCTGTACAGAAAGCAGGGTAACTGTTCAACCTCTTGCTCAATCTGCATGCTGTCAGTGGCCAATTTATGGCTCCTGTTGTTGGCTTTTTTCTTCTTTCCTTCCTTGAAAATGTGCTTTACTCAATGGAAGTCTTTCTTTTTTTCTTCTTTTTCTTCGTCAGGGATTTTTTGTAGTACTATACTATGCTCTAGTCAGGAAAGGAAGAATCAATTTGTTTGATGGAATAACTACAGCAGATAAAAAATGATGCCCAATAAAAGTCAGTTATACTAAACTGCTGAGTCAGTCTAGAAGAAACTGAGCTTTGCCATCTGAATATTTTGCTGTCTACTCAAAGAATAGTGTAGTGAGCTGTTTTACATTAGCAAATTTAGACAAAAAATTATTTCACATAAAGATATTTGCTGTAAAAGTTATCATCGAACACATTTAGTTTTATCTCTGTATCTGCATTTAATATGTAATCTTTGATTTTTTTGCTCTGATAAATTTTCTCAGATAACAATTAGCTTTTTCCTGATCTTTTTAAATTTCAAATTTTTTAACATCATAAAAATGCCTAATTAACAAATGCAGAACATTAATCTTCTATCATATATTTAATAACCCTCTAGTAAAAAAAATATTTTTTCTTTCCAGTTTTATATGATCTCTGAAACATGTGCTTAATTAAAATTGATCTCTCTTACTTGAAATCTTTACAGAGTGACTTAGAGAAACATGGCCTCAAACACAGTTATTTGAAATTACATTAGCAGAAGATCTAACCAATAATGTGTAATTGCTGTTTCATAGTGTCACTTACACTTACTGAGAAGGCATTTTAATCATGATATGCGGTTTTCGGGTGATTTTTACAGACTTCTTGATTAAAACCCCAACATTCCATAAACCATTGTACATGGCACAATAATCAGCAGGCAGGACAGTTTAGTTGAATTTTTAAAGGGAGAAGGGTTTTTTCTCAATATGGATATTCTAGACTGATGGAGATCCAGTGCCAAATTCTGGGGTCCAGTTCACCATTAGAGGTCACAAGGGGCACATCTCACAGCATTTTACCTATTAGCTGAATTAGCCACACCATGAACTCTGAAGAATTAACCAAGGTGGCATATTTTGCTTTCTAAGGATGTATGTGTAAGGCTCTGTAATAATCCTTAAGTGAAACACATTTTAAAAATAAATAAATAAAAAAAAATCTCTCCTAAATATCTTCCTGTGTCTGACTCTAAATAGGCAGTAGTCTCACTGATTCATTAATTTCCCTAATCTCTTCTAGAATGCCTATTTTATGCTTGGTCAATTACCAAACTTTACAAATTTCTCCGTTTCATTGACAGAGGTATTATTTCTATCATGAAAATACAGAAATGGATGCCAGAGAAATTAAACCTGTACTGCAGCCAAAACATATTAAGGACACAAGGACATTTTCCAAGACATCTGAAGTAGCTCAGAAAATTTTTTTAATGTGGAAAAACAAATGTAAATATGTGGAAATAAAAGGAGTACCTCTTCTACAGTTCTTTGCCAGAAGGAAAAATTCCCACATCATTGCTATTCTCCAAATTGTTAGCTGCACTGTCTTCAGGTATTTTGAAGGTACATGTCTGAAAGACAGTCTGACATGAGAAATGCAGCTCAGGTAATTTCAAACTCTCAGAATATTCTATGATTTATCAGCCATCCCCAGGAATGGGGACAAATACACACTCTGGACTGGCTGATGCATGAAAAATACCTCAAGTCTCTCTTACATACAATCTCTTAACAAATGGTGGAATTTTAACATTAAACCCAATCAGATTTTGAGTAAGGAGTGGGATCAAGATAGAATGGACAATTGGTTTGGTAAAAAGGTTTGGAAATCTTGAAATAAAGCACCTTTTAAAAACTGTGCACATATTCCATGGACAGAATTGAAAGTCTGTAAGGAAAGAAGACCTCTTGGAGGAGGATATTTCCTTCAAAATTTACCCTTTATGACAAATTTTCAGAGCTATCCTTGCAGAGAGTTTACGCAGTCCTAAATCTCTTCATAACTCTCCTACTCTTCATTGCAAAGAAAACAATAAAGTCCAATACTCTATTATTTGGAAATTACTGTCCAAATCTTCTTCTCTGGTCTCCTTCTTTTCTCCCTTCCCAGCGTTCTGAGGGTATTAGCATTAGTAGTGAAGAGCAGCTCCTGACGCTCCTGCTAATCTCAGGGCAATGGCAAGTGGATGAGATGCCAAGGGAGTTCAGTGGGGATAGATCCCTGTGTAGGTGGTGACAAGAAATTGTTTGGTGCACATTTTCTGTAGTAGGGATGCTACCTCAGATAACATGAGCTGAGGTAGATATAGTCTGGGACTGGATCCTGAAAAAACAGGTCTAGCTTTTGTTTCTGGGAACTTCTCCTATTTGACTTTGACAATTCCTGCCCTCTGCAATAACAGTCATGAAAAAGGACATTCTCAATCAAAGTGGAAGGTCATTTTAAAAGACGGAAAGTATTTTCAGATGTTTCAAACTTCTGGTTCATTTGTTTTTCATAGAAATGATTTAAAAAAAAAAAAAAAAAAAAAAAAAAAGACATGAAGGATATGCCCTGGGCTTAGTTTCCTGTGGGCTAGGAATAGGATAAATTATGTCTCTGTGTTGTAAAAGGTGATCTTTCCTCCCTACCAGTGCTATAAACATCTGCAGGTCTGTATCCACAGGGAACAATTAATTTTTTCCCAAACAAGTTTGCTCATTAAAGTATCTGACTATAACTTTATTTATTTCCAATAGATGGTGTCCTCTTTTTGTAGCAGATGTTGAAACCGAAAATAAGTTCCTTAAACACATGCTGTTACAGTTGTGGAATACCAAGCGTAGCCTGCCTCCTGTTTGTGTTGGAATGAAGTATGGGCTCTACCCCTGGTTTTCAGTGGGAAGTTGTAACTGGCTAATTGACAACCTGAGAAGGGACAGCTTGAATCTTTCAAAATATTTCATTTGTATAAAACATGAATGATACACCGAAGTCAAATATCACATGATGAAAACAGAAAAAGATAAAAGATCATTCTCTTTGCAGATGCTCAGTCTTAACTTTCCCGTCCTGGTAGCACCACATCCCCTCACCTGCAAAGCTCTTCTGGCCCTGAGAGGGCCTCAATGTGCAAAGAAAACTGTAATTTGCAATGTCCTCTCCTGCCTCCTTCATTTATTTTTTTATTATTCAAAAAATCATATCTGATCTTCTTTCCCACTTTGCAAAATATAATTTTTCTTTGAAATTCACGTTTAATAATTTCCATCCTTTTGCTCTTCCTGCACTCAGTACCTCTGGATAGATGTATGGGTTGCTTGCACCATCAGAAGAGAGGGCACAGTAACCTCACTGCATTCCTCAGTGTGATCTGTTTGAGACAGTCCTCCAGGCAATTTAACAACACCTTCCCCCTGCCACAATAAACCACTTTATAGCACTCTTATGCGATTCAAGTTGACCTGCAGGGCACATTTCAGTAGCAGCTTAATTCACTTGCTCCCTTTGCTCGAGTTGCAAACAGTAAGGACATTAGTTGTCATATAATGTGACGTCTGTGTCTTGTTTCTCCTATTATCTAGACTAAGTAAATCATAACAACAGCAATATAGCTGCACGTTGATTTAAATGAAGAAATATGGTTTGATGTTAAAATAATTCCTCTAATTTATATATAGCAAAGCCTTGTACAGTGTATTTTGTCAATGACATACCAAATCAAGATGTGCAATCTTGAGAAATTGTTTGATTAACTTCCGCCTTGTAAAACATCTTCTTGTGGCAAGTACTTAAGCCTCTAAGAGCTGCCAAGTTCAAGCCAGTGTGGCTCGTGCTATAAGTCTTCCTGCAGCCCTTTGGGCCACTCCGTAACAAGAGCTACCATTTTGCTGTCACTGTCACTTCGCATATCCACTCTCTAAAGCTCTGTTTGTTGTTTCATTCTGTTCTATGTCTCCCTTAGGAACTTCTTCATTTTAATATAAATAGAGCGCTTCATCATGCAGTGCCAAAGACTCATGGAAGGTACAACTCTCAATATTACTGAAAACTATGCATACAGATGAATTTGGCAGCAGATCACAAACAAAGGGCCTTAAAGAAAAGGGGAAAACTTCCTAATCCAGAAGTATGGAAGGGAAGAGCTTGAAAATAATAAGGTAAAGGGGAAACGAACACCTCAACTCTGCTAACCATTGGTTTGATTGCTATTCATAAACATAACTGGAAGCAGATAATTAAGGCTTTTTGCCATTTGGCACAAATGCATCACCCAGTTATATGTATTTTTTAAAATCAATTTTAAATTGGACTTTTCTTTTAACATGGAAATTAATCTTCCTTCTGAATTTAGATGATTTTAAAAAATCTAACCATATTTATAAGCAAAAAATTTAGATTTTTTTTAGAAAACTATGTTTCAGAAAAACATTCATTTTTTAAATTTTAATAATTTTTTAATGTTGTTTAAAATTTTGCATCCTTTTCAATTTTGCCTTTTTTTAATCTGCACATTTATATGATATGATCAAGGATTTGATAATAAGATATAACAACATAAAAATGGAAACATATTAATAAAGGATAATAGGATTAAGGATGCCCAGGCAGGTGCATGAACCTTGACATGTCCTATGTTGAAAAAACACAAAATTAAAAGGCAGTTTCCAACAATTTTGTAGTAACAGCAAAATAATAATAATAATAAGCTACAACCACTGCATGTCACTATGTAACATGGTAGCTGTGATATGTCACATTCTGGTCATCTAATACTTAGTATCAGCAGAACGTTTTACACTTTTGAAAGAAGGTGTCTCCTATAAAAGTGACACATGATATTTCAGAAAAGATGAATGAAATGAGGAATTATTTTAGTTCTGTAAATGTTAACTTTCACATATTGGTGTATAAACCCAGTACTACTGGCAGGTTAAAGTAATCCCATTCTGTACAAAGTAACATGAAAGGATCAAATAAAAGTTGGGTTTTGCCTTAGCAATAGTTTCTAATGACTTCATTACGTTTTAACCATCTTGTCCATTCTTGGCTTTAGCCTCTTACTTTGACAATATAACTGTTTCTATTATATCCATATGGAAATGCTTTGTGGACTGTATCAGTTCATGCATATTTAATGTGGTTGTTCCAATTTAATAGCTTACTGCACAACAGTTCTTAGCATTTCTGTTTCGACTGTTGTGCCCTCTGCAATGAATACTCAGGTTCTCTGATATATTTACTATATTTTTCAAATACTATGTGTGCACAAACATCCCAGCCATTTGGAAATTGCTAATATCCAGTTACAAATTCACAAGCGGCAAATATGCAACCATGAAATTCAGTAGTTACAAAGCAGAACATTTGTACATTGTAAATTCCTGTGCATTTCTTAAGTTGCATGATGGGGAGCAGCAGGTGACATTATCCAGTTTTATGTGTGCTTTACCTTTCTCTAACACCCCTCTCTCTCCCTTCCCTTTTGCAGATGCTGCTGAAGTATAGAGTTTCATTCATTGACTTTAATGCTAAAACCCATCATGCTCAAAAAAACCTTTCCAGACAATGGAACACAACCAAAGCTGATGCAGACTCTTATCTAGATAGGTATATTTATATGGTTATGTATGTCCTCATGTCCTTTTGTCAAGCTTGGAACAGGCTGCCCAGGTAAGTAATAGTCTCACTATCCCTGGAGGTACTTTAAAGATGTGTAGATACAGCACTTAGGGACACGGCTTAGTGGTGGACTTGGTAGTGCTGGGTTAATGGATGGACTCAACAATCTTAAAGGACTTTTCCAACCTAAACAATTCTATGATTCTATATAGGTATGTAGACAAGAGTGAGCACAGAGGGATGATGGAAAGCACATTACAGTAATGAATGTATGTCACTTACCCTTTCTGCCATCTACCCTTTCTCCCCCTCACCAGAGAATGCAAACACCTCAAAGGTATTAGCATATGTAAACTCATGACATTTCTGTGACACAAAGGACTGATATAATACCTTTTTTAGAAACCAAAAATTCAGCACAGAGCTATCCGCTCTGTCCGGCACGTCCCACTTTGCTGCCCAGAAGCAGAATCCTGGGCCTGCAGGTTTCATTTTTGCAGTCTCTGCTGCTAAACAGGAACGTTTAACAAAACTTTCAAACTAAACAACATTAGAGCAACTCAACTCACTGGTGGTGAGGAGAAGTTTTAATGTCCCAGCTTCAACCTCCACCCCCAGTGAGTGCTTCAGTTACTTCAGGTTGAGGAGTGCAATACGAATGACTTCTCTCCTACAAATCTACCTAAAGACTGAGGATGCAGGATTGCAGTCTCTCCCTCTCTTTTGGCCAAGAAAGCTGCACATGGAAGGCTCAAACCAGGACCAGGCCACCTGAGCCTCAAGAGTAGCACGTGGGTGACAGAGCCCCACGCCCAGGCATTTCCCTCACAGGGAACATCTCTAACAGGGATGTTTCTCTTTCTGCAGAACTCCATGTTTGGCAAAAAACCTGTGGAAATCTGTGGAGCAGGATGGGCCAATATGAAATTTATTTTTATGCACTATGAAAGTACTCCTAGACATGTGTAAGGGCTTTTACTATAGAAGTAACTTATCTCGTATATCAGGCCTATGTTCTTTTTAGTGCGGCTGCAAATTCCAGCTTTTTTTAAAACCAAGAAATAAATTACTTTAATGTTAATTAGAGAAGAGGTATCATAGGGTTGGTATATCAGAGAAATGCCAAGTCTTGCAAACCAGACTTGCACAGAAAGTAAGAATGAGGCGACTATCTAAAACACTTCTATATCTTTTTTTAGCATAATGATCTGCTCCCAAGTTACATTTGAAAACCTGTGTAGTCTGAATACATCTCAAACAGCTATCTTGGTATCCGTAAGATGCCCTTGCATCAGACCAAAACATAGAGCTATGTGATTATTATTTTCAAAAATACAATATCCTACTTCATAAGTACTCCAGCAAATCTTCAGCCACAACATATGCAGTAAAACACTGCTTGACAAATAGAGGAGACTATAGTCTACATCACAATTATAAAAGATAGTGGGACATAAGCAAAGGTCCTTATTTAATCATCTTCTACAGTAATTGATACTTTTCAATGAGGCAGAGCAGTGGATACAAACATATTTACTCAGAAGGCAAATAAACTAGTAGAAATATTTAAATAACTGTGGTCACATTCTGCTGTCACATTGCAAATTAACTGGTGGCTGAATTTAGTTTCAGGTGTCTGAATAGAAGTCCTTTCTTATTACATTTTTGGTATAAAAATAATACATGGTATTTTGTGAGGAAATAGTTGTGTCACTCATACTTTCACTCTGTTTGTGCCTGGAAGTCTTTGCCTCACCTGTGTCAAAACATCATAATCTTACAGCTGCTAATTGCAGCAGAGTGGCGCCTTGAGTTATTTTTGTGGTCAGCATGAGACGGTATGTGATATTTTATGTTATAGTAACCCTCAATGAGGCCTTTCTATTGTAAAGATTTTAATGCAGAAAGAGGAGAGAGTGGAATCCCTCAACATCACTTCAAGCTGTAATCTTCTTGATCATTATGTAAAATTAAGGTGATTAGATTATTTGTCATATTTATTACTTTAATGATAATACACAGTGGTGTAACACATTAACTAGCTAATACTTTTAAGGCAGCTTGTCAAAATAAGTGCATATTATTTCAGTTCCGATTATGCTGGACTTATGCCCAAGAAGAAAATGAGCAAAAATTTAACATGATGAGTCACACCAGTCATATTATAAACCTGCCTTTTAGGAAACACATTAGGTGATATCCCAGAGCCCATATTTAGTAACCCTCTGAAGGACATTGGCAAAAATTTTGTTGTGTGGGAGCCACGAAAGGACTATAGATTTTGGCTTGATCTGTTTTTAAGATGCCAACAGATCAGATGCACCTTGAGAATCGCTAACAACTGTATTTTCTAAATGAGCATTTTTTTAATCTTCACCAATTTCTTAACAGCCTACAAATAAGCATATGCTCTTTCAGCCGAGAATATATATCAGGTTTCCTGGAAACCATCCCACTAGGGCATGACTATAGCTCCAATATAAGCAGTGAAGCACTTAAAGGGGGCTAATTAGCTATTTGCTGTACTTGACAGATAAAAGATGTATGCAAGCACAGAGAAAAGACTGCAAATATAGATATCCCTGATTATGTTATTGTCCATTAATTAATTTCTTAGACCATCTATGTGTAATGTAAAAAGGTTTTGAAAGATGTGACAGTAACAAGGCTGTGGTGTTTCTTTAACTAATCACCATCACTGCAGGGTGCTGGAAATTTTAAAGCACGTTTTATATGCTCATTTCATTGAAGAATTACTTTTACTTCTACCGGCCTTAATTTTTCCTTTATTTGCAGAGCAGCAATGAGAAAGGTGTGATTTGATTCAGCTAGTGTGCTGCCCAGAAGCCACTTTGGCATGTAAATCATCTACAGAGGAGACAGACTGGCTGGTAACTACAAATAGGGGCAGATGATAAGACCTTTAGTCTCCATTTGCAACTCTTTCACTGGGTGTAGAAGTAAGGCAGCTTCTCTGATCAGACTTGTTTTAGTTACCCATGAAATAGGGAAAACATATTTATCTGTCACCTGTGAGCATAGTGTGGTTTTACACCTCACCACCCCCCGAGTTCTTGGAAAGCCTGAAATGAAATTTCCTCACAATATATTTTTGCTTCTAATTTTAGCCAAAACCAAATGCAAAGTAGTGTACAGTGTGAGGCTAGGCAGGCAAATAAATACACTAAGCAAATCTTCTGAAACAAAAACATTTTGGCCGAAGGTTTAGATTCCAGCAGGAATTAGGGTTCCTTTCTGGTTTACTGATATGGTTTCACAAGTTCATAGTGATACACAATCACCTTGGCTATAAGTCATTCTGATGTGTTGCCATCAATGTCACAGGAAGGAAAGATTTGGCCCATGCCACGTAAAAATAATCTGGGTAGGCAGACAGGCACCAACAGAGTAAATAGCAGTTCAGAAAACAGCAGCATTTTAAGCTTTGTTAATAGCGAGGAGCCAGGTACATTAAAGGAGCAGACAATTTGTTTGATAAGCAATTGATATTTGACAGGCCAGTGACAGCCATGTTGTCAGGAGATCACAGCTCCTGCCTCAGTATGTGACTTTAAAAACTTCACTAGGGGAAAAATTACAGTCAGGCAAGCAGCAGCAAGGCATAGCCTAAGGCGTTATCTGCCAATAACTAAGTCCTAGGGAAAACTGATTTGTGGCTTCTGATCACATGAACCTATAGCCTTCACTATTGACTAATTGTGGTTCATCTGGATGTAGATCTATCTTGGCTAACAAGAAAGCGCTAGAGGTCTTCATTTAGCCATTGAGCTGAGTCTCTGGAGACATGTGTGCAGCTGTCTTTACCTTCTTACCAATCAACACATCAAAAGCTGCAGAATATATTTCCACTTTCAGAAATGCAAACTGCAAGTGAGATAAAGTTGCCAAACTAGACTTGAAAAAGAGTGAATGATTATGACTCTACTCCAAATACATAAGATAAATCATTTATGACCATGCAGAACTTTGCTATCTATATACAATGGAGTCAATTTATCAGCTGGACAGCCACATCATTTTAATGTAACTGTAAAGGATTAAAACAATTTTAGGTGCCTTTTTTTTCCCATAAAGCATCAAACCAGGGAGAACACAAGCAGACCAGGTGAATGCACATTCCCTTCCACAAAGTAGCCATTAAATTATGTCATTTTAATTTGTTTTATCTTAGTGAAAATAGTGTAGTTAAAAATAATCTACTTGGGCACCATGAAAATCAGCTGTTAATTACTATAAAAAGCATCTTACCTAGTCCAAACATTATGCTAAAATTGGGAAAAAATTATCAAACAGTACTATAGAAGTGTTTGAAGCTAAAGCTACAGGAGAGACAGGGTCAGCAATTTTGACTTAAATCACTTTCTTGGCTTCTGCTCTGGTTAACAATTCTTTCAACTAAAGGTTGTTTTGGCAAGACACAGTCTTGTCAACTTCACACCACTGAAGGAGCTGAGCTCCACAAATGCTGTCAGAATTTAAAACTCTACAGCAATTTTGGGGCTCAATTATAGTTTGACTTAAAAGTTCAGATTTAAGTCACATTGGATTTTTTAGGGAAACAATTTTCTTCAGACCCAACTGAACAAGAGTTTTGTGATATCCGTTAATCAAGGCAGGACCAGCCAGCGTTGGATTTGACTCTCAGTCTCACGCTACGAGGCATGCCCAAACCACCATTGCTTTTTCTTGTTTGTACTGTCTCTAAGTCAGGAGAAAAGTTTTTCTTGTGAGATTTCTGTTTCCTCTCAGTCCAGCTGAAAGGGAATACAAAATAGTGCAGAATCTTTACAGGATTTCAGCATCTCTGCGTGCCAGTTTGGCTTCAGCAGGGAAATGGCAAATATTTTTGCCATATCACATCCTGCAGAGTTAAATTGGGGTTAACAGTCTGGCGGAGAAGAGCAAATTGACCACATAAAATTAAAGGAATAAAAAATCCCCCTAGAATGTCAGTCCTGAAGGTAACTTTGCACATTTTTAGTTATATTAATGAATACATGTTACTGGATTACCTATTTTGACCAAGATCAAAGATGATAATAAAATTAGATAAGGAGTCTGGGTGTAGGAATTACTAGGAATTTAGACGAAGAGATGAATTAAATTTAAGACCTGTTCTTGAGGGTAGATTGTTTATGTAGAAGAAGCTTATGAGTGTGTTTTCAAAGTTCTGGGCATTTAACATAAAATTTTCTGCATCTGTTGAGGTGTACCTATTGCTAGTTACTTTTATTACTACTGATTTTGTCCTAGCACACAAATGAACTTTTTTTTCTTAGTAGCTAAATATATATATATATCACATTTCTTTTTGTTGGACTTCCACTGTGAAGCTTTTGCCCAATAGACTTACGATAAATTACAAAAGCTCTTACAAGCAGGGCAAGCAGTTCAGCCTGTTCCCAAAACTGCCACATCCTTCTTGTTACAAAACCTTCTTTTCACATTGCTTATAATTTTGTAAAATCAACTCCCAATGATAACATTTTCTGCACTGACATAGTTACTGTGGAAAATATCTCTACATCTTGCCCTGTGTCTTTGAAGGACAGGAATGCCTCTATAGTCAAAGCAGGGATAGCTTGTTACCACTTACTCAAAAATGCCTACGGTTGGCCAAGTTGGAAAACTTTGTGAGAAAAAACAAAAAATAAAAAAAATCACCTTTCAGTACAGTCTCAGTAAAAATAGCTTCCACTTTTAAGAACTTTTTTCAGAGTGAAAACTCTGAAGATTTTGCCTTACTAAACACACTCTGACCCCCACAAAACACAGGATGGGCACAAACTTAGGACAAGGGTGATGTGAAAGTGTTTCTAAAATTTTCTCTCAAAGGACTGCTCCTCGTCAGGGCTGCTGCTAGGTCCTGTAGCTACAAGCAGGGCATTACCAGCATTTCTATACTCCTAATTAACACTCCTTATGGAGGTGGGAGAAGTCACTGGAATCCAACACAGTGGAAAACTACAAAGAGGGAGATGCAGGGTTCATGAAGCCTGCTGGGAATTCAAGCAGGGAAAAGGGAAAAATGTGACAAGTACTTTACAGAGAAAGGGATAGGGAGAGGATAAATGAGACTTAATGAGAAATTTGTAGCTAAATGTTTTTTTATTAGGAAATACTAGTTAACCAACCTTTTAACTTCCCTGCAGAAATTAGTTTAATTCAGGAAACAGTTCCTACCTCTTGAATGGAAATTTTGGAAGCAGAAAAAGTCTGGGTGAAGAGAAGGGAAGGGGAAGAGAAAACTTATTCAGAATAGTTTAGTGCTTCAAGTGTTTGCCTAAGCACTGGGATATTTTGTGAATTTTGAGTACATACCATATGTTCCGAAAAAAAGCAAAAAAGTAAAGCATGTTCTGGATGAGAAGGCACAAAACTTCTTTAACCTAAATGAAGGGTTGTTGTCATAAGAGGAAGAGCTGATGATGGAACTGTTTACTTACAGAGAAGTACAAACAAAACAAGGATGCAAGTTATTGTATTTTGCTATCCTAACCCCTCTCAAGTGTCTTGTAATTGTTTTGCAAACTGGATGGCTGCTTTATGAACAAATTGCCTTTCTTCCCATTTGGAATTTGAACTCTCCAGCTTTCTGGAAGGAACGCCCTGAATCATTCTGATATTCTGTGACAATCGAAAAACAAATGAAGGAAATAGTTGGCACATCATATCTTTTTTTTTTTTTTACTACCTCTGCAGCAATTTGAGAATTGGTTGAGTAAAATGACCTTTTCTACTCCTAAGAGTTTCACATTTTTAAATTACTAGGGCAGTAATTTCTATAGTAAAGACATAAATCTATCTATATAATATAAACCAAAAAATACATTTTTTATATCTATTTGCAGAACTCTGAAACTCTAGAGATATAAAACCCAAATAAGGAATATGAGTAAACTAAAGAGTAAAGCCCAGATAATTTCACCATGCTAGAAAGGAGATTTCACACTTTGAGTAAAACTTTAGTTTTGATCAAGGGAGAGTCTTCAGAATTAGAAGATGCAGCAGCAGGCTGGCAGATGCCAGTGCCAGCACTCAGGAGGATAGCTATGGGGAGGCCTGGAGAGCTTTTGAAAATTCAGTGCAGTTCTTTAGCTCTAACAGGTCAGATCTCCTCCACCTTTCCCAAAGAGTATTTAGGAGGCTAAAAGCATCTCTAAATAACCTCTGTCAGGGACACAGCAGCCACACCTCCTTGTGGGACACAGTTTATGCTTAGCTAACGGGTACAGCTGTGGTTAGAAATGGCAGCTTGACATTCAATTCCATTTCTCCCAAGCTTATGACATCGTTTTGCAGGAAGACAAGTCAGCAAGGCCTGAAGTACTTCAGGAATCCCCTTTTTACATGCTGAGGAAGACACAGGATCAGGATTTGATACTAGGTGCCACTTGCAATAACTCGGGCACACAAGAGCAGATGTCTGTTCTCAATAACTCCTCCTCTCTCTTTTCTTTTTCTATCCCAAGAATGAAGTTAAACAACTCCCCCATATTTTATTAATTTTTAAACATTTATTACTAATAATTCCAGTAATTTCAGCACAGTAGACTAACCATAACATAGGAATGATTAATATATGCCATGATTGATAGAACCTGAAGGTGTTACCTCATGAATTGTGTCTGGAAAATGAGTGACCCCTACCTATAGTAACTCCACACAGAAGCCTATTAAGCAGGATTGGCCCAAAGCTTTGTGGTAGGACACAGTCCGTATGCCTGTGTGGTCAGAGGAACCTGAGGCCACAGTTTCAGCCCTTCCCGTCCGCATAACACTCTGCCACCATTTCTCAACCAGCCTCAGGAAACCCAGAACCTTCAGAAGAAAAATTTGGTCCCATGCACAGAAACTATTTATCCAACCACTATGACTAACATTTCCACACTGTTTAAAATACATCAGGTGATTTAATGAGACCACTACTAAGCATTACAACCAAAGAGATTAATTTGAGGACTGGTACAAATGTCTTCATAATCACGTTCAGCATGTGTGTATCACCCACCTCATTTTTATGTGCTTATCTCCTTTTTCTTAACTCTGTTTACCAAGAAACATTTCATCATTTCATTCCCCCAAAGGTACAGTTTTCCAATTATTTTCTGCCTTATGGATTAAGCACCATATAATAACAAAAAAAGGCACTACCTTGTTTGGTGAAGGAGACGTGTCTTACACTTTGCTAACATTATAGCCAGATTTCACGGTCATGGGAAAACAAAACACCCCAAATGGAGCAGTTATTAATTCAATAAATCCAGCTGCCTTCAGTGCTCTGGGCAAAAGGCAAAGTTAAAAGCAGCTGCTTGTTGACAACATGTGCGACCTGACCAGGGGAAGGTAGCTGTTTTAGCACATCATCCACCACTTTGAAGGCTGACTGCACTCAATTTCTTAGACAATCTACACACCATTTTCAGTTCTGTACCTCCATAATTTATCACAACAATACCTCAAGCATACAGATTGGGGGGGGTGGGGGGATGAAAGCAATTTACAGTATAAAGATGAAAGAAGCTGGACGGCTCAAGAAGACCTACTATGTAAATCATATCCACAACTTAAAGGAATGTCGCTATAATATTCTGGAATTAATTTCTCCAGCATTCCTATATAGGTCAGACAAAGGTAAATGTAGTTTCCTCCTCCCCCAACCACTGTATCTGGAGTTGTTTATCAATAGTTTAAAGAGGAAATTGATTTTGCCTCCCTTTCTCTATGCGGACAATAAGAACCTTATGTATAAAAACTTTTGATAAAAATAACAGCAATCAGTAAAAAATTAGTGTGCAATCTGTCTGTATGTCTTCGCTTCAGATTTTTGGGCACATCCTTCAAAAGTTACTCTTCACGATACTCAAGATTAAGAAAGGAAAATAATCTTTTCCCAACAAAAGGCTAGCACACACACAGTGTATCCCAGATATATCTCTCCAATCTTAGCTAACTTCAAAAATACAAAAGTTATGTACAACCTTTATAACATTTCTAAAAAATTAAATATGTGATTTTAAAACCATTATTTTTAAATTGATTTCAAACAGAGATCTATATTTTCAGACAGCTTTCTAAATTAAAATTGCTAAATACATTTGATTAATCAAAGGTGTGTTCTCCAATGGGAAAAAATTGGTTTTTTTAAGACTATGTGCAGATACAACTTTGATTTTTTTTATTGACGCTTTGGTAACCATTTTGCATACAATTTTTTTTTTTATTGTGTTCAGCAGGTGCACCATGTATCCCAAGGAGAACCAAATGTGTGCGTGCAAATCTCTTTACACAATATTCCGTCTTCTCTCAATTATCAGTGACATATTTATCTGAGAAAACTCTACATTTACTTACATTTATTGTATGCTTATTAGCACTTGAAGTGCAATCTGCCTCTCAGTCTCTTTCCCCTGGGATCTACTTTTAAAGGGACAAGCATCTCAACAGTTTCAAACAGCTGCTATGGAAAAAAATCATCATGAATGTTTCTTTCTTCCTCCTCAATTGTGGACTTAAATCTCAAAATACACTGAGACTGAGTTGCAAGAAGCAGTTGCAGTCACAGGATTAACTCCAGACACCTCCTGCTCCAGCAGGCTCGGAGTTGGGGCTTATACCAGTGGAAAGGTGATACAAGAGATATTCATCTCTTGCTTTTCACACTGGTGGGTCCTGACATTCTGGGTCAAGCAAACTTTTAATGAATGGGAAAACTATTTGAAGTTATATTTAAGTATTTCTAAATATATTCAGTGTTTTTCTCTCCTTCCAAGGAATATATTTTTAGACTTCAGGCAACCAGTTTTAAAGACAAAAGGCTTCTGAAAAGGACACAAATGTAAGACTGTATTTCGGCAGAATATGTAGTACATTTTTAACATGTGATTTCTCACAGGAAAGGTAACCCATTCCCATACAGAGAAAACAGGGGATAACATATTAGCTTTTCAATGGATAATTCCTCAAACCATGCTTCAGCCCAAATCTTTAGATACCCTTCTGGGTCCATAACATACACATCCTCAGTGAATGTCTAAACTTCATATCATCCTTCATGTAGGCATATGTGTAGATACCATTGCTCCCTACTTCAGACACCATCTATTCAATTCAACATAGCCATTACCTCATCATTCATTCAAAGAAGTATGTACAACTTCACTACTCTGACTCCTTGCTGAAATCACCCACTCTCAGTTTGACTTCACTGTACCTCAAAAGCTGACTTAAAATTACAATTTGCTTTTTCCCCCCATCTAATACTAACATGTCACTTTGAATTTTCAGATTTCTTTGTGTTTTTCCATGGTGGATCCCTTCTGAAAGACCCTGATAATCTTGTCAATGGTTAACTCTTAGCCATCAGGCTACACATAACGATACTGTTGTATTTTGGGGGCTGATCATCACACCCCATTTCACTTAGGCTCTACTGGGATGCACAGTGAGTGAATCACCAGATCTAAGGCTGACCAAATCACAAAAAAGTATTTGCCACCTTGCCTGGGTAAACAATATTGGCCAGAAAATGCAAGCTGAACAGGGAGTATTTCATAGTTCATGTCTAAACAATAAAATCTGTCCCGACAACATTTCTGCCTTTCTATAAAGCCCAGACATCCGATGTGCCTCTTTAGCCTTGGCAAACATGCAAGCGTAAAGAGTTTTAAGAGGACTTCTGTTAAAAAGCAGATGGTAATAACATTCAGTACTGAAAAATAAGATGGTACCCATCAGATCTACACGTGAAATAGCAAAGATCTTTCCATACGGTAAGTAGTCCCATGCTATAGTGTGACTGAGTCAATTTTATTATTCATATGGAAGTGGATGAATTGATATGAATGAGAATGAAACTGTGCCTCAGTATTCAGCTTCCAAAAACGCATCATTGTTAGTATTTGACTAATAAAACCACAAAAAATTAACCAAACTATTATGAACTGATGTTTTTTCTTGCTATATGAAAACATTATACAAAACATGAATTTAAAAAAAAAATTGCATTTATATAGAGAAATACAGAAAAGAAATTCTCACCTGATTATTTTTCATAGGACTATATATAGCCTTAGTTTGAACATCCAATGGGCTGGGAAATTCTTTCCTTAGAATAGAAGGTTATGCTTCATTGTCCATCACCTGTGCTAGGTCTCGGTAGATTGACTGGGTGGGTCAGGGTACCTAGGGCATAGGGAGAAGGAAAAGGAAGAGCTGCCATAGCTGCTGCCACCAGGGGTCCAAAGAACAGCAGGTCAAGGCTGTTAGATTTACAGCACCTGCACTAAATTTGCAGCCTCTCTGTTCAGGCATGAAGGACCTCCTATGACACTTGGATAGTCGCCTCTGAAGAAGGGAGGAGCTGGCTGTTTATGTGCAATGAATTTGAACAATACCAATCCCAACGTGGCTCAGAAGCTTGGAATTCTTCTGTGTTAGCAACACCTGTGTCTCCAGGGTTTCCAGATTCTGCAGAAATCTTGACTTTGCCCCTGGCATTTCACGTAGATGAGCATACCTTGCTCAAAAGCAGAGAGCAACAAACACAACGCTGTTTTCTGAAAGACACATGGTACCTCTTGTATTGTACAGTGCCACCTTATCTGCCTGAGTGCTAAGCTGCTCAAGTCACATGTTTTAACATGACAAAGTCTGTAGTACGGGGAAAGACAATCAAGGGTGGAACTGCCCCCAGTTCGTGGTCAAGCCTAAGAAGAAGGGATGAGGGACATCCCACAAGCTCTCCTGGGAGGCTGTTTCACTGATGTTCCAGCTTTTTTAACTTCAATAGCTGCAAAGCAGAAAGCCAGAAAATGTGCACACAGTTTAACTACTGTACTAATCTTTCCTTTAGGAGCTCTTCTGCTGTTGTAGTGTGCAGAAAGCAGGGAAATACATTCCTTTCTTCTTACTTTGCTTTCTCACGTGGTGATTGTAACCACACATTTTCCATGTTCTTGGATTGGTGTTTTTCTTCTTTCACTATCCTGTATATTTTGGATATTTCTTTTCTCAATCTGGAAAGAGCAGCAGCAAAGTCTTTGTTGCTTGGTGACTTCTCAAGTTCTTATTTTGGAATTCACAGCAAAGATGCTTTTATAATTTGTATTACAATTACAGCCAAATAATCACAACATGAATGTTGTATTCCTGCTGTCTTAAGATAGTTGTCAAAAGAAAAAAATCCACAGTCATCTGTCCACCTTAAGTACTAGCTACTGGAAAAAACCTCCAGTTGCAGTAGATTTTGTAATATAAAAATTTTCCATGCAAGTTCGGAGGTGAGAGTTCTTCTCAGACAATTTTATAAAATGTTATCAGTGCTCCATGTCTATAACCTGGAATCCAGTTGTAGGGCAAATGCACCTCATTATCACAGCAACATTCATTTGTATTTCTAATTATTCCTCTTTTTACAAATGCAATCAAATGGCTGAAAGCCAGTTTTGTTCTTCTGTTATATCAGTTATTGTTGTATAAGGAGAAGGAAGGAAGCTGTGACACTCCTGCAATCTCATTTTTGGAGGATAGATCCTTCTAGGGATGAAGAAAGAAAATCATGACTGCATTTTATGCCATATGTGGTACTAACATGAAAAATAATCTGCTTTTTCTACTGCTGACTGAATGCTGTGGGAGATCCCAAGCAGATATAGATTAGAGTATATATTTGTACTTTATAATTACTGACAAATAACTCCCACTAGATCACAACAGTTGACGGGCAGTGTCACATTAAACGACAAAGCTTGACTTCCCTATTATCATCAGTTTAAATTTGGTATTTTTTCCTGTGTGAATTCCAAAAAAAATTTCCAAGTGTTTAAATTATGTTTAATCAGATTTATTGAATGTCCCTGAAGATTTACTCTATAATAGCTTTGTTTAGAATGACACACTAACTCCTTCCCCCCCACATACCATTTTTTCTTTTCTTCTACATAACAAATTTCTTAAAAAAAAAAAAAATAGAGTGTGAGACAGAAAGCTTATATTTCAGGGAAGAATGGTGTGAGGGGCCGGGGAGGCCACATAATTGGGTGTGATGTGTCAGTTTCTCTAGTGACTGTCGGGACTATTCTGTCATCACTTCCGCAGCGCATAAGCAAGAGGACTGAACAAATCTCCATGTCTCCCATGTCTTAACCAAACACTGGAGTCTCCTCTAAGAGAAAGTTAGTCAGGAGATGTGCAGGTGTTTTAAACATTAGCAAAGGAAGCAAGAGATGAGGGAAATGTAAGAGAAAGGCAAAGGACCAGATAGTGTAACATAAAAAGAAGGGCTTGCCAAAACCAGCGTATTCATACAGGTTCTGCTTAGCAAATTGTACTCCTAAAAATAAAATCATTAAAAATAAAATTAACCCCAACAGTCCAAAGCTATCTTAGCTAAAGGTAGATATAGCTTACTTTACAGCTATGGGCTAGTCTGCAAAGGCAGCTTTTTCATTATTTCTCTAGCTTCTTTCTTTTCCCTAAAGAGAAAACAGAAAAAACTAACAAGACATCACACTTCACCTGCCTTCTGAGCAATTTCTGAGTGGGCAGATAAACACAGTAGGTAGTTAAGAGACACTGCAGCTGTAGTTTTTTCTCCCTAAACCTTCTAAGAGTTATGCCATCAGTCACAGCGAGCAGAATTCAAACCCTCTACCTTAGGTGGCAAAAATACAGACCTTCAGATTGGAGCT
The DNA here is from genome assembly GCF_036250125.1 of Pseudopipra pipra. Classification (NCBI taxonomy): domain Eukaryota; kingdom Metazoa; phylum Chordata; class Aves; order Passeriformes; family Pipridae; genus Pseudopipra; species Pseudopipra pipra. The sequence goes on along the minus strand of NC_087552.1, from coordinate 28,774,040 downwards.
GGTCATCTCTTTACAGTCAAATTAAAGAAACAGGCAGATGTCCAGGATAGTTCATCTGACAAATTTTAGATATTGCCGTTAAAAGGAGAAATGCACCCTTTAAGTGCCATTTGATTTCCATTAATTTTGAAAAACAATAGACTCATTGTTCAGACGCAGACATATACATTACATTATAGTCTTACAATATGATGATGACTCAGTGGCTTCTTGTATGAAGGAATGAAGCACTGACATTTAAAGAAGCAAATGAGGAAAACTGCAGGTTTGTTCATTTATGTTTTAACAAATTCACACTTAAACCATGCCTAGTTCTGTAGAAGAAAAGGATCATATACTGTACTTTGGTTTTGCCACACTCCTCTGCACCTCTGCTATGCTCAGTTAAACAGGAGACCTCACGATAATCCACGGTCATGATCCTTCCCCTTTCTGGTTCTGGACGTCTAAAGGCCCAGAATGTAAATTTAAATATCACAAAATTAAATTGTATTCACTGCGTGCATACTGGAACTTAATGACATAGATTTTCTCACATAAATGTTTCTTTGTCTTTGGAAACTGTCCCATATCAGAATGCGTGGGATTAATGGATAAAATACCAACTTTATTTCAAGCACACAAGATGTGTACCAACCTGTATCAAATCATGGACCAGCAATGCCTTTTTGCCATGTACCTAGACAACTTCTGATTTGGACAATAAACTGGGCACACACTAAGAGTTTATACTTGGCCCCTGTGAGTAGATCAACAAAGCAAACCTCCACTGTGTTATGTTTCACTGCTTTGTTTTACCAGTGAAGTTGGCACTGCAGAAGTTCCCTTCTATGGTACAAATTGGTTTAGAGCTCTTGTTATTGTATCTGAAACAAGAATTGTGTTTTCTAGGTCTGATACTGCCATGGTTTATATATACACATATGCACTAAATCCCTCAGATTTTCAGAACAGAGAAAATTAGGGATGTACTACTTTGTGGTGCCTAATTTATGATATAAACTTTAACTCTGTGGACTGACACTGTTTTTCACAGGGACCTAGGAATAGGACTTCAGGGTAACATCTACTATTCCAAGTCCCATCCCTCTCACACAAAGGCAACTGCACAATAAAAGAGCCCAGAAGGACTTACAGATTATAAAGTCTGTGCAGTATTGTAACCTGTGACAAACCAAGGTTCAGGAAAAGAAAAAAAAAAGAAAAAAAAGCATTAGAAAGTTATAGAAACAAAATGGAAATGTATTGTTACTATTTTAGAACTTTGAAATAAGAGGAAATGTGTAAAAGGAAACCATCGAGTGTGTGTACAGTACGGGTCACATCTCAGATCTGTTTCAAAGAAGAATAATCTGTACTGTTTGAAAACCTTTCGTCTTAAGGCTGGGGAAGAAAAGAGTACCCAGGAGTTTATCAAAAACCCAGACTCCTAATAAATTCACCATATGTAAATTATTTCAGATACTGTTAGAAATTACCTGAAATGGCTCTTGAAGTTCCAAACTAAAGCTAGCCTGAATGCTCTGATTTGGAACGAGCAGATTTTTTTGGGGGGGGTGTATATTTTTTATTATTAGGATAACAATCAGGGATGCAAAAACCAAAAAAATTTTGCAGCAATAGTCCTTTGATCAGAACTAGAAAGCCTGAGAAAACTTACAAGAAAGCTTGTTCTCAGGAGAGGAACTTTATCTGTGTTGGAGCAAACAGCATCCGGACACCACCACCAGGCACATGAGAAATACCATAATGAGCACAGCCTTGTATCTTGCAGTATTTGAAAGGCTTGCATTTGAAGAGCATGCAAAAACAGAAACAGATTTTCTTTCTACTTTCCCTCTGCATTATATATTAGATTATTATTGCCATACGTGAGACCTGTGGAATTTGGAAAAAAGCTTTCTTTATGGGCATGACAACGAATAGGATGAGCTCCAGAAATACTATGCCGTAGGGTACGTGTTCCAGGACAGGTGTCCCAACCAAAGAAAATTTCTTATTTGACTTTGCTAGTCCAAAATGTACATTAATCACCTGATAGGGTCACTGCAGAGATCGTAGGATGTATTAGTTCAAACATCAAACATTTATTAGTTCAAATATTTCACATACAATAGGACATAAAATTATTAGATTCATATTATATAAGTGACTTATATAAATGACTTATATAAGTGCCTTATTTGGCTTGCAAGTCGGCAGCCACAATGGCATTGAGAAGTAAAAAAAAAACTTTACACCAATACTGCCTTAAAACACATCATACATGGGGGATTTTCCATTTTGGGGGGAAAAAAATCCGCAAATGTATAGAACACAAATCCTTTGTTTCAAATGCCATAACTATTGATTTCATACCAAAGTGCCTCTAAATGAATTTTTAGAACAAGAAGCATTTATTTACTCAGCAATTTTATACCTGCAAATTCTACTAAATAATTTCTTTTAATTTCTGTTTTTAACAGGACAGGAGCCCGTTTGACTCTCCATCATTAATTGTCATCTTGTGCTTAACAGCAAAACTCAGTATGTGAAGAGACTGTGAAGAAGGCAGAAGCTGTAATTCATTGGTACTGATACAGAACAACGAAACAGAAGAAACTACAGAATATAGCTAGTTGTGTTTCCTTTCATGAAATTTGTATTTTATATATATACTTATATCTATAAAATATAGTTTCAGTCATTTTACCAGTTAGAGCAGAAAAGGTTTTATCTGAAGTAATGGAAGCTTATACTCCATTTTAAATATATATATTTATGTGTACTCTAGTAGATGTTTATGTTGTTACTCTTAGGGATTTTCAATTTTCATAGAGCTAATGCAAGAAATATTTACAAAAAAAACCCCATGCTAGAATAATGAATTTTGATAGACATACTTTTCTAAAATCCTATCCCAGTAATGATAATTTACTGATCAATCTTGTGAGGCTGAGTCCAAGTAACACAGGAGTGAAGAAACAGCAATCGAAAGACACAGTTGAATAAATAATTTGTTATTATTTTTAGTTAATTCTTAACAAAGACTATTGAATTGCATGTAAAAGAGATACTGATGAGAGAGACCTTCAGGGAGAACTCAGTGCTACCCAACATCCTTACCGAGACAAGGGTTTCCAATTTTGAGGAATCAAATTCCCATGTATTTTATTATTCTTGCTGAAGCAGCAGCCAAACAAAATGTCAGCAAAGCTAACATGCTGCTCACAACTCAAACCAAATGTAGGGTCTGATCCTGTAACTTAGAACCCATCCTTTATCTTCCCAAAGATCTGGGGCAGAAGTAAAAGTTTATCTGAGCAAGATGAGTACTGCCTGCAAAGCAAAGCTGCATGCAGACTGTCCAACCTTTTTAATTAAATGTGTCTGTGTGCTCAGTTAGAGCAGAAGCAGAAATAGATCTCTGACCAGGTAAACTTGCTGGAAATACTTTAATTTAATAAAATAAAATTTTAAAATGGGGTACTTGCCAAAAGTTTTTAAGGTGATCTTAAGGCCATGCCATTGAAAAAAACAAGTTTGAAATAGTAAAACAGACTTTAAAAGAAACTCAGATTTCAAAATGGAAGGCAGTTGTCAGTGGATTCCCATGGGATTCTGTGCAGTTCAACTGCCTCATATATAACTTCGAAAAAGAATTTTGACATCACAAAAATTAATCATTTTATTGCAGAAATATTTCATGATTATGAGATTGGGAAAGAAAAAATTACTATCAATAAATATGAAGTAAAATACAGACAGGAAAGGCAATCCAAATAATATCACGATAGACACTAAAGTCAAGTTTCAGGAAAGCTACTGTGGACACATAGTGGACAGCAAGAACCAGTTTGATGTGTAGCAAAAAAAAAGCAGATAAAATATTTAGAATTGTTCTGTAAGTAATAGAGGGTAGTGTAAGTCATTGGTGAGGCAGCCACTTCTTGAAGACTGCATGCTGTTCTGACTTCCATAAAAATATAGCAGAGCTTCAAAAAATACAAAGAAGTGTAGGACGATGACAAAGAATGAACAAAGATACAAGTGCCATTCTCTAGACAGATAAACTAATTAGACTTGGAACCCTTCAACACAGTAAAAACATGGTGTGAGAGAATTTGTTCCCTGTTTCTGTTCTCAAGTAAAAATTTCCACAGTGTCTCACAACAGGAGAACTAGGGAATATCAAATTAAATTGTTAGGCAGTCCATTTAAATAAGCACTTTACCAGGAATTCTTTTTTTCAAATATATCATAATTAAATTCACTGTTCAACCTAACTCATTGCTACATTGTGCCACAAGTGTAAATAGAACTAAAATGCAACCGGCAAATTTATTGAAGAGAGGACTATCAAGGGCACTGAAATACAACAATATGGTACTGCCTATTGAAAGAAATCTCTAAAGCTGAGATCATTGGAAGAACGAAAATATTCTCTACTGGACATTTTCTTGTACTCTTTCCCTAACCTACTGGCCACTGTCAGAAATTGGCTAATGGACAAAATGAACTTCTGGTGTGATTCAAAACAATCACTCTTGTATTCTCTGCCAAAACACCAAGTAAACAAGTTTATTTTTGTCTAGTGGGATGGAAGAAGAACAAAATATTAGAAAACACTGACAAAACCCATTTATTTTTGCTAGAAATAAATACACTTTATGCATTTCCATAATTTTTGTCAAAAAATGCTTCAATTTAAGGGAAGTTAAGAAACTTGAATTATGTTCATTGAAAATTCCCTGAATGTTCAATTCACTTTGAAGTAGTCTTAAACACAAGTAAAATTCCTCTTTCTCTGAAACTGAAAAGCTCTGCTGGGTGACAAGAACAGATTAGCTGTGACTAATCTGTACTGGTTTCATGGTTGTCCTTAGATACCTACTTCTTTCTTAATTGTCCATGGTCAGTAAATTACTGTGCAGTCTCAGAACAAGAGATATTCTATCATTTCTTTCTGTATTATTTTATAATACTTCATAAAAATCTGAAATACTAATGTAGCGGGTTTATGCATGTTGAACATGCAAGTAAGTAGATCAAATTTAAAGTCAATAAAAGGAATTATTTTATTCTTGAACTACCTTTTCTGGTACACTAATGGAAGTTACAGAAGATCATAATTTTAGCTTAAAAACCCACTAATCCTGGAAAATTAGAGAAATCAGCCAAGGCTTTTTCCACTGACGTATGGCTTCCAGACCTCAGAGAGGTTGAATAGGGAAGCAATCTGTTCACCCTGTAGCAATACTCAGCCTGATTCATCAGAAACTCTTTTCCTATTCCCTGAGCTTCCTGGGATCATCACTACTCAAAAAGACTGACAGAGTTTGGTCATCGTTCAACACCAAGCTGCTTTGAAGTGATAAATGTTGCATTTTTACCAGCTATTTCAGTTTCCTCTGAGTAAAACCTTCTATCTTCTGTTAATGTTTGCAATTTGATGTTTATATTATTTCATTACTTTTCTTTTGATAGGTCTTGTTACATTATCTCATTTTTTAATTACTATTAGTTTTTAAGATGCCTAATACATAATTATATTGTAATATAATATATAGAACTATATATATAATATGATTTCGAACTACTGAAAGAACCCAGAGTTATAGATATTGGTGTCTGTATCAGTTGACTGTTGTCTTTGACACTACAAATATTCTCACAGGACTTCCTCTTTTTCTTCAACACACTAAATGTGCTACTGGTTCTGTTTTTATTTCACCAATCTTTTCATTTTCTAAAATTTCCAAGGCTTTTACTAGCCTTACTATTTTCCTTTTTACAGGGAGTACCATTATCATTTATTTTCTTTATCTATCCTAGTGACATTTCCATGACTGAGACACTGAACTCTACCAGTCTACTCCTGTAAAATGTGGAAGAGGCCAAGAGTGTTCAACTATAAGCTCTATAATTTCGTTTTCATCCTAACTCACCTTTTCCACTATGGAAAACTGCACTCCCCGCTTCTCTCCAAATGACACTTTATCTGCAGCTTCAATCCTGATGAGACATTTTGCCTTATTAACCAGTTTTTGTGTGTTAACATTTTTGGAGTCAGAATGTCCATTACCAATTTACATTTAGTTCTTATTGCCCTTTATGCTAAGGGAACTTCTCCTGCACTCGTCTTCCTCTAACATAAGAATCACTATGTTGCATGAGATCAGTGGTCCCTTCACTATCAATCACTAAATGCCTTTGTTGAAAGGTGTGGAGAAACTGTGCTATACACCCATGTAAGGAGCTATCAAGCAAGGAAGTTTCTTCCTTACCCTCCTTTAATTAAAGGTTGACTTGTATTCTGAAGCTCGAAGACTTAAATCTCTGCCCTAAAATCTTTTCTGACAGAAGTCTGGAAATTTTTATTAGTGACATATATTTCCATGAAACATTATTTTAAAGACAGAGAGTCTAGGATGCAGGAGAACACAACAGTTATATACACACAAATCCATAGCATATAATGTAGTATTAAAATTATTTTAACACACTTCCATGTGATGCGCTGAATGGATAATTTTTATGTTAAAAACAAAACTTGTAAATGTCATGCCTCCTGCAGAATTTATTTTTAAAACATCAACAAATGTAAACATTACCTAAAGTTGCCTTTAAGTAAAAGTAATACAATTCTAAGAATAGTTACAAAAAGAAAGTAGTGAGTTAAGTGTAGAAAGGTTTCAAACCAGGAACGAGTCTTATTGAGATATACTTTATTAAAAATCCAGAAATGAACTTTAAATAATTTTAATTATTCACAGTGAAGAATCTAGCTCAAGTATGTATTAAAGTACTTTCCTCTTATTAGCTTTTGCATTCCATTAATTACTTTTTTAACTATTTCCTCACCTTAACCATGCATCAAGGCATGCTGCTTCCAGTTTTTCTACAAGGATGAAGGAGATCTGCACAAATATATCACTTCAGAGTAAGTGCATGTAATTTATTGCAAAAATTGAATAAGAGAAAAAAATGCTTTTACCTTACTTTCCATTTGTCCTGAAACAACAAGAAAGACTGGACCATGCAATCAAATTATCTGCTGAGACCAAACATTTCCTGTACTGTTTTTCAAGAAACGACCTGTCTTTCACCCTATTCTCTTCCTCTTTCAGCAGTGTTATTCCCAATAAGTAACCATTGACATTCAAGAGTCTATATATTTATAAAGGGTTACCACACATACTGTCGTCTGAGCTGTCACTATTATGTCCATATCTATAAGCAGGAGAAAGTCTGAAACATCAAGTACTTTCTGCTTGTAGTATGTGGTAATACATGCATGTCCCCTTTTAATGCTACTTTTCCTGCATTCTAAGTGAATATGTTTTGATTTAGTCTTGTTCGCTTACAATGGATTTTTGAAAACTGTGCAACTTTACAGGGAACAACAGCTGCAAACAGTATCCTTACACAGACTATACTGTTTTTCTTTTTTTTTTTAATAATTAGTAACTATACAAAATCATGGTATAAAATAGGGAGAGCAAATATTTTGTGTCTTTTACATTTTTTATAACTCAATTTTTATAACTGTGTAACTGTACCATTGTACAGCATATTACATGTAGAGGCACTGAACGTTTCGAATGGGGAACACAAAGCAATATGTTTAACAGCACAGAGAAGTAATCATCGAGCAAATCACTCTGCATAACAGTTACCATCTATTTTCCATGAAGCACAGGGTAAAGCATGTTAATGTAAAGTACAGATATTGCAATGCAGTGTAGTGTTACACCATGCAGTGAGAGCCCAGCAGTCTGCCTCTGAGCTGTGGCAGTATGAAACCGTGCACAAGTGCTTACAGCTGCAGTGACATGGTGCTAAGCATGTTTTAAGACTAGTCCCAGTCGAGCAGCATCTTATCCAACCAGAAACAATCCCACAATCCAGCTCTTTTTAAGTGATCATCCTTGTATCATAACAGATTTAGGTTGCAGCTACTTTGGATTATGGTTAATCTAACCTTTATCCATTCACATCTTCACCTGAAACTTACAAGGACCAAGAGTCAATTGCCAGGGCGTAATTCACAATGACACTGATCTCTCCTTCCTCACTCTAATTATCTGGATTAAGAATAACACTTTTGAGTAATTATTTTCACATTGGATAAACATTAAGCTTTCCTGGATTTATCTGAGCTTTTTCTTAACATGAAATAGATCCGAGCAGGCTTATAAGAACATAACTGACAGTGGTGACAGCTTAATCAAGGAAACCCTAAACAACTAAAACAATAAGAAATGTTTGTTTCACATTGGTTTGAATAATCAAGAACCAGTAACTCGATAACCCACTGCAAACTATCTACTCAAAGACCAAAGAAAAAAAATATCGAGGCAGATCAATTACAGTAACTTGTACTGTCTTAATAGAGATGTAAATTTTCTCTGATGCAGTACCAGCTCAGAAACAAACACAAGTTTACCAATTGTAAAAAATCTACAAGACTAAAAAGCTGCTGATTTTCAGGATGAGTACCACAGGGAGGAGAAAAAACAAACCATATTACCAGTCTGCTAAAATTATAATTAAAATGAATCAGTTACCAGCTGTATCACCTCTGATGACAATTTCTGAAGAGACTGTATTGTCCATCTCAGGCTACACAGACTCTACAAAATTGATATCACGAGCAGGCTAGAAAAATCTTCCAACCTTGTCTTTGAAACTACCTACGATCATATACAATTACTCACTAAAATCACATCACAGAACCCAATTACACTTTGGCTTTGCAGATCCACAGATAACCTCTTAAAGAGCAAACTCCCTTACTGTGTCGACCCCTGACCTTGAGCTCTTTTTCCAATCTTCAGCAGCACCACATGTTTCTTTCTCAGAGTGAGCCAGGACTTGGAGTCGCAAGGTTTCAGAGGGATAGCAAGTGCTCCAGCTATCATAACTTTAAGGTTAAGGGAGCACACCACTAATATCTCATTCGTGAACTTTAATGCATTCCTTCTACTACTACTTAATTTAGTTTGAACATTATTTATGAAGGACTTTTCTGTAAGTATTTTTCCATTTGTTAGAGGTTTTTAATAATTTATAAGTAATAATTTTATTTGGCTCTTTAAAGGCTTTAAAATGTTATGCCTCGATTGAATACTTTACCAGCCACTGGAAGCTGAATCACAAAGAAAAGTATTTGTCTCTTAATTTTAGGAATTATTTTAGAAATTGATCAAATAAGGGGCACAGACAATTTTGTTTAATAACTTGGCTTCCATAAGGCTCCACAACAGCAATTAGACCACTGGGACTTTCTCTTCTCCCGCTTAGAAATAATAAATAGTAAAACTAGGCTTTCATATTGGTTTATGGTTTCTGTGACTTCTTCATCATGTCAAGAGGAGAACATGAGCTATGGAAGAACATTATGAGTCAGCTCTCAAAAAACAAAGAACAGAACACCACAATACTGGGCACTTAACTGCAGCTGGGGCATAACAATAAAAGTGATACAAGGTGGAACATCTTTCTCTGTGCATATGCAAACCCTTGCTTACTTGGAACTATATTCTGTATGTATATGTATAGTTATCTTAATGAAATATGAACAGCACCCATGAATATTGTCATTTACTCACCTATATTCTGATGACAGGCAAGGACTTTTGCCCTTTTGATACCTTACCACTCGCAGATAGAAACAAAGAGAGAGAGGGACAGAGAAGCAGAAACTGTCTATATTTCTCTGATATTTTAAGCCCTCGCAATCAAAAACACTGGCGTTCATCTCTGGTGTTCTATATGCCCTCTACTTGCTGAGCCTAACTTAGCTGAGAAACTGTTTTCCTTGCTGTTATGACTTCTTCTGCAATGAATTCTCCAGACAACATTTCCTACTATGCTAACTTAAAGAAATGATGCATGTATTGTCTGCCCAAGTCACCATTACACGATAGAGCCTGCTTTCCTGGGGATGGCTGAACACCTGACTGCCCATGGGAAGTGTTGAAGGAATTCTTTGTTTTGCTTTACTTGCATGTATAGCTTTTGCTTTACCTATTAAACTGTCTTTATCTCAACCCATGAGTTTTCTCACTTTTGCCCTTCCCATTCTTTCCTCCATCCCATCAGTGGGTAGTGAATGAGTGCTTACTCGCCAGCAGGGGTTAAACCACAACAGAATGAAACATCAAATGTCCTTCCAGGGTTGGTAAAAAAGTGGTTTTGATCAAAATAATTTTTCCAAATGGAAAATTAATTTATGACTGAGTATTTTTCCAAATATCATGTCTGCCTTCTTCATAGCACATTGAAGACTATGGTTTTCACTAGATTTATAGTAATTTTTCTGACTGAGACAGCTGCAATTGCTAATTAAAATATTTTCCCCAGTTTTGTTTCCATATTATGTCCCCTAACTCTGTTTTCTACCTCAATACTTTTCCACTGTAGACCAATCTTTTTCACTTAATTAGCATAAAGAAAATAATTTCTAATGAAGATGTTCCATATATATATTGTTTAAAGACACTGATATGCAAGTTTGTCCATGCAATAACACAGTCCAATTCAAAATTTATTCATTCAGACATTATATAGTGGAAAACTGAGTCAAATATGCATTTTGGCTAAACAAAACCAGGTGTGGCACTGCTTGCTTTCCCCAAAGATGTCAAAACCTAAACCAGTCCATTTATGGCCAAACACCGAATCAATGGTGCATGTGCTGAGAGAATGCTGATTTTTATTCTTACATTTATAGAAAAAAAATCTGTATTTTCCGCAAGATAAAAATTATTTTCTCCTGCATCTTCTTTCACACTGAGTTTTTTACTAGAAAAATGAAGAGTTTTCTGATGATTTCCCGTCAAGAGATATTAGAAAACTAAAAGGAACTAAGAAGGGATGAATAGCTCTGCCAATAGTACCTTCACGATTTCCTACAGGAAAAAGCTTTTAAAATTTTACAAGTACAAAGGGTGTGCTTCTACTGTTCATGGAAAGAGTGCAATTTTATTTTTAAATATTCCTCTGTGTAAGTTAGGAATAAATTTATGAGCAGATGCATGGATCCATTCAGGAACTCCTGAAAATATCAGTGCTGAATTCTGATAGCAACCCCCATCAAAAGAGACAGAAAGGCCGAGTGGACAGGCTTAGCACTTCTCTGTACTATCATTCTCCAGCTCCAATGGTACAAAAGTTTCTAGCAAGGAAGTAGTCTGAAGACAGAGCCTGACAGCACTCCAGAACATATTACGTTAACTGGCAAAAGGAAACATTTTTCTATACTCATGAGGAAGCTGGGCAAACTGATTCAGATGTAAGAAGAAGTGTGCTCAGGTTAAACATTCTTTGATGATCACATCTGCCTTCAGGGAACCCTTGAAAATGTTGCCACCAGGCTTCCAGCAGAGGAAATTGATGAGACCTCAGAGAGGATGGAGGAAACGGGCCATTCTCAGTTCAGCCACCATGGTCCCCACATTGTCCAAGTGCTTCAGAGAGTGATTTTCCTGAGGGAACCAGGCAGGAGCTTCATAAGCAAGACTGTCTGGGGGATGCAGAAGACAAACAGAGGACAAGTTCTTTCTTCAAATTCAACAGCAAAAGATGGGCTGTCATGGACCAACATCTCATTTCTTTCCTGTAGGTAGAAGGTAATACATCATTCTAAAATGCCTGCATAACCTTGCATAAAATAAAATTAGGACAAGCCTCAAAAGAAAGCCTAACAAAGACATTCCTGGAGACTGATTCTTGAGGACAGACACAACCTGGCAGCTTAATGTCTCGGGTACTAAAATAATACTTCCCGCTAGAGAAAACAATACTGCACAATTCTCAGAGAGGTAAGAAAATATCTGATGATAAGAATCAGCGATCTTGTATTTCTAAGGGAACAATGCATAATCAAGGCCTAGTCTGAAGGCAGCTTCTGGAATACAGTTCTATTGTAGTTCCAAACTCTTGATAAAAGGCATTCAATTCTTTTTTATTTAGGGAAAACTAAGCCTTTCTTGACACTTTGAGAGAGGATGAAAGGCAGAAGAAAGTTTGCTGTTTCTTTGTTGTTTTTTTTCCTGAAGAATGGTTTTATTGCAACATATCCCACCCTGATACAACACTGGCTTTAGAAGTAATGATAAATAATCAACCATATAAGATACCGTCATCATTTTTATAGCATTTACACTTAGTGGAAATATATGCCCTTTTGGGTGAGGTTTAGTCTTGACACATTCTAAGTAGTCCAAAATTTCAGAACTAGATGCAGGCAATAGGAAGTGGATTAGCAGGAACCAGGATGGGAGAATTTTTCGCATCAGAGTAGCAGCAAAGATGGTATAGGGATCCAAACCCAGTCACGTGCAGGTTGCAGTTACATTTGAGCCATTGGTACTAGCACTACCATATTTCTGAGAAGCACTGAACATACTTCTCACTGAACAGAACTACCACCAGAAATATTTTCTATCAAATCTACTGGTTTTAATATATTAACGTATGTAGGCAAGCTTGCTAACATTCTTTTTCAATTAAAATACCATACACAGCATCTATAAGAGGGATAAATTTAACTTGTACTCAGAACTGACAGTTGCTTATTCTTTCACATCATCAGCAAGTCACCCACAGGTGCAGAGAGCTCTGACTTTCCAGCCACAAGGATTTCAGATGCTAGATTTAAAATGACATATGATAATCCAGAAATGAAAATTAAGTGTCGTGTATTCCTTCATATAAAAAGAAACACCTATCACTAAGGGGAAGACAGCATATTTGGGGGGGTGGAGGGGTGGTGATAGTGTTTCATTTTGTTTCAAGCCTTTTGTATTCAGCTGCTATTTAAGTTACTAACAAAAGTGACACTTAATAACTCAATAAACAAAAGGTTCTCCTTTCAAATCTAACCCAACATCCTTGAAGTTTAATATATGCTTGAAAACAGGCTGTCATCAGAAACATTTTGTTTTGTATACATGCTTTACTTTTAGAAAGCCTTTTGCAAAACATTTCTTGCTGCTCAAGAACTCTCCTGCTTCGGGCTGCCATTGGTTTATACCAGCATGACCTTGTCTCTCTCAGACTCTAGCTCAGGAAGTTGTAAAACCATGATCTTGTTTCAGATATTAGGAATGCCAAATTGAAAATTAATCATCTTGGGCTTTTAAGAAGTTGCAGCTATCATGAAAATAAATTTGAAATCAACCTTTTTTCATGTCCACCTGCCATTTTTATAAAAGTCAAAACCATATGTGCTTCCTCTTTGAAGTCTGTTTTTGCCTTCACATTCCACTGTATTGTTCTGTTAGCTCTAGCCTTCCATCAGCCAATGTGAGGGGGAAGAAAAAAAAAGGCAAAAAAAAAGAAAATCAACAGCAGCATGAGAAATGCTTGTGCAGATGTCTGATGCTGATGTGATAAATGGCTATAGCCTATGAAGTTACAAGTACAAAATAATGTCAACAAGTTTCAATGATAAAACAGCCCATGAAATATTTCAATATATGTTCAACATTCAGGGCAATTTCTGGTTTGAATTACTGATCAATTTTTTACTGGGTTAAAATGATTCTTCTTACAGAGGAGCCATTGTTTATGAGGCTGGTTTTTTTCAAATTTCTGTCACAGTCTTCACATTGGTAATACTGATTAATGTGCTCTGATTCCCTTATTTTCTCAAGGCTTCACATTTTGTTAGGAGAATAAAAGCATTTGTACCGCTTTGGAGTCCAGGCTCTAGGTTGGGCAGAATGAAGTTGTCATTGCTGCAGCACTTGCAGTAACTCACCTCTGAAGAGCATCAGAAGTGCACAGGTTTGCTGCTCTGCTTGTGTTCATTTGTGAAAGGAGCTGGGTTATACAGAACACAGGATGATTTTGGTGTCAGCAAAGGCTTAGACCGAATCATAAGTTTCCTGTTTTTCTATAATAAAAATTAAAGTTCACTAGGTTTTCTTTTTAATGGTTAAAGCAGATGGGCAGGAAAATCGAATGACTAGTTGCTTTCATTTGTCATTCACAAACTGTCAAACTGAGCACAGAAATCTAACACCCCTTATCCTTCATTATGATCTAGTAACAAACATGCAAACAGGAGGAGGGGGAGAAAAGTAAAAAATAAAAAGAAAAGAAAAGAAAATGAGACAAAAGCACAAAGGATTGATCCTTTGCCTGGATACAAAATAAGGCATGCATGAATGCATGCATATATCCCTTTAATTAGGAAAACACATTTTTCTCACATGCAAATTTTAACCTGGTTTAGTCAAAACTATTCAAATTCAAGATTTGTGCAATCGATTTAAACCACACAGAATTCACTTTGTTTTTAGCTGAGAAGTTTGCACCTTTCTAAAGCAAGTCTACCAAAATGATTTATATTCAACAAAACAGGTGCATGATGATTTGCAGACAAGCCACAGTAAGAGATTTTATGATACTAAACTAAAGTTTTTGCATGTTGCACTATTCTGTGAAGCTTGTAACTTCTAAGTTTTACCCCCACAGTGGCATAAAAGGTCTGGATGAATCTGGAGGGCAAATAACCATAATGGCAAAACAAGAAAGCAGTAGAGAGTTTCCTTTTGAGCAAATGAAAGCAGGGTTCAGTGTGATGGGTTTTTTACACCGTGTCATCCACTAAACTTTTCTAATTAATAATAATAAGAATAAAAAGATACATGAGATAAGAAGAGAAGCCTAACAGTTTTGGGGGTTTAATTCAGACTTTAGGATAATCCTAGACAATCATTTTACACATGAAAGAAGGCTCCACACTCTTCTAATGAAGGTTTAGGAAAGACTGGCTTTTTTGTAATTCACAGTGGTTCTGTCAGCCTTATAGACACTATTTTTAATATCAGTCTGGAAATCACCTGTGTTCATAGAGTATCTGTGCACACTGTATTCCTATGAAGGTTTATTTACTCTCTCAACTGATATCTATTAGAAAGGGAAAAAATAAAAAATTCACCACTTTTGCTCCTCCTCATTTCTGTACTTTCTTTGCCAAAAGGGAACGAATGCATGGTTGGTGCATATCTGAGGCTGGCTTTGAATGGGATCCAGTCACATCACAAAGAACATGTCATTTTATCACATAATGGGAAAAAGCAAAACAAGAAAGCCAACTGAGAAAGTCAAGTTCCAAACCTCAAAAGAAAAAACTGCAGACATAAGACATCCCCATTTTGTCTAAGTTGAACAGATAGTAAAAATAGCTGTTGACCACCAGTATTCACCCCACACAACCAACTTTCACTATTCTTCAAGTTGAAACTCCAGAAGAGTTTGTCAGTGAGTGTAAAGACCTGCTTCCAGTTGTCATAGGTGAAGATTAGTCAATGTATTTCAATTCATAACAGCATCCTTTTCTTAGTCATATTTTTTTTCACTACATGTAGCCCAGACACCCTAAAAAAAAATTTACTCTTTTTGATTGAAGTATAGGTCACTGGTCATAAGCAAAATCTCTACTAGAAATAAGACATTATTGAAAAAAAATTGTCACAATTTTTACAAAACCCCTTTTCCTATTCTATTTTGTGTGAACCATGAAAAATATGTAACAAAAACTAAAAAAAAAAAAAAAAAAAAAAAAATCCCCCAAACAAAACCAAAAATCCAAGTAGGTCAAAATCTTCTCTACTACAGCCACTTTCCTGGCCAACACATTGGCAATCAGCAAAGATACAGCATGCTCAGTGTTCGACTGGGTGGGACAGCCATTCCTATTTCTTCAGAAGGGGACAATAATCTCATGATGGCACCAGTAATGGCACACTTGAGGTCTCCCAGCTAATTCTTTCAACGGTTTTATTAGACCTCAAACCAACAATTTCGTATATGGGCAGAAATGAGTCGAAAGCATTTTCTGAGTCACATAGATAGGAAAAATAAAGCTGCTGTGGATATTTCTGCAAGCAAAGACAGAGAAGACTGCACATCATTTCCTAGTTCCCTGCACTGCTATGGGAGCAGTAGCCACTGCCTGGCTTTTGAGCTAAGCAAGTAGGATTGTATTTGCACGATGCATATGCATGATGTCATGGCTCTTCAAGGTCTGGAAAGAAAGCTGTAGAATTTGGCACCACAGGAATGAACTGTGTTTTAGCTGGAAAGCAAATCAGAATATTTCTCAAACAAGGAGAGGTGCAGCCAGGACTTGCTTCCATTTCTATCACTACTGTAAAACTTCCAGATTGCTGACAAATTGCTTGAAGGAGCCCCAGCCATTACTAGTGAATAAGGTCTTCCCCACTGCTGTCTATCTTTGAGCTTTATCGAAGTCCTCCCAGCAGTAAATCTCACAATGAGGTGCAGTGGCCAAGAGAACTAATACAATCCTTAAATGCATAAGCAGGGAAATAGCACATTGCAAGCAGGAGTAATGAATTGGTCTTACCCTCTGCATACAGCATTAGTGAGACCATAAGTAGACCATAAGTGAGAGCTCCCCAAAAGAATTCAACAAACTGGTGATAGCTCAGATGAGAGCCACAAAGTGATTCAACATCTTGAAAATACTGTCTTATAATAAGAGACTGAAGAAAATCAAACTATTTAGTTCATCACAGGCAAATCCAAGTGGTGACTGACCACAGACTAGAGGTCAAAACATAAGGAAGACATTTGTGATAGCAGGGAGCTCTGAAATCTGTCTTGGAGAGGGGAAGACAAAATGACATCTTGTGGAGGGAAGCTGGTATTAGAAACGCTGATTTCAACAAGGGTTATTGACTGTTGCAGCATTTCACTGAAGATATAGGTGATTCACCATTGTGTAACATACCTAGACCAAGTAAGTTCCCTTTCTGTAATTTAAACAGAAAAAAAATCAGGCTCTCAGCAATGGATACGCAGTTTGGGTCTCTGACTTGTGTAATACTGTTTGGGATAGATGATCATAATGGATTCCTCTGACACTAAAAATAAATTACCCTGTATGCAAGCTATAAGCTCAATGATCACAGAACAGTAAAACCACCATGCTATTATCTCCCCATTTGTCACCATTCAATAAAAGACTGCAGTTTAAACATTTCTAGAAATTATTGCTCAGGAGCTTCACAAATAGCATATTCATAGATGTGGCTTTAACTTCTCTTTCTTCTGATAGTACCACTTAAAAGCATTTTTCTTCCTCGGACCTAGATCCAAACATTCAGTCATTTTACTCTGACTCTCAGAGGGAAATTCACCAAAACTAACCAGGAATAGAAAACCCTTCTGAACAGATTTTTTTCTCTTGAGATCATTCTTCTTCCATAGAATTTGGAAGGCTGAATTTCAGGGGAAGAGGACAAGAGTTACATGCAAGCAGAATGACAGATTAGAAATGTGCTTTAAGAAACAAAGATCTGTTTTAAAACCAAACCACAAATTGAATAGTTTACCTTTCCAAGGGAGCTTGCTAATTTCAATTACACATTCATTAATATTAATACAATATCTGTACATCATAAGTAAATGCAGCATTTTATAGACATTACTATAAAACATTCTTCATGCTCAAAAAACTTATTATTGTAGGATCAAAACCTGCATCAAAATTCATGTAAGGAAGTGTTTATATAATCATATATTGGACAACACAAAAAACCTCAACAGAAACAGAAAGAAAATAAATCTTACAGCAATCAGTAATATGAAAAATATCCTTTGGAGACAGAAAAGTTTACTGAAAAAGATATGCTTAGAACTGTTTCCTAGGAATCATTCAAAATAACTTTCAATATGCCATTTATCCCCATGAGAAGTTAATAATCCATCATGATGTGGTCTTTATGCTAGGAAAAAAATAAGACATGTTAGGAAAGTTTGCAAGAACTCAGAGGAAAAAAGAAAAGCAAAGCAAAAAAACCCCAGTGGTAGCTTCAGAAACTGAAAGGCAGTTCTGGAAGAGACAGATGAATGGTCAAGGATGCCTAAGAAACACACACTAATTACATGGCTCTCAGCACCACATGTGATATCACTCACCCAGGCTAGCATAAGCTCTCCAAAACAAAAATCAGCACATTTCCAAGGGGCTTCAAGAAAACTTAGTAAATCCAACTTCTGCCTTTTTTGATGATTTATGTTAATACATTGCAGTCATTTTTTCCTGTATACGGTCTATGGAACAACTGAAATTTAAAGGAATGTTTCCCATAGAATATCCAGCATATCAAAATGGCAACAAATTAATTTCACAAGATGTTTCTTTTGCTTTTATTAGAAAGCCCAATTTTCATATCCTGAGCTGGAATCCTTACTCATGATCATATTTAGAACATGCTGACAGTAATGCACTGTGGCATGAAGACATGGGTATGCTCCTCAGGATGGGGTTGCTGACTTCCAAAGTTTAGTGCAGAAGCTTGTTCCTTTGTTTTACTCAATATTATTTCCTTTAGTTTTAAGGTGAGAGCCAACTTTTTATTTCAAATTGCTCTGCTCCAAAAGCCTGATGAATTATACAAGCTGTACATATATACATTACATATGTTCATTGCATAACTACTGTAAAATCATTTTACCTTAAAATATAATACAACTACAGGCTGGAAAACTGCCACATTTAGCTAGGTCCACATTTCTCAAATCTAGTCCTAGGCAACATTTTTCCCCAAAGGTGCATAAATGATATGCAAAACTCCCAAAGGACAATTCTGGAAGAGAAGTGTGCAAGAACCATTCCCAGAAAGAAAAAGAAATGGAAAGAGCGATGTAGTTCAAAGATGCACGCTGCACATGCAGTAGAGAGAAAAAAAGACGCTTTACCACTGCCACCTTTGTCCAGTGAGAAATGTAAATTAAATTAAATGCAGTTAGATCCACTCTTTGCTGTCAATGGACTTGGTTTCCTGCCCAGCTCCCCTAACACATTGCCACTGCAAGGGGTTGTTTAGGAGCTGCAATCGTAAATCACATTGTGAAGCTGCTTCCTCTCTTCTCCCACGCACCTGCAGAGGAAATGTGCCAAGGGGCAGAATTAGACATGCTATCAGGACTAAGGTCAATAGAGCAACCCCAGAAGCTGCTTGGGATGGGCTGCCATCATTTAAAGCAGCCAGCAGCTTTTTTGACCTGCAGAGCAGCTGAGAATCTAGAGGATGCAAAGATGGCACAAGTTTTCTAGAGGCAGATCCAGGAGACCCCTGCACAGGCAGCTGCTGGATGTCCCAGCTGTGTGCAGCCAGTGCTGGCAAGAACCTTCCAACAGCAGGACCAGGACTGGGGTACAGACACGCCAATGAATGTTTCAAAACAGACTGAGCTGCACTTGCAAAAGCCATGGGGAGTTGCAAAAGCCAAGGAGTTGTCACACCTGCCTTAGGGGTCTGACCTGCACATGTCACTGCCTTACAAGTACTTAGGGATTGTTTCCAGGCAACATGTGATATATGATTCCAGTGCTGATGATTTCCAATAAGGATTAAACAAAATGAAGCAACCAATATGTTTTTTTATTGTAGCTTTGATGGGTTTGCCTAAGTCTCTTCCTGAGGGATTCCTGTTTCGAGAAACATTGCTCTAGATAACAATTTAGCTGCTTTAAATAATGCCATTTGTAATGCAGGCAGATGGTCTGTTCATCATACGTTACACCCATTACACTAAATCCACCATGATTTCTGCCCCAGAATGAATGTGCAATGTTCATTTGTCTCCTACCTCATTGGCTATATAACAAATGTAGAATATCTGTCACACTATCTCAAAATGTCTCTTTTATCAGTGAAATGTTTGACAAAGCACACGTTACAAATGGCTATTCATAGTGAGTTATATACAGATCTATTGTATATACTGTTATAGAAATATAGTGTAGCTAGGAACTAGCTATCACAGTATGAGTATATGAGACAGAAAGGGGAGCACTGGAGTCAAGACTCTCTTATTCCTCCTCCCCAACAGCTAGCACCATCCTTGCTGCTTACAGACTGCGACAAATAGGTTTGAATACTTTGACTAAGGAAAAGAAAAAAAAGCAAACCTTCATCAGGAAAGGCACATTAATTAGGAGGAAACTGGAAACAAGAAACTGCCAATTTTACCAATCAATATGAGTAAATGATGGATTTGTGTTTGCAGTCAGCTTATGCCTCCATGTCTCCATCTATGAAATGGAGATCCTCTCAAACAGGCTCAATGATGGTTCATTAATATTCACCCAGGACTCCACACCTTCAAGGTGCTTTGGTAGCATAAAGCTAATAATTAAAAGCCATTAGTCTAACCATTCTTTGCAGTCTACCCCATCTTATTAAGTTCTGCTTCCATTTATTACATCTGACTTAAAGCTTCCTCTTTCCTCAGCTACCAGAAGGAAAACAGATTCTTTTTTCCTCTTTAGTTATCAGGGTTGAGTTTATACCCAGCAAATACGGAGTGTGACTTTAAAGACTAGACAAGATCCACCAGATAAGTATTTATCTTAAAAGCTCTGTGTAAAGTGAGCTTTACACAGTAAAGTGAACTGGGTTTACTCCCTGTGTTAGCATACCTAGAACCTTAAACAAACTCCAATTTATAACATGTATTTTACCCTTCTAAAGACTTCCAAGGTGTGCTAACAATCCAGAATTCTCCAGGTTGGATCCCTGGCTACTAAGAACAAAGCTGGTTTTGGCTCCAGTTACAATCAGATTCTATTTCAAACATATATGTTAAATTATAAAACAACCTCCAGTTCAGATTCCTATACAATCATCATTAGTAGATCAATCTAAATTAAACAATAGCATATTTTTCCATTAATTCTTCCAGAACAGCATGTAACATGCAAAAAAGAAGGTAGACATGTCCATAATTTCTTATGGACTTAATATCCGTGCTAGAGTTTTAATCTTAATTTTACACTTCCTCTTTGGCTGCTCAGCACCATTTAAACCAATATCAGAGACTGATGTTAGTGCTATCCCAATGAAATTACCAATCCTGCACTTTATCTAATGTTAGTCCATTGAAATACTTGACGTTTCTTTGCTTCCAATGTCTAACAAAAATCACTGCTCAAGGTGATGTGGCTGTACAAATATTTTTATCTGAGGTTTAAGCTGTCACTGAGATAGCACAAGGCTTCATCCCATATAACACAGAGAACTCATGACATAAATGTGGCCTCAGGGATTTCTTTCATGATTCAACAATTCTCCTTTTCGTAGCAGTAGAAAATATAAACAGGTGTTACATTTTACAAGAAGATGCTGCCTTGACATTTCCTTTCTTCTTCTTCTTTCCATGTGGGCACACCTCAACATGCTGAGCACAAGTCAGCAAAGTCCAACAAAGCCAACTTGTAAATACTCTGGAGAAACTACAAACAATACCATTGTCTTTAGAAAGCATTCAGAGAAAAAAAAAAAAAGACAAAAAGCAGTTGACACTTGACACATGGACTAAGCCCAACAAAGTGTTTTGGAGATTAGTCTTTCCTGCTTTTATAATCCACTAACTTCTTACTGTTAGTTTTTAATCCAGTATCATGCCCAGACTGTTTCTTTGTTACCTCTAACAGGGCTTTGGGAAAAGTATGAATCTCATCTTCACATGTTTCTACAGCATTCTGCAAACTTCTAAGCCAAATGGTATAAATATCACAGCATGTTTCCTCTTTGTAGCACAGACTTCTTGTGTCCTTCAGATAAATCATTACTCCTACAGAAAGTAAATAAGAAATGTGTTACAGTTGCTAATTTATAGGATGGAATAGGCCAACTGACTCCTTGTAAAACAGACTTGAAACGAGAACTCAAAACCACTCTTAGGCATATATTGAAGGGATTTAGTATGGACACATACTGAGTATTATGTATATAGTACTGGGCATTGTCCGTACACATATTAAAGCCTATAAAACTATAACAGACACTAAAGAACATAAATGATTTGGGGTTACTAAGCCGCAAATGCTGGTTATGTAAAAATCGTAACAAGTAAAAAGCAACATGAAAATGAAAAAATCCCCAAGCACACGATGACTTCTAGGAATTTATATGGTTTACTGAGCAAACATACCTGGGAAATAAGTTATGTTGAGTCAAAACAGTTAAAGGACATTGCCTAGTCCACTTGTTTCATTGTCACAGTAAAGATGTTCTGCTCTGCTTCAGCTAACAGCACTTAGGTATGTGCTGAAATTAAGTATTTCATGAAACATCATGTCAATGAGGTTTAACTGTGTGATTACAGTTTTACAAACGTTTCCATGCCCTCCTGAACTAGGACTTCTCTTTACTGTTAGTCATATATAAAAAGAGAATGGATTGTTGGTACTTATATTAAAAGAACTGGGCCATCTGCACTTTGAAAAGGATAGTTAGAAAAAAAGATGAGGAGGAGAATAACAAGTAGCATTTGAAAAATGGAGCATATCACCCTACTCTGAAAGATGCTCTACAGCTTAATTTATTAAGAATGTTGTCAATAGGACTTGACTGAAAACTACAAGCATGAACAGAAGACCTGGAAACATCGGTCTCTCCAGCTGACAATACCCAAGGGAAAATATAATGCCTGAAAGCAGCTTTTGGGCATAGCCTGAAAATAATAAGGCATGTTATTTTAAGTATGAGGATTCGATCAATGGAACAAAATCCTTAGAGCCATTAAAGCTTTCAAAAAATTTAAATATTTGGCAAACGTATCAGATGACAAGCTGCTCACACCTCCTGGTGTATTAACTATCTAAGAATAATTAAAAAAATAATTTTTATTTATCTGGAAACTCTAGGAATAAATTTCATTTTGTTGCAAGTGCAAGATGGTCGTCAGAAACAAAATGCTAATTTTTTGGGTATCAATTGCCAATATTTCAGCAACTGAATTATTTCAAAATTATTTAATAGAATCAAGCAACTTAAAATTAGCACTGTCCTTTTCACAATAGGAATCAAGCAAACTTTTCCCTTTTTACCGTCTGAAGAGAAGTATAATACTACTGCTATCCTAATTTAATTTTTGGAGATATGCTAAAACTCAAATCACCAAAAGAATATTATTCTTGATACTTTGGTAGCAGCAGGACATTGCACATATAAGTTCTGATTCCACACTGGGATGGAACTATCCGAGAAGCAAAGCTTTACTGAACACAGGGATGGCAAATTTTGGCATGGTGCAAATTAAGAAATAATTTCTGAAACACTTTCAAAGTAGGATTTAATATTAAATAAGAAGAAGATTTGCTTCTCAGCTGACCCTTTTATGTTTAAATATTTGTAGTTTTTTTAAAATATTTGTAGTTTTATTTTCCTGTCATTGTCAATGTATTCATATTGCACAGAGAGACTTAGTAAGAGAGCCCTCCCATGGCTAACACAAATCCCACAAATTCTTTTGGTAGCAACCAAACACTAGGTGGCTTAATGAATAAAACACCCGCTCCGAATTTCAAAACAAGGCTCAACTGAGTGCATCTCACACAAGTTGTTGTGTAGCAATAGAAGGGAACACAACTTGGTCTATGGTGAATACAGTTATGTCCACAGGTATCCTCCAAGCAGCCTCCACCACCAGCAGCCACAATACCTTTTATGGTATTTTGCAGTGCAGCTTTTTATGACCTCTACACCTTCTAATAGCACAATATTCAGCCATGTTTTCAGCCTACCTAAGAATGCAGTTTAGAATGTGAAAGGGTATGTTAAATTTACAATCACATAAATGTATTCATTTCTGCTGCTAACTAAATATAGAATGCATGCCAAATCTGCCAGCTGATGTGCAAACAAAATAAAAAGAATAAAACAACTACTACACAATTTGCAGGAAAGACGAGATGATTTTTATCATCTTCTTATTTATAGTTCTCCTGCAGTTCATAAATTATCAGGTTGGGTGTGTGAGGCAGTCTGAGTTGTGAAGAATTCTGTCTTTCAGAATCTCAGAGATGAGGGATGGGACAAGATGAATCAGGATATATAGAGTCCCCAGTGGATTTTCTGACATAGTAATATTTGATAGAGGAGGGAGAAAGGGGGTTGAGTTTTTGTCAGCTAAAGATAAACAGTTATTTTGTTTAGTTATTCTGGATTTTTTTCCTCCCTGGGAATAGGAAAGATTGTCTGGCAACTATTCAGCCAGTTAGCTGAAGCAAAAACATTAGCAAGGATTCAACTGTTTTTATTCTACACTTTTCCTAAGTAGTTGACATGGGAAAGGAGAAGCAGCAGATGAAAATCAACGGATGATGGCTGGATGACATCATTCTTGGATCAATCTCAAGAGTGAGGTTTTATAGCATGATAAAGCAAACGCATCACTGGATAAACATCTGACCACAAGTAATTCTTAATGGTCATAATTAAAACGGCAGGGAAGGATCAACGATTAAAAAAGTAATTCTAAAGCAATGGTTGGAAACACATTAAAAACACCAACTACGCAACACAAAAGGAACCAATACAGATGGACACCACTGATCCACATATACTGGGAAGCCTAATGAAATGGAAAATTTATAGAAAGGGATAGTGACTAGACTCAGGGAAAAGTGCTCCTTTTCTGAACAGAAAGCATGCTCCTGAGTCACATTAGTCATGGCATCCTGTCTTAAAAAAAAAAATAAAAAATCACACCCTGAATTCAATTCAAAGTACTATTCCATCTTTGATTAAACTATAAACAGATATGAGATTCAAACACCTATATTTTTACAAGAGGACAAACAGCAATTTTCAGTGAAGAAATTAGCGATTTAAAAAGAGCCCCTGGTCTAAGTATCTAAAGAGCAAAAGCAGTAAGAGTTTCACAACACAGTATTCTGATGGAATACTTGATAATTGTAAGAACAAACTATCCAAAGGTGCAGTTTTGGGGAACTATGAGCTTTTGGTGATTTTTCAGGCCAGGCTAAACACCCATCTGTTACGGAGTGCTTAGGGATAATGAAGTTAATTCTGCCATAATCTCAGGGAAAGGACTACAAAATATGTCAGGCACCTTTCACAATGAATTCTTCTATGAAATACTTCACACATTATTTATATGGCAGGAAAAGAAAATAACTTTTGAGCCCTTACTGTTCTAAATGGAAAGCAAAACAAGTGCAGACCACAGATAATATTGGTTCTTCTTCATCAAGACTAAGTAGTTTATTGTCCCCATGTGATGTTTCTTGGGTGAAAAAAGGGAAAATTACAAGTGGATTAGGAAATCAAGCAAATTAAATGAAGTACTATAAGTAGCACTCAGAAGGCAGGCCAATAATTTTGGCATCAATATAGAGCATGTAACATTAAGCAGCAAATTACCAAACATTCTCTGCAGTCAGACTTTGATGTTGGAAGGTGGGGAGGCCCCCAAGTCATCTCATGTTGCCTCACTGCATTTCCTTTAGAGCATTACCCATCCTTAGCACATCCTTCCCTGGACCAGGGGCTACTTCTTCCCTGGGCTCTCCTTAGTGGGGTTTTGACATCCTCTCTTCTAATTTTAACTCTCTCCCTGTATTGAAATGTTTTCCCTCGTTTTATTTCATTTGAAGAATGGTGACCATCGTGACAGGTGGATATTCCCCAAGTCTCACAACTCTACTCAAATGGTCTCTTATCAGGGTGCCCCTGAGCAGTGAGAGCTCATAACTCATTTGAATGGGAAACAGTTGGGGGCTCGCCACACTTCATCCTGTGAGACTGTTGACACTGTTAGCAGCTGTTAGTGTCGCTCTCATTGTTACCAACTGGGAGCATATCAAAATGTTACACGGACATTCAGTGGTGTAGTCTCTCCTATTTCAGTTTAATGGGAATTAAGCGCACACATCAAGGGGAAAATACACTCCACAGTTGCTAAATATTTTACTCGTTCATTTTTTTTTAAATTACTTGCTATAATGAAAAGAAAATCAAATTCAAGTCACTCTAGGAAAAATAACATTCCCTTAAAACCAGTTAATACCAGTAACCACGTCATTTAACTATGCAAAACTTTATTCCACAGAGGGCAACTAAAATCACTGCACTGTGCCATACTCTTGGTTTAGGGAAACACAAAACCTTATGTCAATTTCTTGGTAATCTAGACAAAATGAGATTGCCAATCTCCATCCAATTCCCAACAAACAAGTGTCCACATTGCAAAACTGAAAACTTTTCTGGCAGATTCATTTTGGAGGCCAAGACTATAATAGCCATGGACTCTAGACACATGACCATACACAAATGGAGAAACACAGACAAACATTGAGATACCAGATCACTACTTGCTGAAAGATACAACTTCTTGTCCTGAAAAGAAAGTGAAAGCTTCAATCTTAGATTAAGCTACAATTTTTATGACACATTCACATAATCAAATGTCAGTTGAAAATAAAAGTACACAGGACATCACTCACACATGTACTTTATCTCATACCAAGTGGTAGCAGCCACAACTTACGTATCTTGACTGCAGTTTTTGTTTCACATTTTGAAAATAAAGGTACAATTCTTCATTTCTGAAATCTTGGGCACCAGAAAGCCAGAATAAGTAAGTTATACAAGTTGTGTCATTATTTCACTGTTTCTACTTAAATACATGCTAGTGACAGGGAAAATCGTTTCATTGATGGATCATCCAGGCTCTGAGGTGACACTCAGCTCTGGAGTATTTAGATACTGTGATTTAAGATATCACCACTGGCAGCTGTCACCCACCTCTAAACTTAGCAGCAGCAGGAATAGTCTTGTACCAGACCTTCAGCCGCAACAATTTACAGCATGACATATTTTCTAAACTACCTTCATTGCTTAGTCAATGCATCCGAGTCCCAAACTTACCCACCTGCCTGTGCATTGCAGCAGCTAAAGATATGGAGTCCACTTATTCTTGCTACCCTTGCAAAGGAGGCAGTAGCCTTTGGCTGAAGAGTGGACAGAGAGCTTGTGATGACAGCAGCCCAACACGTCAACTCTAGGACTACCACTGAGTGCATTAGGAAGAGCACTGCCAGCAGGTTGAGGGAGGTGGTCTTTCCCCTCTACTCAGCCCTGGTGAGGCCTCATCTGCAGTGCTGTGTCCAGTTCTGGGTTCCTCAGCACAAGAGACATGTGAAGCTCCTGGAGCAGGTCCAGTGGAGGACCACAAGGATGATGAGGGCACTGGAGCACCTCACTTATGAGGAAAGGCTGAGGAAGTTGGACCTGTTCAGCCTCGAGAAGAGACAACTGAGAGGGGACCTCATCAATGTCTATAAATATCTGGAGGGAGGTTGTCAAGGGGATGGAGCCAGGCTCTCCTCTGTGGTGCTGAACAACAGGACAAGAGGCAATGGGCAGAAACTGATGCACAAGTTCCACTTGAATATGAGGAAGATCTTCTTTACTGTGCAGGTGACCACACACTGAAGCAGATTGCCCAAGGAGGTTGTGGAGTCTCCCCTTCTGGAGATATTTTCAAGACCTGTCTGGATGCAATCCTGTGCAGGGAGTTTGGATCAGATGACCTACTGTGGTCCCTTCCAATCTGACTGATTCTGTGATGCTGTACCTACTACTACCACATTGCTCTTAGGATGCAGTCAGCACACATCCACATGTGCTGCAACCAGTCAGTTTGATAGTGCTCCAGGAGCAACTTCCTCAGAGTGCTAGCACGACTAACGAATCCTCTTTTGGGACAGACTATCACAAATGTTATTCTAGACCACGAGCTCTCTCTAATCAGTCCATTTCAGTAGATCTCAACAGTCTCATTCATTTGCAATGCTTAAAAACTTAGATCTAAATAAAATAACTTACCATGGAGCAGTGGGTGATCTATAAAATAACTCTGAAAGCTGAGACTGGCTATAAAATATGTGTTCTGACAGCTTTCAAGAATTGTTTCTGATAACATGCATGCAGGCACACTCAAACAAAAAATAGTATTTCATATCCCAAAGGACTGAAACCAAGTAAGCATGTTGTATTCCTTTCTTCTGCAAATAATTCTTCTTCCTTCATCTCCTGTTCTCTGCTTCTCCTTTTTCCAGCTTTTCCTCTCTGAAATTAAAGAGCAGAAAAAAAAGGAGGTAGAGAGGTTGAGCTCTATTAGCTCTGATTTTCTTAGCTACTATTAGTTTGCAATGGTAAAAAAAAATAGAAAAGAAGGTTGTATTGGGAAGATCTTCTGGTCCTTGGACTACAACTCATAAGAAGTCAAAATGTATTTTCATGTAAGTTTTTTAATATGGACAGAAATTAATTCAATTTCTCACATAAGAATAGTAAAGGCTTTAATGAAAATTTTTGAAAACAAAATTGTTCCAATTCAAAATGCTTCACTGGTTCCCTATGGTTCTGTAGGTTGTGACATGATGAACTGCAGCTATTTGTAATAAAAGGAGGAGGTGTCACCATTGCAGGATCCAACCTACCAGTTCTGCCATACACTATTTTGAAGCTGCCTGTCTTCTTAGATGTTCATTTCAAAGAGAGGAAAAAAACCACAGCAACAATTCTACATGGAAAGGATTATTTTCTTTAGAAGCTGAAATGTTTAGAGTTCACAGAATTCATGTGGAAATTGGGAAGATGCTGCTGGAACAACAGGTTAGGTATATTATTATCTTTAAAATTATTTAAATGACTTATTAAAACACTCTTGCCTGGTTTCCTCATCCATCTCTACAGACTGTGAAATTTTAGCAACTCTAACAAAAAAAAAGCTGTACTCACCAAGCAAACATCGGATCCAAATTAAAATATAGGCTTTGTAGTATTTAGCCTCAGCTTAAAGCATGGACTGATAAGAAGGAACTGTATTGCCCTTACTATCAGCTCTTATAGAGGTGAGGTGTACAGGTTAGAGAGAATATCTTAGTTTAACAGAATGAGGTTGACCAGGCACAGTCCTAGTAAAGGCAACATAATCCAATCTAAAATAAGCACATTTAAACAAATTTCCTTTACAAAGCCTCAAGCCAGAATTACCATAATAGGAGACACCCATTTCTTCACTACTTTTGATAGAAATACAAGTTACTGCTGTTGTTGGGCTCCAATGCTTGGTGAGAGCAGCTACAGGAGTAAGGCGAAGCATATCTTGATAAATATCTGGACTAACGCAACAGATTGCACTTCAACCACAAAGCAGCATCTCTCAAATGCATTGCAACTTAATTTCTGCACTATGGCTGTGTATCTTTGTAATGCTATAAAAGAAACCACTTTAAACCCAAGCAAATAGCTTTCTGTCACTTATCTGCCCAACAAAAAATGAGCTAGCAATTGCTCTGGGTTTGGTTAGCTGCACAGCTCTGACACAGCTGGTTTTGCCCCAAAGAGAACAGTATAGCATGGCAAGTAAACACCATCCCAGAGCTCTCATCTCCTAATCATGACCTCAAGCTTGTTTCCACACCAACCCTCCCAGGATGCTGCCACCTCTCACTGTGAAGACTTGTTATCCATCAGGTCTAGTTAAGTGGAGAGTTTCCCAGAAAGAAGGCACAAAACCAATAAGGCAATTAGAGACCAATTAAGTTCATTAACACTGTTTACCTACAGGAGAAAGGAAAGCCTTAAATAATTAGCAGCAAGTTTATTTTTAAGAGTAAAAAAGCCTTTTGAAAACACTTTCTGAGTGACAATGTTTGTTTACAGACAGCCATCAAGGTATTATATTTTTCCATCCTCTTCTAACTTATTTCAGATGGTGGGAGAGCAACTGATCATTCAAAACACAATATGTTTGATTGAAACAAGGGAACCATTTTTTCACAGTAGCAATGGTTTAGTGCTGTGATTTTTGACGCTGATCATGAGCTGATTTTAGGTAATGATTACACCTGCAATCCTGCTGAGAGTTATGAATTATCAGCACCTCAGCAACAGAGACTATTAACCCTCTGTTCAGCTCCCCAAATAGAACATGAGGGAAAATATTTCCCAGCCTTCAGAAAGTGTCTTGTCAGTGTACTAGGAGTTTGTATGCATTTTGTTATATCCACTGTTAGCTTGGCTTTACTGAGGAAAAATTCCTCTTCACAGAACAGAACCCAGAGACAAATATAAACTACATCTATCTTGTGTGTAACTGTATATTGCCATGCACACGTTTCTTACCCTTTGCCCTTAGGGAGGATGAGGACAGGAGAAGTGACCAGGTCTCATTAAGACTGTTCTGTCTCAGCTTTGCACATAAAAACCACCCAGAGAAGAAGCATGTGGTTCTTGCAGTTGGGAAAATGTATGGATTTTTGCTGTACTCACATGAAAGAAATAAACACCATGAACATGGATAGGACTGAAATTATTAACTCAAGGAATACTGAACTGAATCTCATTAATTAGAAAAGTTGTTAATATTTACACTCTTTAAGAATTTCCTTTTGTCTTCTACATCAGATTTGAAGAGTAGGATCTAATCTTTATGCCTCTGTTGCAAACTCTTCTTTTCTTTCCTAGTGTATTGAAATGTTATGGTCTAGAAGCTCTTCCCTCTGGGTCCCCTGCCCTTTAAGTGATTCCTTTAAATACATCAAGCATGACTAAAGGATCCCCAGACTTGAAAAGCCCATGCAACAGATACTTCTTTCAAAATGTGATCAGCAAGTGCTCTCATATAACAAAAAATGAAACTGACTGAACACAGACTTCATTTTACTGTATAGTCAGAGTATTATAAAGTAAGTGGGACAAATCTGGTCTCTGCCTCACATCAGTCCAACAGCATATATATTTTGCTCATGATTTCAAAGAAGTGTAAGACAGAAATTTGGTTACTTGTCCATATGTCTTTATACATAGCTGATTTACCAACAGCTGATGCATGATACCAGAATTGAGGAATCGGTTTCACTCCAATACCTTACTTTGCCTGCAGTTTGTTTAAATTCTTTACAAAACCAGAATAATAGTGAAAACTGGTTATGATAACTGCTGACCTGATTTACCTTTTAAGTGCTTCAGATCTATCAGATGCCCCTGTTAAGGGGGACAAAAAAAAGACAGACTTCAATTTTAGAGATGATACAGATGAAGTAATCCTTCTAAAAGTCAGAGAACTAGCATACAAATTTCTCAGCCCAAGAATGAAGACCACACAACTACTATACTTTTAGGGAAAGTGAATCGCATAAATAATTACCTTATCTCTAATATAACTATTTTGGCTAATTTTGGAGACTGAACATTTTTTCTTTTTTTTTTTTTTTGCCTTTTTGACATGGAGAATATTTTGAGCTATATTTATTAGCTCATGAGTCTAATACATTCTAATGTATTTCTAATACATTCATGAGTCTCATTATATCGATGGAAGAAATTAACAGACATTTCCATAGGTTTTTAAAATAGCTGAAACTTTGATCTTACAACTTTGAAATGATAAATTAAGCCTTTTGTAAAGAAAGATTCCTAGCCTTTTCTTATCATCCCTCAGAATTTAAGGATATCAAATTAGTTAAAAAATGTTTCACTACTTTACTTCAAGAATATATATAGATATATATACAATATATAACAAAAAAGGTTTTTTAAATATAAAATTTGGGGGACTTGCAGAACAAAATACCATGCTCAACCTATTTTCGGATACATCTTTCTAGAATATCTGCATGTTAAAAGAACTTGCAAAAAGTCCTGGAAAATCAGACTTTTAAATATTTTGAATTAAGAAGCATTTTACTCAGTAAGGATAAAAAGACAGTACCCATGGATCTTGATGTATATTAATTTCTGTACAATAAGGAATGACTTAAAAATGAAGTGGGGTTTTCCCCTTTAGATAAAAATCATCTATAGACTGAAGTTTTGTCTTAAACTTTTGTGAATTCACACAGAGAAGCTGCTATTTCTGAAAAGCTGCTGTTCTTTTTTTAATTAGAGATGTAAAAACCAGTGGTATAACAGGACCTAAACTGTCAGGATATGACAGGCCAGACCTCCAGCCAAATCCTTTCCACCTGAAATTGCTAACTGGAATGAAGTTCTGAACCCTTCTTCAAACACATCAAATTCATTTCATAGGAGTAATAAAGCATTGTCATTGTCCACCTCAATTGTCATCAATGACCTTGTAGCATGCGGGAAACATGCACAGATGCTGTACGCATTAAATCAGGGTTCTGCATGTTAAGAGCCAAGCTCAATTTATTGTTCTTTCACAGGCCCTACCCACCACCTTTCAAGCAGTGCTTCCTCAGTTTCTTCAGCTATCCAGTAGGAAGAAATATACTTCCCTTCAGGGATGGATGCTGTGGGAATAAATACACTACAGGTGCTCACCTACAACAGAAATAGCACCACAAGGACAGATAGCTGGCTCATCTGGCAAGCCACCCCTACTGCTGACACTGTAGCCTCCTCTACCCTACTGTACCCTGTGGACTTTAAGGCAGAAAGTAGTCTTGCTATTTTGGCGACGGATCATCAAAGCCTGTGGGGTCAAGTTCTGCTAGTCAGAGCAAACTCTACTACACTGTGCCAGCCAGGGGTATTTGGAACATCAGTGTTCTTTCTAAAACATCACTGTTACCAAAAGCCAACCAGGGGTAGAATAGTAATTTTAAAAATTCTTGTCTAATATATGTTCTTTTATTTTAGTTGTCTGGGTTGTCCTTCATTGGTAGGGCTACAAGAACTCTTCTACATGGTCAGCGAGCTTGACCAAGAAGAGCCAAAGTTCTAGGATTTTATATCAACTGACTTCATTCAAGTGACTGCACTAAAATTATTTTTAAGCCAACAACTTGAATGGTCTTTATCTATTATTCTCATTGAGTATTTCACTGACCTCAGTGTTTCCCATAGATTTTTATCCCCAGCATTTATTTCAATAATGCTTTTGGTCTAATATTTGCCACCTTCTTATTTCTTTGGTAATAGGGAAAAACAGACAAAAAAGCTCTCAGGAGGCAGCTATGTATATCCTAGGATTATAATTATTCCATTTGGGATATTAAAGAGATTCCAGTCCCTAAAGATCATGGATATCTGCCACATCTGTGTGGGCACATCAGAACTAGCTTTACACCCATCCTGATCTATAGCAATACAGAACCAGAACTGAGCAAGAGTTAACTGCTTGGCTGCTCAAGCAGTTTTGTGGATATACTAGACAACTCATCTTTTGTATACATGGGAATCAAGTATCATCACCTTACAAGAAAATACAAGAACAACAGTAGTGTTCTTACCTGTAACATTTAAAACCATTTTGAGGAACCATCACCACCCCCTAGAAATAGTAAGTTACTCTTTGAAATCCAAGGGGTTTCAAAAGAATAGGTATTCTTATTGAGTTGCTTAATTTAAATTAAATTTAAACAAAGCCTGTAAGTGTGGAGCTTGCCACAGTGGAATTGGTAGGCAAAATACTTCTTGAAGAAAATTATATAAAATAGAGAGAAAACCACAGTTCAAGAGAGTTTGGGTTTGACCTGCTCTTTCTAAAGTCCAGGTGAGTTTCATTGCAAAGCTCAATGACAACAACATCAGACCAGAGTCTTTTTGAAAAACCTACCTGGAAAGGAGAAATTCAGTACCTTGTTCACATAAGTTTGTGTGCACAAGTTTCAATAATAGATAGTAGTGGTATTTTTCTTCAGTGTTTCTTCTGCCATCGTAACTGTGTCTCAACAAATATTTCACCAGAGTATAGGACCTACAAACTTTTTTTTTCCCAGTGCGACATTTATGTAAGCCTTAGAAAGCCCCCAAAATGGCTTAATTCCAACAGTTAATATTGTGAGAATGATGAAGTAGAAACCTTAATCAGGGCTCTTACATTGACATCCATTCCCGATTAAGTGACCATCCCATTTAAGCAAAGTTTTCCTGAACCATCACTTAATGTAAACCAAATGTCTTCTGCAACTCCTTCCTACTACTGAAGCGTTTTGACCCCTAGCCACCATATTAACACCTCTAATTGTAACTGACAGGGCAATTTCCTGGTTGCCATTGTGCGAGACAAGCAGAGAACACTAGCCACAAGCAATTTATGACCTTTGACTGTCATATTAACTCTTTTAATTGTAACTGACAGGGCAGTTAGGCCAAAAAGTGTCCCAGCAAGGCAGTTGTGAATGTCCTGCTAAAGCCAAGGAAGGAGTATCCAGTCATTAATGTGGAGGGACTGATATGAGGAAAGAAGGGGAAATACCAGAGGTTGTACAATCAAGCTCCCTCTATAATCATCACTGAGTATTTTTTGCTTCAATTTACCTTCACATTCTCTGCTAAAAACTAGAATTACTTTTACCTGAATGCATGGAATTTAGTTTTAACTTTTGAAGTTAAAAAACATGTAAATGTTTTTAAATTGTTTAAATAAAAACAATTATCTAGAATCTTAGAAATTATGTAAAGTTAATGCAGCTCTGCTCAACAGCCACTGAAGCATACTATAACATGAGACTAAATAAGCAAAAGGTTATCTCAAGTGGAAGAGAGGGGAGTGCTGCAGATGAGTTATACTCACTTCTGGTAAACTAGCCTCTAGAGGGTGAAATATTGTGCTCACAAACATTTTAGCAGGTCTGATATCATTCAGCAGCAGGTGAGGGCACTAATCAGGTGCTAGAAAGATTCTTTTGTTTATTATTTATATTTTAGTCCTACATGCCCAAATGCTGATCATTAAATTTGAATATTTGGTCATATTTGTTTAATCTGCCCTATGGGTAGGTCATTCGGCTAAAGTAAAGATATGGATACTTTGTTATTGCAATCTATCAATCCTTTTTCCTTCAAAGGAAAGAATAAAGCACTAGGGTTAGCTTGAAATTTAAACAAAGCCTGTAAAAATATTATAGAACCTATTTGCAGTTTTTTATATCATGTCAAACAACTTCTGTTAAATTCCAATCACTTTCTAACTGTCTAAGATTTCCCTTCCCACTGTGTCCCTAAAGAGAAAAGGGAGAAATTCACATTAAATCTAGAAAAAACTGAATGACCAGTGTTACCAACACAGAAAGGTGGAACACAGAAGAGTTGAAAGAGATCTTAGTTCAAGAGTGCATTTTCACAAATGCCTCTTTTGACAGCAAAGCTAGCATACACCCCCTCCATTCATCATCTTGTTCACAGAGCAACCCTACAAACAACATGTCAGCTTAACTGAGAATGAAATTACACATTATAGACAACATAATACCTTGTAGACACCAGTACAGGAAGATCTTCCTTCCCTTTGTACTTTCAACTACCGTTCCTCCTCCAGGCTTGACCTGACCCTTTCCACGTGCCAGCAGGAGCATGTCTCTGCTGAGCCGATTCAGCTCACTTCCCCCTGCAAAAGCACAGACAATTTTCGTGGGATTAATTTTCTGCCCGTTTAGTGAGTTGAATCAGCTCAAGTTCCTCTGAGAGGGGGAGGGCTGCATGGCCATCAGAGGGGAGAAGAGGGAAGAAGGGATACAAGCTCTCGTTTTTGAAGACACTGCAACAGATTTAGGGCTAGCCAAGCTGGTAAAATAACGTGCAGCATCATCCTGAATGGCGGTTACAGAGAGAGCATTGCCAAGAAAAGACATACATAGCACTGTGTCCTCAGTTAGGGTATATTTCATTGTTATTGTTGATAGATTTTATATGTTATCTTAACGTTGACATGTATCATTAAGTATTTTTATTATTATTTTTAAAGTATCCAAGTAACAAAGAAGCCTGTCTTATTTTTAGAAATGTCTTATGATGATCTTTACAGCAACATTCAATCCTTCCGTGACTCCTTCTAATGGGTCCTCAGTGCCCTTGAACATGTTTACCCTCTCAGAAGTGATCATAAATGAGAAGTGTATTTGTGCTCCTTCAAACCTCTTGACAAAAAGAGACCCAGACTGTCTACTGCAGACCCTCAGCTTAATGTTGCTTTCTAGATATCTGCCCATGGTTTAAGATGCACTGGTTTATTTTAAAAATCATTTAGACTACATAATATCATGAATAGAGTTAAATGAGCCAGAAAACATTGTAGTAACACAACATAAGGCTAAAGATATTTATTAGGACTGCTTCTTCTTGACAAAACCAGTTTTGATCTAATTATTACTGTTGACATTCAGGTGCTTCCACTTTGCAATGCACTCTGTCATTTCAGGATAAATGGCATGTTGGCACATGAGCTATGAGCTCAGGGCAGTTTTAAGCAGCAAGGTTTTGCACTGGTTCACCTTCTCAACAATGGTTAGAACTGCGGAAAAGGAAAAAATTTACATCTTCTCCAGCTAACACACTGATAAGACCAGAGTTCTCATCCATGTAGCATGAAAATTAGCAATAAACTATGTAGAGAATACCAAAAACTCTTATAAATATGTATATATATAAACAAATTACAAGCGTAAAAGAATTTGAGGGGAGGATAAACACAAATAGTCATGTGCTACTGAAGGCTTTGCTATGATCAGAGAAAACAAATAACAAGGAAGCCTCCATCATTTATAACATTTTCTAAAATATACTTATCAGTAGAACTATATGCCCCTACCTACCCTGCTTTAAATAGTTTCAGCTGAGTTCCCTCTGAACACAGATACCACTTTCTAAAAAAGCCATTAAAAAATACCCCACTATATCTTTCTATCAGTAGCACAACAGACTATCAAATTAGAAAAAAATAAGAAATAAATGTAAAACAAATCGGGGAAAAAAGTGCGATTTTTCACCTTTCTCTGTCCTTTCTTATTAGCCAAAACATCTACTCTGCTGCTTGTATTTAGACACATAAAATCTGTAAATAGTTTCCTAATTTTCTGATTGCCATATGAATGTGTGATAGCAACTGAAGAATATAACAGCACTTTTAAAAAAAGTTGTTAGAAACCTAAACCCGATTCAAGCCCCTAATGCCAGGCAAATCTTCTGTCTTTGCATTATTGCTTGAGAGAACATAAACAAACTATTACACACAACTGTTTGACAGGGACATACTCTAAATTGCTACCTGCTTAATAAGCCTCTATGGAGATCCTAAGCTGTTTCAGATGAGAGTAGATGTTTGATCAGATGCACGAAGGTTATTTTAAATAAGCATGCAACTATCTTGTCTGGTCTTTCAACAGCTAGATACTTCTACAAAGATCCATGGGAATAGGGGGAAATCTACCTTAGTAGACTTGGCAAGTGTCCTGGAGGACTTGCTAAGAATGCTAAATAAACAAGGTCTCCCATTCCACCCAGCCACAAAGAGCTAACAAGCCCCCTCGCCCCCCTCCCTGTCCTCCGGCGGGCTGTACCTCCCACTGGCAGCCCACACTCATCAATACACAGGAGCCCCAGATATCACACACCAGACCCTGCTGTGATGAGCAAACACCAATCAACAGCCCCATTAGCCTCCAGAGGACGGTCTAGTTTGTTTACAGTAAATACTAGAGCACTGCCAGTGGAGGGCTGCACAGGAAATGCTGAGGAGGCTTTTCCCTCTTCTGTTTCAGGAACATTTGGAAGTTCGGGGTTTGCGTGCAGTGCAGTCTTAGGTATTGCTTTCTTCTTTTTAAAAAAGAAAAGAACACTGATGAAAATGCAATCATTTAATATTGAAAGCAATTTAGGTTTGGGGGTTGTGGTTTTTTTTTCTTTTGTTAAAGAGCCTTCAGTCAAAATGACTACATTTTCAAAAGAAAGTAAATGTTGATGAACAACATTTAAAGCATTTTACATGGGATTATCAAGGGAGAGTGCTAACCTTCATTAACTAACCATTACCCAGCTTTATGCAGATGTTTGGTACTGTTCTCCAGCCCTTCAACACTTTACTGTAACAGCACTAAGTGCACTGGAATCATCAAGTTTTGCATCTAGAACTGGCAGACAGTGGAAGGGATTTAAGTGAATACTACAGCTTATAGAAAAGAATGAGATGTTGGGAGAGGTTTAGGGGGAAGATCCAAGAAAGTCTGAAATCCACCCTGTGTGTTGTTCCCAGCTTACTGGCACACTAGGGTGAGTGCCTCTCTCCTAGACACTTAGGGGGGAAAGATTGCTTCCTGCTCTGCATACGCTTTGCATACAGCCTAGTGACTGCTCTGTTTGGAGACTGGATTCGCTTCTGACCCTTTGTTAACAAAGACAATATAATTTATTATTCATACATATCTGTAGTCGGAAGACGTGCACTGCAAGTAGCTGATCTCATTCTTTGCTCAAGCAACACGTGACTGGGACACTGGTCTAAATGTTGCTCTTTTCCTTGGAAGCAGAGATTGAATTTAGGAATGGAAAGTCTTAGTAGCCTGGCAGAAATTAACGTGAGCTTGAGTTCAGGGGGAGAATTGAGTTTCTTCTCTTGTGGGGTTGAGGTGAGCTGTAAAATGGTAGTTGAAGGATGACTACTAAACAAATCTCTAGAATGGCTAAATACATTGCAAAAGGGAAGGAGAAATTATTCGTTAGGGCAGTGGAAATGAATCTGTACATTCCATAGTAATTTTTCAGAATAAAGAACTAGCAAATAATTTCTGCAAGATGCCCATGACATGTCATATTTATCTTACTAAGACATTAACAAAATTCTTCCTAGCATGGCTCAATGAGGTTTCTATACAGGACATGCATCAATTTCTTCTGAAATCCCTAAAAGCTCTGAATCAACTGCCGAGTATGTTTGTAACACTTCAGATGAGCCCCACTCATCACCTCAAAAAGGAGGGGCGGTCGGGGGGAAGTCTGTTGTGACAGTTAACCAAACAACAAATTACATGTCAGCAGCTACATGGCAAGTGCATGCAGATTTCAAAACTAATTTTCAAAATGTTTCAACATTGTGGTATATATTTCTCTCTATAACCCCTGACTGCTAGACACTTTTCCAAGTAACATTAAAACCCCTGTATGCCTCAGTACAGCAACAGAAGTATTTTTAAGACACAGTGGTACAATGATACATGGACAAATGTTACATAGTAAAATGTTTATAGAAACTAAGTTGAAAGTGCTTCTTGACGGTTACATCTCTTCATCCACCCTTCCATTAATTTAATTAACTAACTCATAGGTTTACAAGCTGGAGGGACCCAGAGAATTTGATATGAGAAGAAAAATAAAGGGTTTAATCACCAGGCCAGGTTTTCCAAGTTGTCATGGCTCTAGTATTTATAACCTGCACAATTATATAAACAAAAACTTCCACTACTTGCCCGAGAGTCTCAGATCAATATTATAGATAAAGGTAAAGCTTAAGGTAAACGATTACCGTATAAGATGATGGGAATAGTAATTTTAGTGAACATCAAACACATTAGGATACAGTAAACTTGCACAGACATAATAAATTCATCAGCTATTTCTGCTGATTGATTTGTATTCCAGTTTAATTAGCCATGAAAGAGTCAATTTTTTTCCTGAAACCTTCCCTCCCCCCCTTTTTTGTTACAGATCACTGCCACAAAGGATAATCCCCAGCTGTCAAGTTAAGGAAATTTAAAAGGTAGGTTCTAAAAAAAAAAAAAATCATTACTAGTCATGAATTCATTTTCATATAGACCAGTTATACTTATTTCACAATGACTTTGGTTGGAAAATCACATCTGAAAATAAACTGATGCCCTTAAACTATTGTTTTACAATTGGCTTTAAAATACTTTGAAAGCAGATTAGCTTGGTATAGTGGAAATAATGACATATAGAAAGGCAAACGTTCGGTGGAGTGGCACAGAACTTATAACCTTGCTGTTGCTTAACTTTCAGCAAACAACTTTAAATAACACAAAATGAGCACTGCAGATCTGTATGGCATAAGAAAGGACAAAATATTTGTTATAGAGAGGATACTTCATTCCTGAAAAATAAATAAATAAACAAACCAGTGCCATAAATGTGTTCAGGAAAGTCACAAAGAGTATCCATGTTTGTTTTAACTTGCCACTACAAAAGAAGATTCAGGGAACAATAGTGAGGTCCAGCTGTTGTTTTTCTTGAAGAAGTCCCAGCTCCTCATGCAGAGAAACTACACTTGAGATGAGCTGGCTGAGACAAATGTTCTGTCTACACTTTAAATGGCAGCTGGTTATTAAATGACTCCCAATAGGATGAACACTTGCTATTGACAGTAAGGTAATATAAGGACCATGCAGTGCAATCAGGATGGGAATGTGAATGAAAAATCTTTAATCTGAAATTACAGCTGTCAGGGCTATATTATAAAACATGAAAGTTGCATCTGCACTTAGAATTAATGTGTCCCAAAAGCCAAGTTTCTCATAAAGGGCATCTTGCAGATACATCTTTTATAAATAGACTACTGGTCTTCCGTAAATCAAACCGAACTGTAGCCTATACTAAGGAATTAAAAGGGTCACCTCTTCTGGGGTTGGTATTTGTTGAACAGTATTTGGTAAAAATGAACATTGATTTACGAAGTCCAACAGACACTGGTAATAGTATTACTTTATAATGATATTCACTGACTCCAATGTGTCAGACAAATTACTTCAGTTCTTTTATTACCAGATTCCATGTGCAAAAGCATCTTTTTCAAAATAAGGAAGCATTTTCAAACGAACTACTTAACAATCTGAGTTAACAGAGCGTTGAACAAACAAATATAGTACTTTTTATTTGCACATAGTTCAGATAAATGGGCTAAGCTCCCTGTGCAGGCATGCTAAGCCTAGTTTGATGGAGCCAGTTTAAGATAAGACATATGGCAAAATTAGTTACCTGCTCTATTCCACGACCCCACAGCTCACAAGGATCACTTCAGTTCATTTCCCATGAAAGAGCAGAGCCATTTTCATAGGCTGAATCTTTGCATACATTTTATGACAGCTCATCTTGTAATCAAGTCATATTTCTGCATTTAGTGATACCTGTGCTTTGAACATTTCAGTCAGCCAGTGTGAAAAGATCCTCCAAAATGAAATTGTCACTCAGA
The DNA here is from genome assembly GCF_036250125.1 of Pseudopipra pipra. NCBI lineage: Eukaryota > Metazoa > Chordata > Aves > Passeriformes > Pipridae > Pseudopipra > Pseudopipra pipra. Next base: position 28,733,306 of record NC_087552.1, on the reverse strand, counting down.
AATTCTTTAATGATTTGTGAGAAAAAAAACACCTCTGATACTAATCCAGTGTATACAGTAACAGGTATTCAGCTAGGAAGATTGGCTATAGCTAACAAAACCTTTAAAACCAGTAACCATAATGATGCATTTTATGAAAAAGATGTATGCACACTTGTTCAGTCTTCATACAGGTGAATTTTTAAATGAAACTCACTAACAAGTATAGGTCTAAAAGTAGAATTTCGGTGTATCTGTATTCTGAACTTCTTGATTGGGGTTTGGGCAATGGTTAGGCGGAGAATGAGATGTCACAAGTTTTCTAGTCCCCCTGTTCTCCTTAACCAAGTCTTCCATGCTCAAATCTAAACATTTTACTCAACTTCCACCTAAAAGCCATTTTATTACCATTTTAGTTCTTCCTGCCTTCTTGTGCCCCATCCAAAGTGCTGTCAAGATGCAAGAGCTAAATCCCCTGCATTGAATTTGCTTCTTACTCTGGAAGGAGTCAGCGTACTGCATGCCGATGTTAACAGACCGTTGGGTAATTGAAATTAAACGAAACAGAAGAGCATTTCATTGGTGATAAATTACAAATCACCAATAAAAATTAAGATCAGCTATACATGCCATGAGGAGAATTTACCAAAGAAATGAATTTACTTTGCATAAACAGTTCTTTGCACTCAGACGCAAAGTATATGTTTTCTTCCCTCAGTAGGAATACAGTGGGTACTTCAAGACCAAATGATGAACTTTTAGAATGTAATTGCAGAAGTCAATTGCCTGGTTGCAATCCAAGAGAACTGCCATTTCTGTTATATAATACCATAAATCAGGTTCTGTAAGCCCAAAGGTGATGATTAACAGAAATAAATAATTAAAACATTTTTAGAATAGTGAATTAAAATAGTCCTCCCTGATTAATAAGAGTAGGCATATCATTCTGAAATTAATTCTAAATTCAATTAAGAGTTTTTTCCCCTATGATTCACTGCATTCAGAAAGTTACTTATATGTTTTCTGCAATCATCCAGAAATCTCAAGCCTTTAGAATGTGGTAAACAAATATCTGGAAAAGGACTCTGAAAGAAACAGGCAACTGAAAGCTCAAAAATAACATTTTTCAGAAATTAATTTGTTCATACATTTTCAAAGCTACAGTATTTTTCTCTTCACATTCCAAAGTATTTTATAGTGTCTCTCAGATTTGTTAAATTCTTCACATTTCATCCTTGAAGTGTCTCAGACCAAGGTGTTGAGTTCCCCTTAGGTATCAGCTGAAGAGAGCATTAGAATCTGTGCTGCAGGCACATATGATAATTTTCATTTGTCTGACATTTCTCTGATAACTCTCCCTGAGTGTTATCAAATACTAGAATAACTCAGTCTAGAATAATGTGGAACAACATCTGTGAATCTAACTTTGAAGGAAGAAATCATATTTGATAAAGAAATTAAGATGCCTTAGAAACACAAGGAAACAATTTCAGGCTTATAATAGATATTGAGAGAGATCAATGAAGAAAGAAAAAAATATTTTTAAGGGTTCCAACAAAACAAATGAAGATACTAAGCTCTCAAAGTCAGTAAAATAATACAACCCTCCTAAAAACAGATACAAAAAAAATTCAATATAAATTCATTTTTTCATCAGTTCCAGATGACAAGTGGCTGAGGAAACCAACAAAGACACTAATTCATTATCGAATCTCTGGGTATGAATTTGTCCAAGGACAGGAAGCCCTGAGCATCCTTCCTATTTACAGTGAAAAGAGAAAATCCACAAAATTGAAGATGAAAAGCAGAAAAGGCACATGTGCATTTGAGTTTTGTTACCTCGCCCATTTATTTGTCTTATCTATCTGGGAGGTCTTTTAAAGATTCTAAGCTCTTAAGAGTGGAGGCCATCATTAGCTTGTATGTTTGCTTAGTGTATAGCACAGGACAGTAAGACTGGCTGACAGCTCTAGGCCACATATACAATTAGGATTTAAATAGTCAATTTGGATTTGTAACCAGACTCATGTGAAAGGGCTCTGCAGCAGTCATGCATCTATAACAGATAGGGAGGCAGAGTCTTTCATAATTTTGGAATACCTTACAAATTATTTGCAATAACAAAGAGAAAAAATTGAAACAGAAAAGGCCTTAAGACAGCTAAACAAACAAACAAAAATCTTGAAGCTCTGTGAATTAATACAGGTTTTTTTCACAGGGCTAGTTTCTTTGGTTCACAAGTACAGCAGTATTCAGCATTGTCAGAAATTCATGAACCAGTTAAATAAAAAGGTAGCACTGTTTTCTTGAGAGGAGCAACAACTCTAGCTGAAAAGGAAAAAGCTTATATATATGGAAAAGCCCAACCCCAGACAACCAAAACCTACAGGCTGTAGCCTTGTATATCTCCGTCAAAGCAGAATTAATATATCAGACTATGGAGTCCAGCCTTGCACCCGCATATGCCCTTTCTGAGACACTCTGCGAATGCTGCTTTAGGCCATAGGTCATGTTTTCAAGGCTCCATGCCATTGCTCCATTTAGATGATGATGAAGCTTTGTTCTATCAACATTTAAGAGCTATATTTATCTTCCAAGAACTTTGAAGCACAAAGAGAAAGGCGTGTAACTAATTTGTAAATATTTCTGCAGTAGTGTATGTATCGGAGCGCTTCCAACCAGAAGTGGTCCCACATACATTTAAGATGTCAGGCAAACCTCGCTAAGTACCCAGTCATACTTGAATATTCTCTGTTCTTCTTGAAGCAAAACTGCAGACAGTTTTTTTGTTCTCTGTAACAAATGCTGGAACAGTTGAAATATCGAAGTGCTCTTTGTATCTGTGACATAGTTTCTTTGGACTGTGTTTCCCATTCAAACAAGTGGTCATGTTTTTTATTTAATCATAAAACAGGGGTCAGAAGTCCCACAGTAGGAAATGTGGCAGACGAATTACACAGCAAATGCGAACAAGTTCTGCCCATTCTTCACCTAAAGGCTGGCTGTTGTCTATTAGTAGATGTTTCAGGCAGTCTCTGACTTCAGGAAGAGGAAAGGAACAGAAGAGAGGCAGGAGCAAGAGCTGATGTCCCAGGGACGAGCGTGGCATTGTACCATTCATTGAATGAAAAAATCCAGACAATTTCTAAATGAATTAGCTTGACAAAATTAAATTCCTTGTGAACCAAGAGGTGCATCCTCAAAATGAGATCTGGCTCTGAAGTAAAGCATATGAATACAACGGAATAGATTTTGCCACGATAAGTTTGGACTTTGAAGATGAACCTCCAGCCAGAGAATACATTATTCCCTGCCTTACTCATGTTATCCTTTTTGTCCAGGAAAGTAAGTCTGCCTTTAAGTAATACTTCACAATTCTGGCCAGAAGTACTTCCTAAAAGAACAGATTTTCAACTTTAAAGAGCTTTTATTATTCTTCAAGGTGAACATTTTTGGAGCAACTTTTCCAACATTTCCTTAGTCTTAGACTAAATAAGTCAAAAGCTAAAATGTTTAGCACACCTGGCAAACCTACAGCTTCTAAATCTGACAGCCTGTCCCCAGCATCTTCTTTTTCTTTCTTGCCCACAGTGCAAGCAGAAACAGAGGCTGCAGCTGGCTTCAGTGCAAAGGTATTGCCCAGCGCCTGCCACCTCTGGAACTGTTTGGCATCTTCAGAGAGCACCAGCCAGGCAATTTTTTTCTGTAAAATCAGATTCCAAGAGTGTTCGGTATGGGATTCCCTGGCTCCAAGCACTGTCAGGGAAAAAAAGGAAAGCAGTTGTTGCTCTTGCAGAGGAGCCTAGATGGGCGGTGTAGTGGCAGGTCAGTAGGTACAGTTCGAAAAGGGAGGCAGGGCTCCATTTTCCCCCTCTGTCTTCTCCTACTGTTCAAGAGACACTCGCATGGAAGAATAGGAGGAAGGGCTGCCAGGGCAGAATAGGAGAGGGAAGATGCTGCCATGGCTTTGCTTCAAATATTTTAAAAATGACCTGTTTAAGAAAAGGGTTCCTTCTTGAACTGATACTAATAAACAAAGTTGTGCAGCCCTGCCTGATGCACTAACCATGTTTTCCACGCTGGCATATATTGCACTTACAAAGTAATTGTTCTGGATATCTTTTTCCAAGAAAAGTATGCCAAAAATCTTAAATACATTAAATGTCATTTTACTGTGAAGCAAGTTAATCTTTTGAAGTTATTGTTATTATATGAAACAAACTACTGTATGGAACTAAATAACCAAGAAAATCAATTACAATCTAATCAATACAATCAAATTTGTATTACAATTCATACTTTAAATCACAAAATTTTCTCATCTGATCTTCAGCTCATTTTTTAAAAAGGATTGACATGGCATTGTGTCTTGTATTTGAAAGCTATCTTTTCCTATTAATTTGCTTTGAACAAACAAGCAAAAAATGAAGAAAATAAAACGGAAGTTCTTGTTCATGCTTCTCCCACACATTTTCAGCTGTGTGTGCACGCAGTTAAAACATGCAAATGCAGTTTGGAGGAAATTCGACATCTCTATTATAGATGAAAGGTAAACAAAAGCAGATGAAGGATTAGTGCAATTCCAAATTTAAGATATTGCTCTCAGTGACTTATAATAAAGTGGTGTTGCATACGATGGCATGTTTTAGATGACATTTCAATTGTACAAGCAATTTGCATTCTATCTGACATTAAATAACGTTCTCATTATTATGAATTCTGGCAGCATCCCTGTCTCCACAGCATAAAGATATGAACTACGAGGCACATCTTAATGAAGGGAGTAAGTTTTCCTGTCAATCTGAAATGCAAGACAAGGCTGTACCTGGGCTAAACCTCCAGTAACATTATTGTGAGTTGCCCACTTCTGACATAGTACAAATCTTCAGCTAAAGCATTCTTCTTATTAAATAAAGATCTATAACTGAACACATGTATCTGTAATATCACTACAATCCAAAGAAAATTAAAAGACAGATTATGTCCAGGATATTACATGCACCACCACAGAGCACTGCGAGAATCTGGTATGATCCTGTTGCTAAGATACCTGGCTAATGCCACGGAAACAAGCCCTTCGTACTAATCTAGCACAATCCATGCATGCTTCCACATATTTTGGCAGGGGAAAGTAGGAGTCCACTGACAATGGCTTGGGATATTGCTAGCCAGCGCTCCTGAATTTATACATTTTTTATCTCTTGCTGGTAAGCTTCAGCAATCTGAGTGAAATAAGAAATGTAACACTCTGTTAATGGCATTTGGTTGCTTTATGCCATTTAAAACAAGTAAGATTACTTTTTATCCTCCTACATAGTCAATAAAAGTTGCTTAAAAAGGTAATTATTTAAGTGCTTTTGGTTGCAAAATTGTGGTGCTCCCAAAAATGACTGCCCTTAATCTTTGTGATTTATACTGTAATATGCACATAAATGATTATCTGCATTTGCTGTCTCCATTGCTGTCTTCAAGGAGACTCTAACAGTTTCCTCGGGTGCATACTGAATAAGCAATCAGAAGAAGTGCAATTATTTTAACACAAATAACTCACAAGTCTGTACTATTTAAATCTGCTTTGCAACTCTAAGCCCGCCAATAGCTCTTTGCCCAATAGACTGAAAAAAGAGTGAGGAAGAATAGTAAAAAAAAAAACCAAAACCTAAACAAACCTAGTCATTCCATGATGTGTGTAAAAATCTTACATAAAAGAAAACTGCTTCATCAAACAACCTGGCTAGACTGCAAACTTATGGTCAAGAAATATAAGTGTTACACCCATCTTTTTTAAATATAAAACAGACATGTGTCTTCACTGATAAAAAAGTACACTAATAAAATGTTCCTACTGTAACTTCAACAAGAATTAAAAAAAAGACAGTGTAAACACACTCCCCATCTTTTTTGCAATGCGATCTCTCCTAAGCATCAGTGACAGTAGCTCTGTTGAGCTCAAGTTATGATAACAATAACTTTTGCAGATGTTCTTAGCTGTCAAGTATTTTTTACTAAAATGTCAGGAGATGTGATAAAAAGTAAAAACAGAAGAATTTCTCTGTAGTAATCAGTTGAAGTCGAGAAGGCAGAGGTCACACATTAATCTCTAACTATAAAATAGTGAGCTGTAAATGAATAATGGAAATATTATATTGAAACAAACATGCAATTTTGCATGCCTACATGTACATTAATATGTGAAAGATGCTTATTTTTCCAGCCTACATTCTCTTCCAGTTAATTCACAATACGGACACAATGCATTTCTTTCTGAAGGGAACACATGCACCTCAGATTGCAGCACCTAGAAATTATGTTGGTTTTATTCACTTTAAAATTTTTTTTTTTTTTTTTTCCACATTTTCGGTTGTATTCCACTCCCCAGCCTCCCGAGGTCAGTTTGCAAGCTTCCTTTGGCAAGGGACCTTATGGATTCCCAAGATCATTTTCAGGGTTGTGACAACTGCATGTCACGTCATACTCTTTACTACTGTTGGAAACAAACATTACTCTTACTGAAACAGACTGTATGAGATGCAAAACCCCTAATGTATAGACAAAAGGCCATTCCTTTATTCAGAATGCTTTTTTATCTTTTGAAGTCCTTTGGGACATTTTTTGTAGTAAAACTATTTCTGAATAACTACCTTAGGGCAGTATAGAAGGGTAACTGTGTTATAAAACAGGAGCTTGTTCACGACAAAGAAGAAATAAATCAATAACAGATGCAAGTATCTCAGAAACTGTTACTTCAACATAAATTGTCCCTGTAAGAAGGACAGAAAAATGTTTTTACAAACCTTTTACTTTTTTCAATTCTCACTGGAATCCAAGTCAGAAGAGAAAATGGCTGTTTGCTTAGAATAAAGTGTCTGAGCTATCTATGTGAACCTGACTGTAATGGCAAAGGATGGTGTGGATCAATATCCATCTTCTTCATTCCTGAAGTAATAACTTTCAATAGGAAAATCTATTTACTTTTACTTACCTTTATTTTATTTCATTTTGCTTTAAAGAAGTCCATTCCAGAGGGAGGGTTTAGATTGCAAACAGCAGTTAACAAACTGATGATTTAACTAAGGACAATAGGCCGGTAGGCATGTTATCATTCTCTGTAGCCATTGGTTAGGGTTAAGAAGAAACACATTTACTTGGAAAATTTATTTATTATATAAGCAATCAGTATTACAAGCCATTTAACGCCTACAACCTCCCTATGTATAGCACATATTGGAAAGGTCAGTCAGAACCAAAGGGTAATTTGTCTAATCCTTATTTACAACGAGCGCAGAACTGGACAAGCCTCTCTCCTGCAGAAGCAAATGCTCCCATGAATGACATGCCCCCAAATGGCTCCCTTTCCAGCCCTATACCCATGGCAGCCTATCTGACCTCGGGCACTGACATTACCTTTTCCTGGGAGCTGCTGGCCACCAAAGCCAGCTTGTATTATCATTCAAGAGAAAGTCTGCTGTGTGTAACTGGCCAGTGGAAATCACTTTTTCTCTGTTAAAATGCAGAGATGAATCCTCTGGCTCTTGTGAACAAACTTCTTAGGTCTACATATTTTCTAAAAAGGCAAATGAAACTAAACAGGAAGGGAGGGAGAGAAAGACAAAGCAAACTTGTGTATTTTCCAGTTACATGAACTTGCTTCCAATAAATTTGCATTCTCAAGATATATAAATCATATGGTTGATATGACTTTTATCAATCAAAACATTTATTTACATTTTCCAGAAATAAAACAAAAGTTTGTGGCAGCGCTTTTGGTATCACCTGATATTTTCTATTAGGGGGTTTATTTTAGGGGAGGGTTATTTTAATTATGCACTAAAACAGTGCATCAGATAGCACAGTATCTTTCTAGTAAATACTATTTTCAAGCTTCATTATCTGGAGCACAGTGAAAGGCTTACTCATTTTAAATTCAGTTGAGAAGCTGAAGCTCATTAGGAATTTAAAATATTTAAAAGTACATTTGTGTTTTCTGCAGTCACTGCTTTCCCTCCCTACTGCTAAAATCACCTAAACCAAAATTAAATCAAAACTGCAATTTACCCCTTGCTTAATATTAAGCAACCATCTGTCTTTCCGTAATACAAATTTTTGTGACTGTGGTGGCAACAACAACCCTCACTATTCACAAGGATGTCAATATTGAAGTCAAAAAAAAAAAAAAGGCTGCAAGAGAGACTAGAAAGACAACACTTTACGCACACTGCAAATTTTATTAATAATAATTGCTAATTAATCTTAACTGAAGAAGCAGTGCAAAACCCCATGTCTGAATTCCAGGTTCTTACATAAATCTCAGAGCACTCAGAGTGTGTATTTGTAACTAAGAAAGAGATCACCAGCATTAAAACCCTGCTTATATCAACTGCAGAATGGGAAATAAATTAGTCACTCTACTCTCTTTAGAATTTGAAGGGAAACATATACTAATATAGATGTAACCTGGTAAGACAATTAATTGCAAAGTAATATTTGCAGAATACTAAGGATAAGAAAGATTTCATTGTCACTAATGTCTGCATATTTATTTGAAAGCAGATTGTATGAGTGTGTGCAATGAATAAATGAACCCCAACTGTACAATTTTCCATGTAGGTTATAGGAATCTTCAGTTTTACATCTTCTGTTATCAGGATAATAGAAAAAAAATACAATCACATACAGAAGTATTAGTGCATATATCGCTGGAACACAGAAGTCAAATATTGAAGCTAAAGAGAAGCCACAATAAATCTGAAGAAAAGCCACTGACAATTTTATAAAAAAATAAAAAATAGTTCCAGTTGTTAAAAGGCACCCAGGGATTAGAAAAAATATTCAGGGTCTTAAAGGTTTTAGAAGGTTGGTGGGCTTGGGTCTTGAAGACAGTAATTTTTATTCATTGGTTTTTACCTGCAACAAATTTTGTTATGAAATTTCATCCACCATTTTATTTCTCTTAATATTGAGCTGAAACTCAAAATAATTGAAACAAAGTAGAGGCATCAGGAATTAATTAAGGCTATTACAGGAAAATCACAATATGTAATCAATGTTTCTGAGCTTAAGTAGTCCAGGTAAAGAATTAGTGCTGCTGTACAGAAGGAGCTCTGCTACAGTAAAACGCAGATGAAATATCTACTAGGGTAAGTAGTAAGTTAGAGGCTTTAGACATAATTATGCTATATATAATTTAAAGCTCAACTTCAAAGCAAGTAAGTGCTATTAATTATCGTCTACCCAACACAGCTCTTAAAATGTCAAATTAAAAAAGACTATTGGTAATTGTATAAGTTATGGCAGACTAGCTCCCTCCAGCAGTGACAGGAGACAGCACGAAAAAGCAAGCAAGATATACCTTTCCTTTCTGATATTTACAGCTTCTTGTTCTTCATGCAGATCAAGAAAGCAACAATGTTTGTACTGAATTTCCTCAGCCCTCTTTCAGGGACTGATCCTGCACATGATCCCTCTTGCGAACAACAGCTGCTAGATCAGACTTTTATTTGGAAATTCACCAAACTCTGCTGACCTGACTTTTCTCTGCCACATCACATGCGGGACATTCCTACTTGTGTGCAGGGGGAGCAAAACAGGCGCCAGCAGTGTCTGCAGCAGAAGGGGGCAGGTGCAGGCAACATGTGGCAAAACTGTACTCCCAGCTCAGCCACCAATGCCAAGGTAAGGCAACTAATTTGCTCCTGTGCCTCAGTTTCTTGACTTTCTGACTCGAGAGCAGGAGCCACAGCAGGAAAAGCACTCTGGGTTCACCACACACCTCCCTTTCCTCACGGCTCAAAAGCTTTACTGAAATCTCTCTTCACAGTGAGAGTTTGTCAGATCTCATTGCCCCATATAAAGCGCTAAATATATATAATAGGCAAATATAAACATATGGATTACTGTGCACGGGAAGATTTACTTCTACAAGCATTTTCCTAAAATGGAAATACTTGCATATAATTAAATTTCAAAGGAGACGAAAAGAAAAAAAACAAAGCTAGAAATTGCATGTTTAACTTGTGAAATTTTTTTCCCCTCTGAGGCCTGTGTTCAAAAGTTGGGTTTCATGCAAAGTGAAAAGGTTTAGAGGATCACTCAAGCCTTGCACATACATATATTTATATGTATAAAACCAGCATCAAGTTTGCAACCTCAAGTTGTGGGCAAAACATTGTCATGACAGAGGAAATAATGTGCTGGGCAGGGAAGGTTGTGTAATACCTGCCTGAAATACGCACTATATTCGCCTTGGCTCTTAGCCATTGCTCACTCATAACCTCTATAATTCACAAAAATTATATATTAAAAGCACGTAATGAATGTTGAGTTATTGTGAGTTGAGTTGCAGACTTAATAGATGGTTGTCATCATGCCAGATTACTGGTACGAAGTAATTATATTAAAGAGCAAGCAGATCCTTATCCGAGAATGAATCTTTTAAGACACAGTTTCTGAGGAAAGCTGAAACGTACAGTAACTTGCGGATATCCTCCCAATTCAGATCAATCGGGTCTTTCATGCATTAATATTCTTCTTCAAGAATACTGTCCTGGGAAATAAGATCATTTGATGTAACTTTTGTTTGATTTCAGGGGGAGCCCAGTACCTAAAGAACTTTAAGAATCTGGCCCTTAGGCACTTTTGAAATTGAGAATTAGATGTTCCAATGTTGGATTAATGCCTAAATACCTTTAAAAGTGTGAGATTTGGAAAATCCCTTTGGGTGCCTATCAGCACCTGTAGGCATCTGGATACCTTTAAAAATGGCCCCAAATGCTGCTTTAATAGCTCACACGCTGCAAGAGGGTCTGACACCCCTTTTTCTTTTTCCACATTCCCACAGGTGACTTCTCTCCACCTCAGTGACTGCTGCAGGTATTTGGACTGAGCACAGCAATGAAATACACTGTCATACACACAGTAGGATGGGAAGCTGCCTCCAAGGTGTGAGGAAGGGGCAAAGCAGTGAATCTCAAATGTCACAGGCTGCACAGCCAAATGGGCCCCAGCCTTTAAAAATGGCAGGCAAAGGAGAAGGAGAGGAAGGAAAGGTCTCTCAAAATCCTAGCTCTTCCCCAGGTTTCCATTTGCCATGGCACAGCTCCAGCTTTTTGCCTTACAACTAAAGGTGCCTGCAAGAGCAAAATTCCACCAAAAGGCAGTGTTCAAGCATTACCCGCTGCCAGCATGGCTCTCCTGCACTCTTGGCTTAGAGGGAGCACCTTACCAAAGCAATCATGAATCTTCACTTGCAGTTACAAGACTTTTTAAGGGAAAAACAGGGATGCAGAAAGTCACACAGTCGATGAAGTCAAAAGCAGTCAGGGAACAACACATAAATATCTTCTTAGCAACCTCATAATTCAGTCAATTGCTACTTGCAAGAGCTCCTGCAAACAAAATCCAAGCAGCAGCCTTGGGGGATCAAGAGTAAAGATATCCTAGAAAAGCAAAAAGCAAGTTCCTATATGTACATGATTGCAGGATCTGACCCTGTAAACAGGGCAGACCACCACATTTCTTGTGTGGTTGCCATTTGTGTTGTACTTACTAGTTACAGAGTCAGGATTGTCACGTACCACCCTTTGACTGAAGTTTCATCCGGCCCTACAAGCGAATATTATCAGTTTCCCCTTCTTTAACTTTGATAAATGTTTTCAATGTAGATGTTAACAGCTAGCAAAAAAACCCACATGTGAGGGTTTTAATACCTGACAGGTCATAGAAGTTGCCAGATGACTATGACTGTCCCCCGATCCCAGACCTGGCACTTCTTACTGTACACAAAAGCAGAGACTGGACATATTTGAGCATTAATCTGGTTTAGGTGTATTTTCAAAATCTCTGCTTTCAATGTGAATTGCTTAGAAGTCCTCATGCTGCTTTCTACATTCATAACTCTTTGGCATTACAGCTGCTGAAAATTTTGGAAGACCAATGAGTTGAGCAAGTGATGAAGAGAAAGTGAATGGTACAAGGGCTGTTACATTAGCCTATGTTTCTCACATAAAGAAGCTCTGAACATGTTGTCAGACACAGCACTTTTTTCGAAGCGGTTTCACACATGCATTTTTAATCAGGATTATATTTCACACATATCTATCATCACTTGCAAGTGCAGCAGTCTAGTCCTTCTTGAAAACATATCAGCTCTCTGTGTTTGCTATCAACTATTTTTCTCTTTGTATAAATCTACTGTTTGGTGACCCACTAAACTATGTTTGATGTATTAAAAAAAACATAACTGCTTAGGATCAACATTGAAAATGGCTGCACAACTCCCTCAATATAACACATTTTCTGAGATCATCTTTATTGCCACACAAATACTCTTAGTAACTTACCTTAAATTATTCACTAAAATAAAAATATGATGGATTATCCTACCTGCAGTCATGTCAGAACTAGTCCGAAAGCTATAGGGTTTTACTGAGCCTATCAATTTTTTTATTGACTCCCATGACTATTCCCTACATGGAACAGACAAAATACAAAATGCTTGCTCTCTTGTACTAGGAAACACAGAAGGAATCCCCAGATACCTGATGCCAATGAACCTGAAGTGAGTGGCAAGCAAATGCACGAACACATGCAAACGCTTAAATCCTTCCTGCTCTGTTTAAGATGGAGAGAATTTACCAGAATCCTTTAAGCAAAGATGCTTGCCCATGAGAGAAATCCTTAAATTTCAAGTAAATGAACAGGACCTGGAGACTAGAAAATTTACAGTAATGTTGACATTTGGGGGTTTCCAGAGTTAGTTCCTTGTACAATAATTGTGTAATTTTTTAGTAACGTCCCAAAACAGTAAACATTCACTACGGAGAAAGGCAGCATGCTCAGACTTCTTCTCCAGACTAATGTACTTACTTTTATTTTACTGTATTCATGACTAATCCCTTTTATGAAAAGTGTAAAAATTGCAGGTGGTGCTGACAATACAAAATTTAAAAAAATACTGCAGTCGCTCTCACTTATTGTCCACTCAGAGGGGGAAAAAGGTTAAAACAATAATCTCAAATTCCTCATGAAAAAGGAATACAGTAAGCATAAAATTGCTGGAGTTCTACAGAAATTAAGTGGGATTTTGTAGAAATTAGTACAAAAAAAAGGTAGCATTTTCCATGTAATCATATACTTTCTATAGGCTACTCACAACTATCATATGGCATGCATCGAGGATATAATTTTTTTCCTATAAGATGATTTCAAACTCCCATAGAATATATGAACTTTTAAAAGAAATGTCTTCTGAGAAGAATACCATTTATTTTACCAAATGAAGTGAACCTAGAAAGATTTTTAATATTTCTGTTGACACAGGTTTTTTATTTTTCTTTCTTTATACTATCATTTCCCCTTTCACCAATATAGTTCTTTTGAGCAAAAGAGGCTTTTACAGTTTCTTGAATAGTTTCCTTTTTTTTTTTTGTTTGCTTTCATTTTTATTGCAATACCATGATAACATCACATAAAAGATGCTTTAAACATTAAAATGCTGCACTACTAGGTCTTGGAATACTTCAGATAAATAAAACTTTTGTCTTAAAATAGATGCAACCTAGAGAGGATGTCATGGAAAGGTTTCAATGAAAACATCACTTCACCATGTAAAAATGTGCTGCAGCAAAGCCCTTAAAAAAACCTCCCTCGGCTGGGAACTACTGTATCTCAACATATGCCCTGAAAAATACATACCAGCACCAATTGCACAGGGGCATTGTTCACATGAAGTAACTATATCTATATGTTGTCAAGCAACTGGTCGTAAAAGAACTGAATAAAAGGCATTTGAAATATGAGATGACTGAAAATAACACAGCTGATTTTTTTATATTCTCTGACAGTTGAGAACAAAAAGACTTTCAGACAAAGAATTTAGACTCTATACCATGGTGTTTGACTTCCAGAATGTAATGTAAAATTACCAAATGTCTGACAGAACAAAAAATGTGTTGGAAAAGAAATGTTTTTTACAAGTGTAAACACAGTTCCTTAGGAGTGTTGTTATGATGGAGACACAGAGGAAAAAAGCAGAAATAATATTTTTCCAGTGTTACCTCTGTTTCTAACAAGCAAATAAGTAACTTCAAAATGGCAGGGTTTAAAACATATTGAATACTACATAAAGACAGGTTTTCTGAGTACTTCACTTATAATGCCTAGATTAAAATCTCTTCAGAGCTTCTCTGAATTCTGCTATTATAATTATCATCATTACTCACAAGTGCCTCTACAATGTTTCCTCTTCAATAATTTGAAACTCTGGTCTGGACTTTCCCTCTAGGAGGTTGAAGCCTTGAAAGGAAAGCTCTCGCTTCTTCTCTGTATTCTTTTGACAACAGTAGAGCAGACAAGTCCACAAGGGAGAAGATGCGCTGGTCAGGGTGAGATCTTTTGAGATTCCCTGAGTACGGGAAGCTCCCAAAGGAGGGCTGTCAGCCTGTGCCTAACGACAATTTCAATGGGGTAAGTCTTGGGATTGTGAGCAACTGCTCAGGCTAGGACAAACCAGGATGGAAGGCTATGCAAGGAGATGGGAGAAAAGAGCCTGTACTTTTGTTTCAGAAGTGGTGGTGGGAGGGAGACAGGGAAAACTTACAATACTTACCCAGGTACTTTAGCCCTGCTAGGAAATTGCTTGGGTAGATCTTCAGTGCTAAGCCATACAATTCCTAATGGGTTTCAGATTTAAGGCAAAGGGAATAAATTTGGCTGGCAGGTCTGCCCAGGAAAGTTATGTCCAAAAGGAAACATGAAACAGAATATTCTTTCATCAAAAATGCAACTTCTTTACAAACTCCTATGGTCGTTTCCACCAGCCTTAACAAACAGAAACGCAAAACACTTTAAGGGCAGGGGCAGGAGGAGGAATAATTTTACTCTAGCTATAATACACTTCTCCAAAGACTGGGCAAAGGGCATCAGAGCATTTGGCATGGGTTGTATATAGGACAGCATCCTGCCACAGGTCAGCTGCCACCCAGAAACCTGGCTCAGACTTTTAAAGTTACAGATTTGTTGTTTCAAGCTTTCCTTAGCATCACTCTACTTGCTCTAGTCATTGTACTGAAAATTGACTGCCTAGCAGCACTGGAATGGAAATAAAAGGTTTTATAATTTTTTTTTCATTTTATTTAAACAAAATCAAAAACAGATCTTACCTAACTCTTTTCAAATTGGGGGTATGAGGTCAAGAGAGGAATGGAAGATCTATTGACAAGATAGACAACATTAGGTCAAAAACTTACTGCTACTAGCAGTGGCAGATGTGCAAAATACAGGAAGAGTTTAATACAGCCTATTGTTTAAAAATAGATAGTGTTAAACGATAGTGAGGAATCGTCATATTTCACAGAGTTAATGTGCCCTGAATAGTAAGGAGAGCTTAAAAGATTCTGGAAATAATAAGTAGGCAGGAGATTTTTCAGTGCTGTTACAAAACAATGATGAAATAATGACATTGAAGTCTTCCTCCCTGAGGAGGAAGAACCTACACCAGCAAGAACTTGGTACTATTCAGAGAGAAGTTAGTTGATGGGAAGTTGGAGGGAAGTTGGTGGGAAGAGCCCCTGTGTGTCAATGAGAGCAAAGTCAATAAAATGAAAAGGAATAACTGATGCTGAAAGGTAACTATGGCAACAGTCAGCATGGATGGGTGAAGTAAAGACGGTAAGGGAAATCCATCAGCAATATAAATGGTGGTCACTTCACAAGGCATGCAACAGCTTGGAGCAACCCATTTCATTTAGTTTTCAGTGGCAGAAGTGGATATGGCTTAGTAAAGTCTTCCTTACAGTAGAGGTGGTCTGATTTGATTTGAGCTGTTACTTATGATCAAAATTACCAAGAAAACATAAGTGACAAGAGAGAAATGGACAAAAAATTCGGATGAAAGTGTCACCATCTTTCTTCTCCCCCTCCCCTCCCATCCAGATTCCTTTGGCCCCAGCTCTCACACACCTTGGAGTTTAAGTTAATGATGAAGTGGTTTGTCAGTATAGAAACTACCAAGTTGAAATGCCTGCTGAGACTGGAAGAAACCTTTGTCCTGCTGAGAAAAGTGAAAATTCTGTTTGAATAAAGTATGGAGCCAGGTTTCCCCATCTGTTTTCTTAGAAAGCACATGAATCTGTCTAAGACTTTTCTGGTTTTGCCTCTTAATGTCATCTGAAGTCCTATCTTTTTGTACAAGGAGACTGTCTCTTGTATTTGTGAAAGACGTTCTCAAAGAAAAAAAGAGGTGAAAATATCCATCAGTCCTGAATGAATCAAAATAATTAAATGGGAAAAAAAAAATTCTCACAGCACATTTTTTTTTTTGCACAGTCAGTCCAGAAACATATCCACTCACCCTTAGCAGGGCATTTAAAAGAATGAGTGTTTCAGCAGCCCATCAATGGCCTTTACTATTTCATTCTTCAGCCAGACTAGTGGCTCAAGAAGTACAGCACAGTTTAAAATGCTGTATTTTTTCATCACTTAAACCAACACTCCTGAGAGAGACCATGAAATCTGTATCTAGAGCTGTTACTTCTCTGCCAGTGAGCTGCTTCTTGGTAGCCAAAAAACACAGATGATGAGCTCCAGGTGTGTGAACTACTATGGTTTACCTGTGAAGTTATTTTTTTATTATCTTATCTTTTATCTCCACTGATAATGATACATGGGAAGGGAAATATAAAACAAAAGGAAACAAGAAAAGACAGATTGTAAATAATATATTTTTGTGCATTGTAAATAATATATTTATTTTATATTATTATATTGCTGTGAATGTATAGTAAACTATTGTAAATAATATATTTTTAGGCCAAGATTAAACCTAAACCTGTATGTGCTATTCTGAAGAAGAGACATTAAGGTTTGAAAAACTGAACAATTACATAGTCTCAGTGAGGAAATGAAAACTTGAGATGTGCATCATTTTTGAAAATAAGAATGTCATAACTTGTTTAAAAACTGTGTTATCCACATGAAGGAGCAAGTTAAAGTTTCTGAGCATAGTAATTGTCACAGTACTGAAGTGTTTCACTCTGTCACTGCATCATACTTTTGTTGTAGAGTTTCTATAGTATTTTTCAAGGGGAAAAAAGGAATAGGTAAATATAACTCCTCTATATTCTACTGTTTGTCATACAGAGGTATAACACTGCATGTCATCCTGCTCTATTCACAACTGTGTTACATGAACTGCTGGAACCACAAAACCACCTCTGAGCTTTTCAATGTCTCACAGGCAGATGGATACAGACACACAACCCCAGTACAAAGACCTCAGCACATTCCCAGCTAGCCTAAATGTACTAGCCTAGTGCTACTTAATTTTCTTTTCTAGTGGTAAAAAAATAACTTAAAAATTACTTTGAAAACTATAAGAAAAAAATAAATAATTCCCATTGAGAAAATACTGTCTCCAGGTATCACACAGATTTCAGAGAAGGGAAAAATATGCTGTTGAAATTTATCTTTACAAAGCAAACAACTGTATTAACATACCAGATAAAATCCTGACCCTGTTGAAGCTTACAGGGGTTTTGTCATTGATTTCAGCAGTATGTGGAATTCATCCTGTGTACAGCTTTGTTCTGCACTTAGAACAGTGAAATATGATCACGTAGTATGAATTATTAATTGCAGTCAACATAGAGTACCGCGATGCACACCCATATGCATATTACTCCTGGACACATCTCAACAGGTTTGGAGGATGGGTTCTGAGAAAAAAATGCCAAGACAACAAATGATTATGAGAACACTTCTGAGTTTTCATTGTAAAAGCACTACTAGTTTCTTCCATTAAAACAGATTATAAGGCTCCCTGATATCAATTTAATCAGGAATACCAGAACAAAAAAAATTATAGCCCAGCTCATCGTAATCATACCTTGCTGTTCTCACTGACAATAAAGAATATACAGCATTCTAGCTCAGAGTACTAGTTACTCCTAGGCTTCATTCTCAGTTTGATTTACTTCTGAATGCTCATGTTTCTTTACTTTGATTTTATGTCTCCCACTGGCTCAGGGTAAATATCTGTCATGGAGAGAGAGACCAGGGAAGATGGAATAAGTATGTAGAAGAGAAATTCATTAGGAAACATAAGATAGACAATTTGTAACAAGCTCTGGATATCTTCTAAAGTGATCAGAGGCCAAGAGGACATTAAAGCAAAGTGTTGTTATAGACGCTAGTTCTGTTCTTGCTCTTTCCTTGGCACGCACATAGGTCCATCATTAGAGACAGACAGAGATATTCTTGTTCTTGAGAGAGTATAGTTATTCTTATTACCCACTGCTACTGGTCCATTTTGCTGGACTGGTCCGACACACATGATCACTATGATCATTATATTTGCTTAATTGAGGTTTTTTATTACCAACTGTTTCTTCAGTGATCTGATCAATATTCTTTTATAACAGTACGCAAAATTTAACTGTCTGCTTCCAACCCACTCAAGATCTCAAATGAAAAAAATTACTTCTTATGCCAATAATTTAATACTTTTAAGAGGGGGAAAGATAACAAATCTAAAAAAAAATTTTTTTTTAGTTAATACTTAATATGCACAGCTTTTTACATATATACATACATGGAATTTTTGCATCTGGATCTTAGCTTTAGTTTGAGGAAACGGAGCAACAAAAAAGAGCAAAGTTCTGGAAATACTATGAGGTGAACATGCATCTATTTGCAAAAGCTAACAAATTCAAGAAAGTTTTTTTAAGTAGATGGGCATTGTTATTCTGAAAATTTCTGTCTCAGCGCTGTAATGAAGCAAATATTTTTAACATCCAGTATATTTGAAGTTCCATTGAACTGCAATGACCATAATGATTTAATAGTTGATAGTTTTTAAAATGGAAAACATAAAGTATTCTAACAGTCCTGGTAGGAAGCAACTTCCAATGTTCATATAAGAAAATCTGAATCCACAAGGCCTGGAATCCATGTAGACCTCCCTTACTTCATTATAGCATTACTTACACTGCATCTTCTGATGTTCAGAAAACTGATCTCAAGGCATCTTCTATTGCTCATACCATTACACCTCCTGGTAAGTTAAATGAGGTGCAGATATACTGTGTTCGTTGCAAGTAATAAAACTAACCTGACCAGAAAAATTTCACAGTAAATCAACTTTTGTAGCATAAGGGAGAGCAGACCAAGTTGATTTGTGTCAGATTTTTAAGGTATAGGTAACAGAATTTTTACTCTGTCATAACTCTCTTGTTACTCCATAAACATACTTTTCTCTAAAAATACTACGTCACTTTTGTAAGGGAAAAATAATATACAACTCACCTTTGGGATCATTTATTAATTTCCCTTCAATACCTTTGCTTCCTTATACCTATGTTCCAAATCCCTAACCACATTTTTTGTCATCTTAAAAAGCACCATGTCTCTAAACTAGACTACAATTTCTATGGTTTACTCAGAGATTGAGAGTAACAAATTTCAAAGTTGGAAACAAAGAAAGCAACGGAAGAGGAGTAAGATCCATTTGCTACAACACTGGAAACATGCAGCCTGTCAGTACTAATATATGCTACCATTAGAAATATATACCTTGCTGAGTTGCACTTTCCCACTTCACAGCAGTAATGCCTGACCTCAAAGGAACTACTTGATTAACATCAGGGATTTGGGGTTTTAAGACTTTCTTCATTTAGCTGTATAAAGATGATGTATAAACTGGAAAGAAAAAAAAAATAAAACAAAACCAATGATTCCTTATTTCCTGCTGTTCTATCTCAGGTATTTGTCTTGAATCTATACCTAACGTACCTATGTCTCTTCCCAGTTACTGTTACATAATATACAGAATAAAGGACATGGCAGACCAGAATTTCTATTTCTAAACAAAAATACCCCAAATTTACAAAGGAAATAGCTTAGTGTCTCACAGACCTTGCACAGAATGACACAATCATCAAGGCTGCCATTCTGCAGCTGAGAAATATGTTTGTCATCTTTATGTTTGAGGTCACCATGCATTAGTGTTATACTGATGCAAACACACAAGGTTCTTGATGCAAGCTGTGAAGGATGTGTTCCACAGAGTAGGATCTCACAACATCTCTGACACCAACCACTACAAGACCAAACCCAAGTACTGTTATCCTTTCCCTGCTTTACTCTTCCAAATTCAGGCAACCCACAGCCTTACAAAGTCCAAGAATAAATCATTGCTGCTTCACTTCATCTTACACTCTCTTCCATCTGAATTCATAAAATAGGCAGCAGTAGTTATCTAACATTATCGTGAAGCATGAGTGGTTTCTATAATGATTGTGCCTTGGTACCTGCTGCAGTTGACAACCAAGTTCTGTCTGTCTGCACAAGGACAGTCATGTTTCTGTTATCATCCTCAGTTAGGCTTAGTTTTCAGACACTTAAAAACCCCCACAAAAACCACAAAACATATCCTTGCACAAGGTTTAGTTCTGTTGGGTTTTTTATTAAACTAAGCCACAAGAAGTTTTCACTTTGTTGCTAACAAATGCACATTTTAATCAAGCCCCAGACAAAGCAGCCTGCAAATGCATTTATTATTAAAACAAACTTCTTTAAAAATTCAAATCTTGACTTATTAAAAAAATAATAAAGACTTTTATGTAGTTTAGTATGCAAGAGTTAGATTGCTTGACCTCTCTTTTAATGACTTAATTAGCTGTACTAAAGCCCAGCTGGGCCTCTGCTGACAACATAGCTAGATATTTCAATCAGGCAGTGTTATGGAGAATAAGTAATAAATGCTACCTTGTCGCCATACAGTCCCAAACCAGAGTGCATGCTGGTAATGCTAAATTTGATCAGTATGCCTCATATTTCAATTAGTCGTGGTCTGAATCACTAAAACTGTGTAATGTGTATGAATTCCTGATATCAGATACAGAGCTGCAGGCTCCCACAGTTAGAACCCATTGAATTTGCTTTTATTAGCAGCCAATTAATGGCCAAAATCTGCATTGCTTTTAAAATTTATAACCTCTATTCCAGCTGCATCCACGGCTCCTAGTATACTGTATACAATCAGATCCATATCACTGTCGCAAGTCAAACAGCTGCAAACTGTATTCTGTCTGCAGAACTGAAAAATCCCCCTATACAGAAGCTTTTTTTTAACCTCTTAGAAGTTCTTTTCAAAGCCCAGCAGCACTAGTCACTTTGCGACAATGAGCGATTTAATACAGAAAGAAAGAAATCTACACCAAGGTAACCTCTTGGGATGTGCTAGGTTTTCAAACGAATGAAACCCTATCACTTTGGCACAGCACAAGGGCAAGCAAAGCCACTTCTCCTGACCAAGGCTAAGAAAATATAAACATATAAAACCCGACTCTCATTGAAAATTAACCCATTGAAGTCTAGAGACTCATTAAAAGATCCTGCCAATGCAGAGATTTATTTTTTAAAGTAACTTTCACAAATTAGTAACACTGGAAATTGTAATATGGAGCCTAGTGATCCTTAGGAGATTAATGCAGGGAAAGAGGCTCATGTCTGCTTCCCCTCAAATGGTTTAATGAATACTTGAAGAATTCTAGACATTATTTTTAGGAACAAGTTTCTATTTCTGTTATGTGATATAGCAGGAAATTTTGGTGTGATCTGATTCAGACATAAAGCACAGTAACTTTACGTCCTGGTAATGTCATGTCATAAAGCCATATGATAAAGGCATATTTGACGTCTGAAATTATGCTATTATTTTTTAAAAGTAATTTAGCATATGTAAAAATGTTCAGGCCTAGAATATTTTTGGGCATCTGATCTTCCAGTGTTATCTGAGACAAACACTGAATGTTTCTGTTCTTTCCTCTCTCTAAGCTGCTGACCAGGAAAAGAGGGGAGACAGAAAACAACAAAAACAAGAAAAAGGCTGTATTATTTAATGCTGAAAGTGAACATCAGACAAAAGGTATTCACCTGTTTAAGTGCCTTGGTTTTATAAATGGGATGTGAAAAACTCTTCTCCAACAGTAATACACGGCAATAAAAATGTTGTGCTTGGATAATACAAACTGCTGTCATGGCTATTTAAAAGACAATAAAATCCCATTTTACAAAATTCAAACACTTATAACTAGCATTCTTTCTAACTGCTTAAATACTGCAGTAAGGCTCCTAATGCCACTGTGAAATCATAAGCTAGTACTTCAAAGGTGTTCTATCTGTTACAAATTTAATCTTCACTGGTATGTCACAACTCATTTCATCCTAGAAACTTTGAGATGCAGCATAGCAGCATTTTTGTTGTCCTAGGCAACCTGAACCAAACTGTTAAATACCTGTCTGATGTCCCCAAAATAATCACAATAATATTTCTTACAGAATTTACAATAACGGCTATTTTGAAAAATTACAATTATTATGCTCTATAGTTAAGAAAAGAATCAACTTGTTTGATTCTTACCAATGCAGATGAAATAATGTTGGAAACATTTTATGCTTTTAATGAGATTTTAAAAAATATTCTTATGGAATACAGTAATCACCCAGCAGGATGTTTAGTCTGTGGTTCACTCAGCTCCTGCAGAAGTTAGGAGAGATGAGCAGAATGTATGTGATAATCAAAGGCATTGTATAGGTGTAAAACGGGTGCAAAAAGGGCAAGAGTCACACATGGGCATAGTAGGGGAGGGTTCTCCCTACATTACATACATTATTACACATAAGCACATACATTCCTAGACAGGCACCGCTTTTTCCGTGAGAATGCATAACTCATATTTTTGGATTATTAATTTGAAATTGCAGTAGAAAAACAGACTAATACAAGCATGTGAATAAATCAGATTAGTATTTCATGTGATTGGTTTAATTGCTTTCCCCATAGGGTCATATTACAACTTTCTGAAAATCTGGACAAAACAGGTTTTTGAAAGACCTGAATTTGTTTAGAATTTGATGAAACAGTACACAGACATCTCCCAAAACATGCGGAACCTCTTCACTTTGTGTACAGACACATGAGGAAGGGCCTCCCTAAGAGAGACAGATTTTACTTAGAAATTAACTTTTTACTTCAAACCTTAAAAACAAAAACCTCCCCCCCAACAATCCCAAACAAAAAAAAACCCCAAAGCCACCCCATACATGGAAGCGCAGGACTCTACCAAGTCTAGGTAGGATAAACACACGTGTTTGAGACTACTTAGCTATAACCAAGAGGCTCCGTTTAACTTTTGAATTTTTACACATATTTTAGATAAAATCGGGGAGGAAAAAAAATCCAGCACTCAAGAACATCAAGTGGATTTGTGACTCTCTCTGGAGGACTCCGGGCCCTTACAAACATATGAATGGATTATGCTGATTTTATACAAATTTAATCATTGTAATCCGTATGTTTTGATATATAATCTGCAACTCATATTACAAATGGAAGAATTTTATCTACATTATAACACTTCAATGCTATACACAACAGAATATTCAGTTTAGTAAATAATTTAATGGCATAAAATTAAGGAGAAAAAATTACTTAACATTTTATAATTACTTTATTATTTCATAATTTCAGAGACAATGAACAAACAAATTGGAGAGAAAATTGCTTTTATATTTATATGTTGAGGAATAGAAAATTACATTGCTGATTTGCTTAAATTTTTATTGTCTTTGTTTGAAGTACTGTATATATATTTATCAAAACCCTACTGCTATTTCTAAATATTTGAAATATGTTTCACTACATTGTTGATAACACTCAAATATCTACGTGTTTGGACCCTATTTTTTAAGACTGCTACTGTGCAAGGAATCATCAATTGCTGTTTTTCTACTTCTCTCTATATAGTAAGTGAACTTCAAAAAAGCTCATTACAGTTTACACTATAATATATATGATGCAAAAAAACCAAACCAAAACAAAAAAAAACAGCACCAAAACAAAAGACTGGAATAAAGTGGCTAAGCATAGCAATAAATATAGGTGAAATGTGGCACTTTGAGCCAAGAGACACAAATGTGAAGTCAAAATACAGATGTACATAAAGATACTGCTGAAGATGTAAAAGTAAATGCCAAATACACTCTGCTGTCTTAACATACAAAGAGATCTGAGTGAGAACAGGGAATGCCCACACACTTTCTCATGGGGAGTGCAAAAAACTTTTATAAACGTATTATTGGAAAAACACTTTGACAACTAAAAATGGAAGAGGAGAAGGGAATGCCCACATAAAATATCTATGATTTAAGTATTATCTGATGGACAGTAGGCAGTATGCACATTCATTAGGGATGTCCACGTGCAACTCACGCCTGGCTTGACTTTGTTCTGCCATTCATGAATTATGCAGTCATCTCTAACACAGGGAAATGAGAGTGAATTATGCTGCCCACTATCACATATTATCTCTCTGGATACACACACTTTAACACTCAGGTTTAAACATGTTTATATGCTTCTGTGACCACCTAAACACAAACTCACCCTGGTATTTTCCCTCTCATGTGTGTTTTGTGTACACACACAAATGAGCTCACATGCATGTCAGCAAACAAATCACATAGACATATGCTTGCAAATAAAAGAGACTCAAAAATTATAAAGGAATGAGGAATTTCCTTGAAAATTTGTAAACTGGACTTACTTTCCAGATTTAAGTGCTATCCATGAAAAGGTAACAGCAACTTCTTTAATACAGAATGGTTCCTGGTCAGCTGTGTGAAAATTAAACCTATTTTTTCTGCAGATTAAAACCTTACAGATTTTTTTTTCTGTCTCCTTTTACACCTTTAACATCATCTAGTCTTTCCTAGCACAGCCATGGAGTACTTTATTATGCATGTTGTTATATCTGCTCTTACAAGTCTGACTCTATTATCATTTTGCAAGTGACTTTTTAATTACTGTTACATCTAAGACGATATTTGGAATTTTAAAACATGCACACATGGGGTTAGGCTGGTCTTTGATTATTAAAACCTTAAGGTTCATAGACTACAAGGGTCAGATGGGACCACAGGGATCCTCTGAGGACTGCTGGGCTGGAATCTGCAGTCGTTGCTCAGATAGAGATCCCATGGAGTAAGGGCACAATCCTCCTTGGGCAGTCGGGCAAGGCCCACAAATCTGGGAAGGAACTTAAAAATGGAAATTTCTCGATCCGCATATCTTCTGATAGGTCTTGTCCATTAAAATGCAATTTTAGTATGCATTATGGATAATTACTTTTTATTTGCCATACAATAGGGATTCTTGGTGTTTAAATTATCCCCAGAATGTACAGAATTGGGCTTCTCAAAATAATCCTCTGTAATAAAACAGAATGCATTTTGTCTGATAGCTGGGTTTTTATCTGTGCTGTAATAAAGGTGCTTAAAAATGTAGCCTCAGGCAACTGAAGCAGGATTTCACTTCTTGAGGAAAACCAAAGTGAAATAAAAATTTTCCCACACTGCACAATCTAGTCATTAATTTTACTGGAGGCAGCCAGACATGCATGCCAATGTTTTCACTAAGTAAATGTGTGGTTTAACCATTATATTCCGTACTACTGAAGTTAACTCCTACCAAATATTTGATTTTTAATTTTGGGATTTTATGTCAGATTGAAATAGAGTATCATTTCATGCCTCTTAAACCTATTATGATGAAGCTAGTATACAGAAATATTTTCCTTATTTTTGACAGACATGCAATGAAATATGTATAAATTCACATTACATTTTTCATCATTTATGTGTACTTAAGGAAACAGAAAATGCTTCTTACAGTAGTTTGTTGGATTTTTTTAGGAAAAAAGTTGTTTGACATGCTAGAAAGTAAAACAGAAAGCACGTTAAAAATCCTGTATTTTTCCTCCAAGGAGTAATTATCATAATATATGTGTGTATTTTGAATGACCAACTGAGGAATAATAAAGTACTTAGTAACAAAAAGTGCAGCTTGTGCAAACACTTGATAAAATGTACACATAAACACAGAGATCTTACAGTGTCCTAGCTTCCATTACATTTAGACATTCTGTTATGAAACAAATTTTTCTGCGGATGTCTTGCTTGGTATATACTCTCTGACACCCAAAGCCCCCTCAGCTGAAAAAACCAGAAACAAGCAGAAACTCTAACTCTAAGGAAATATCAAAAATATGAATCAATTTAACCACAAAATGTAAGGATTTGATAACTTTCTGCTATGTTATACACAAAAAATTTTCTCTCAACTGAGGCCAGGAAAATATCAAATTAAAAATTGTAAGCATATAGCATAGATGCAATGGGTTTATCATTGATGCATACATATTTGATAGATGTACACTATCTTCATATAAATATTTCCTAAGCACCAAATATTTCATATTGAGAATAATTTCAGATAAACACATCTCATTATTATCCAGCACTTTCACTTACATCATAAATGAGGTGTGACCAGCAGAAGGCAGTGTTACAATAAATATATATGTGACTGCTCATTTACAAGCCGATTTGATATTGAGATTTAGAGTTTTACTAACTTTTCACAATACATCTACTGTTTTCCCTAGGCACTTAATACCGAAACCATCTTCTCAATGTAAATAAGTTTAGAGACATACTAAAAATACTTTGGAAACCATTTCTTTTGTACTACATTGCTTTTACTTTAAAAGTTAGCCTCCTTAACTTTTACTACATTGCATCTTTAGCTTTATAAGTTCATCAGAGAATTGTGTTCACACTTACCATTTCAACACAGCATTATGCTGAGCTGTCCCCTCATGAAACAGGACTCACACACTGTTGAAAAGATGGGCATTGCCTCCTCAGCAGTTTAGCTTACATAATTCAGTCCAAAAAAAAAAGCTTCTAACATCATTTCTTATTAACCTTTAGTGGTTTGTTCAACATCTGGCAGAACAGCATCTGGTATACTCTTAGTGGAACTACTGTAGGTATAATAGAACATACCTTTAATTAAATCTCCATCAAACATTTAAGCAATAATGTCGTTTAGTGCGTGTTAGTATACAAAATCTGTTGGATACCACCCCAAGTTTACAAAATCCATGTTAAAGGAACCAACCCTGCAAAAAAAATGTTACAGCATATGTTTGGATTTTTGTATTTCAAAGTCCTGACTACTTTATCTGAATTACAGATTTAGAGCTTTGTTATGTGTGATAGTTATGATAATATGATCACTAAAGGCACAGAGACAGGGAGACTCAAATCCCTTTGAAAATCCCTTTCTCCATTTCCTACAGCTGCTGCTGGAGTTTAATATCTGATAGAATGATGAAAAAGAACAGGCCAAACTCCAGTTTTAATAAAAATTTTAACAGGTCTACATATAGTTATGAAAAATGTTATTTGCAATGCCAATCTTTAATAAAATTTTCTAAAACCAAAGAAAATTCCCTGTGGGGAATCTGTTATGAATGTGTTTTTCATATGTACTATTTAAGGCTGTTTAAAGGTTATGAAAGTGACTGGTAAAATAAGTTCTATCACAGCACAACAAAATCCTATGTGCAGTCTCGTTTTTGCATTTAATCAAATAGGTAAGCAAGTCCTTCAATTTTTCATGTTTGCTCTAAAATAAGTATTTTCAGTTTGCATTAAAACTTTTCTCTGAGTGAACACTAATAATTCCTAGCTTGTACATTAGCCGCAAAGAAAGGTCAGCTTGGCTCAAATTTACCTTGCTGACGAGAACGTATTGATTTTGAATACTCCTCTCAGCCAGAATCCTTGCAACTCACACACCTCCTTAACACAATATTCTCTGTCATAGTCAGTTTGTTTCGTGCTTTAATAATATTTGAATAATTACATTGAGACAAAGCTGAAGTAAAAATACTTGCAGAATATAAATTCCAAACTTTGTGACCTGTATGATCACTATGTGCCTTAAATTAGGGCATAGTGAAAAGTTCTAACTGCAGTATATCTTTGTTTCTTGAAGTAATACAATTGAACATAAATTTCAACTTGTCATTTATGCTTCTAATTCAGATGGGAATTTTTCTGGATGATAGTTTATATGCTCTGTGAATCAAGTTATTAGTCCATAAAGCATCTATACAATATTAAAAATGACACATTCCCTCTACCAAATTTATTAAGTACTAGCAACAAATTATATTGCAAATCTTTTAAAGATGAGTCCCTCCACCATCAGTATTGT
Organism: Pseudopipra pipra; assembly: GCF_036250125.1. Lineage (NCBI taxonomy): Eukaryota > Metazoa > Chordata > Aves > Passeriformes > Pipridae > Pseudopipra > Pseudopipra pipra. The sequence goes on along the minus strand of NC_087552.1, from coordinate 28,705,204 downwards.
GCATATTTAAGGCAATTGTAAAAATACCTATATTTACTATACCAACTTTCTGTTCCTAAATCTTCCCCAAAACTTCATTTACATCTCTGTAATCACCTTAGAATATAATATTAAAGCATGATGTACATACAATATTGACTTCCTTAAAGAGATGGTTATTTGTGCAAAATAGTTTCTTTTACAAACAAATATCAAGACCGAATGTGTCTCTTGCATAAAGAGGTGATTTTTTTACGTCTAACTCTAGACTAACTGAAGTAAGGAGGTAGGAGAAAAATCACAAAAGCATGATCGTGAAATTCAGTCTCCCTCACCTTAGAATTTTAGCTACAGGACTACATTCACAGAAGTTAGTCTGCACCCATCTGTCTATGAGAGCACGTGTTTTTGTATAGATTGATGTGAAATGACTGGAGCCAACTTTGAACTTTCTGGAATATTTTAAAGCTTTATCTAATCAATGAAACAGAGAATGTCCGAGCCATGGAGATATAGTCAAAAACTCCGCTACCATAAATAAGATTAGCAAATTCAAAGAATAAACTATAATTATCATAATTAAATAATGTTATTTTAAATAATCTATAATTTTTGTTTTATGTATTATCAACCTCTTTATTTGAAGGTTTTGGTGAGGTTCATATTTCCTGTAACCTTAAGCAGGGGATTTGGAAAATTTTGGAGGAATCAAGGTAACAAGAATGTATAAAAGAATAATTTATTGCTGTGACCATTTTGTCCTCTGATTTCTGTTTTGGGATTATACTGGATTATCTCTGTCTAAAACCTATTTTTCATATCCCTGTGGAAATCAATTGACAAGTTCACAAGCAGGAAAGCAAAATGAAGAGATCTAATCAATATTTAAATTCAAATTTTTATGTTACAATATCTTTGAACATTAATTTTATAAAATATTAGGTGCCTCCTCAAATACAAAGCCTCCAAGTGAAATTGAAACTAGTTTGAAACAAAAATATTTTATTAAAGTGAAACAATCTCAAAAAATGTTCAGAACCTATAAAGATTACATTTGTCAACACTTTATTTCTGATGTCACTTTTTATAAATTCTAATTATGATTTTAAGAAAACCATTCTATTCAAAGATAGGAGCAGCAATGCTATAAAATTTTTCAAAGTACTTAGAATTTTTATGCCCGAGTTAAATTACTTTACCAGGAAAAAAAATAAGATTAACTTTTATCAATTGTATGATCACCAAAACAACAATTTTTTTTAATTCAAAAATTATTTTGAGAGACAATTTTTCCAATTAAAATAAAAAGAATACATTCTTTCAATCTTGTTTAGTAATTTTTCATTACTAGAAATTAACAATAAAAACACTTAAATACTCTAAAAACCTAACCCCCCTTTTTTTCCTGGAAAATACAAGAAAACATCAGTTTTTATATATTTTTGTAGACAAATTAAAATCAATTGCTCTTCAGTGGATTTGGTTTACCTTTTAATCTTAAAAAATATTAATGAGCTCAAGTGTTTTTGTTCTCAGAACTGTTTTAGTGTATTTTTCAATCTTTTTAGGTATGTTACTGCATTGAAATCCACAAATGAAGAAAAAACCCCTGTGATCAGGTTTCTAAATGAGTATAAAATCTCTATTATATTAAAAACTGTTTCCTGACTCTTATATCAAGATTACTTCAAGTGAATAAAGAAGATAATTACTTTAAGAATATATGTTTCATATAATATTTAGAGACTGATTTTTTAATCATAATTTTCTCACCTTTTTAAAAAAATAATTTAGAAGTCGTTTTAGGTTTCTTCAAAACCCACTTTTTGATCAGCTATTCATTTTCCCAAGAATGTATTAAAATCCTGGGTTTTTAATTGATTGGTCTCCACATGATGAAAAAATAGTTATCATTTCTTCCTATTTCTTTCTAGAAGTTTATTAGTATAATTTTTCCTCTCACATTTTTGGAGATTAATAATCTTAAGATCTTGTGGAAAGCTTTGGTAACAATCTGATAATCCACAATTGTTCCTTTTATTACTAGGAAACTGGATTTAGGAATGCAAAAATTACTTTCAATTTCTTGTTCCCAAACTGCATGTATTAAAAAGTTTCCGTAGCAACTACAAAGCATAATACCAGTCCCCAAGTAACTCTCCAATAATAACTCAAAAAAGCATCTATGATATTTAAATGCTTAATATGTTAACAGAACTTTCTTAAAGAGTAGAATGAATTACTCACTTTTCAGACACTGATATTTTAAGTTTGGGTAGCTCTGTGAAGCTAAAGCCTAGTTTGCATCTGAACACAGACACCATATCATCCATTTTGTAGACTCAAAAAAATGGGACAAGCTAACAAGCATGCTTTTTAAAAGGCAATGAAAATATTTAAGCTGCTTCTATGGAATTTTCTGTCTTACTTCTAATCGTCTTGGTCGTTATCTGTGCACAGTTATAAACATGGCTTTCCATGACTTCAGGCTATCTATGACCAAGGACTACCTCACAGTTCTGTTTTAAGAAATTATTTGTTCTTCCATTCCTAATAAGAAAAAGACCACTTGCTTTTATTGCCTTCTATATTATCTGCCCTGCATACTAAAGAACATGTATAGAAAAATATTGCCTTTTCTTGATTTTTCCTATATTTAAGAGCTCCGAAGCATAAAATGCTGATTATTTCCTAATGAAAAGATAACTCTAGATAACATATTGCCATTTATAAGTAATATTTTGGGGGATTTCACCTAAATGTAACAGAAGAAAGGGAACAAAAAGAGACTGGAACTAATAATGTCATTGTGCCATTTTTGATCCAGTGACATGTTTAACATTTACAGCTTTTTAATTTTTTTTTTTTTCCAATCTAAAGACAAAATTAAAATTACTGTTTTTTCTAGTAATTTTTTATTCACGGTCACTGCAGTCACCAGATACCTTTTCAGCAGAGATTTTTGGTAGATTCTATGTTGCCCTGCAAACTCACTACCTTATTTTTCTCATGATATTTGAACCCATAGCACTGCATTTGATTCAACACATGGAACAAAAACACATGTTTTAACAGCAAAGTCTGCAGGACAGACCTGCAAACATCTAAATGTATGTCCAGTTTTACTCGTGTAAGCAATCCCATATCATTTCTTATGTTTGCTTGCATGAATAAAGCTGCTCGTTCATTGAAACACTCACAGAACTAGGTACAGGGAACGTGTAGTTTACTTCATACAGCTATATGTATATGTGGCAATTTCACAGGTCATTGCAGTATATATATTTCCGCAATGGTCCACAGAGTTTACAGTCCCTTTGAAAACTAATGCCGCGATCTTGTGAGCACTTACTCGTGTCCATAATCACACTCATGTGAGTGCTACTAGACTGTTCTCAAGAATAAAGTTACTGAAACGCATAAGTGTTTGCAGGTTGAGGACCTAAAATTGTTAATACCATACAAGTCCTGTACAAATGCTGTGTTAAGGCGCCATCCTGAAAGCACTTACTCCTGAGCATGCAGCAGCTGTGCTTATTTCTGGGGCTAACCCCTTTGAAATGAAGCGCAGTAAGCGGTAAAGTCACTACTAAATATTTAAATGACTGTACTCCAAAATGTGTTCCCTCATCCATTCAGACAGAATGTAACCAGAGGAAGGTTACAGTTTGAAGAACGTAGTCTGTCGTGTTTACTCAGACGATGGAAACCAGTTTGAAGCCACAAATTGTCCTGAACAACTGATCTAGCATTTGTCCAAATCTATCTCTACCAAATGAAAAGAGTTGCAAACTACTAAAACAGCAACATCCCTAGCCCCTCATATTTTTGAGGAAATAATCCTCTAACAGACCTCATCCTAGCCAGGACACTAAGTTTCAAACCGCTCATAAACTACTCGTAATGACCAGTTCCTTAGGGATGATTAATTAAGAAAAACATGTTTACGAAAGTGTCGCATAAAACCCCAAGACTCAGATGTGTCAGGCACGATACAATTGCACTTGGAAAAGGGTAATGAAAATCCACTAATTTTATGCCCTTCCTTACCTACCATGGTAACATAAAACAGACTACAAGAAAAACTGTGTTTGCAGCACAGTAGTCACTGTGGCCATGCCCCTCCCTAGCACCAGCAGCCGCCTGTCTCAACTTCCCCTGGAGTTCAGCAGCTACATCTCCTCCGCTACTATGATTTTCCACCCCTGTCTGAGGGTGCTGTCTCAGAATCATGGCCATGCAAATAGTAGCGTCTCATGGCACATACTGTTGGACCTAGTGGAATACTTCTGTTTCACACCCTTTACCAAAGGAGACATTTCTGTTTATTTGCTGTGTTTGGTTCTCATTGTGAGCTTTATCTTGGCTCAGAGATCAAATGCAAGCCTGCAGAGCTAGTGAGTACAGACTAGAATTAAAACAAGATGCCCGCACAGTGCTTTCCTGTGACACAGTTCACCTTACTAAATATTTTATCAAGATAGTATTAAGAACTTGAAAACATGAGTGCTTCTTCCTGTGTTGTTTTATAGCATCTAGTTTTGTGACTTCTTGTTTTATTATGTGTATGAGCTTATAAAAAGCTGAAATGTGTCCATAGCAGCTGCACCAGGGCTCCAAATAAAGGCTCCTGCAATATTAAAATTCTAAAATTATGTGCTGACCAGTAACAGGCTTCATGTTGCACAAGACTAGACAGAAAGACACTGCATTTTTACCCACGATGAAAAATTTAGGGTAGAAACAACATTACTATTTGGTCAAAGTCCTTAAACTGAGATTTATGTTGTCTTTCAGTTTTGAGAACCAAATTTCAAAATATATAAAATCAATAGATTTTAAAATATATTTTTTTATATATACACGCATATGTATTCCCACACTTCTAACACATTCTGAATTTTTTGGAATTGAAAAAACAGTATTCTCTCTTGAAAGCAAGATAAAGTGATAATGTTATTAATGTATCATCGGTAAGAAAATTGATACAGCTCAACATCTAGGAACATTTTTCTTCATAAGAAGCAGCAGAGTTTCAAGTTCACCAGAAGTGTGTCAGTATAAATCTGAACAGAACAATCCTTACGACATCTTTGTGACTCATGTAGATGTATTTCCTGTTCTCTGTAGAGTTGTTTTGTTTTTTTTTCCCTCTGAGCTCAATTGGATTGCTGAATAGCACAGCATTAGTTCTCTCTTTAAAGTAGTTTAGAGATACTTTAAATTTTACTAGCATCTGAATGAAAATTACCCCTCTAAAACAGGACCTACAAAAAGCTTCAGCAAAAGCACAGAAACGCGCTGTGCAAGGAAGGCTTTGTATGACTATGCAATTTCATGATTGTGCCACTATTGGCTATATTTTATTTGCGTATAATTTACCTGTAAAACCTATCTTTAGCTGGTATTGGTGCTCTGGATGTTACTTGGTACTTTTTCAAAATTTTTCCTTTCCATCATTTGGTACCAAGTCAAACAGAAATCTGTCCACAACTGTGGGACATCTCTGAAGAATGAATTCTTAGAAAATTGTCTTTTTCCCAAATGGATAGAAGATGCCATCAAATACTAAAAGACTCTCCCTGGCATATTTCAGCTAATACTAAGGGGTTTAATTAATGTGGTCTATTATTTCTTCAAAGATAAAATTTTAAAACATAACTTTTTTGTAATCTCATACGTGTAACACTGAGAATTTTGCTACCCATTTGAGCTTTTTTATACACAGGCACGGATTATTTTGGTACCAGGATTTTTGTTTCTAAGCACCAAGTATCACCATTCATTTTCCTCTGAAAGTTACTACATTAATATTAAACATTTCTGATCATAGCAGTGATAACTTCTGTATGGCAGTTCTGAAGCTTTCTACAAAACCCAAGTAGAGGGGCATAGCAATGGTCACCTACAGGTATCAATGTTAAGGAAGTAATTTGATCATATCATACATGAGCACAGTTCCTTTTATAGATAGAGGTGGGTTTGATTTAGTTTTGATTTTATTTGTTTGGCACTTAAATACAATGGAAAGAAGGTTCACTTGAGACCCGAGCTTTTATATTTCCATATGAACGCAAGTAGAATCAGGAATGTAAGGTTTCTCCCCATTTGTATTTCCAAGTGCATGGGCCTACAACTAACACTACATCAGAAATACCGACTACTGCACTTCACATAGTGATCGGAAAGCAGGAGAGAGAGGGTACCCAGAGTGACACAGATTTGCAGTCTGCCATACTAAAGGCACATTACAATGTTAATATAGCAATATTTAAGGATAACATTTGCAGTTTTCGGCATGAAACAGCCAACGTCACAGTGTACAGCCCACCAAAGGGTCCATCCACAACAAGCCCCATGACTCCAGCCTTCACAGGTCCTCCCATAGACTGCAGTGGAAATGCCTTTTTTTTCTTTTTTTTCCAAATCAAAAGAGAATAAGGAGAGAGAAGTACAACTCCGTTTACTTCCATCCAGTCTCCATCTTGGAAGAGAAGCCTGGTTCTGTGAAACTGCCCCAGATTGGGCTGTGTGTGGGTTTCCCCCCTGGTTGCTACACCTGCGCTCCTGGGAGCAGATGTCCTGTTAAGTTGTTTGGACTTCATATGCAGCAGCTTGGCAAGCAACTGAGTATGATATATTGATATTATTAACTAACTGCTATACTTTAAAGAATAAGCAGGCATAAAATAACAAGGATTTAAGGCACTAGTAAAACGTGACTTAAAGAAGGATTTGCATGTTCAGCAGCAGACCCTTTTTTACAATTACATCAGTCCAAAAACTGCATGTTCCTTCTCTAAAACTTTGTTTATAGCCAATGCCATCACATAACAGTGCTACTGCTGGTAAACAGTAGCAACTCTAATTAAAACTACTTTTTTTCTCAGGTGGTGTAGTCTTAAACCAAAACATCTACCTATAAGACACAGGTTAAAGTCTAATAATTTTACTGTCTACTTAAGACATCTTTAATCAAGAACAGAAAATTGCATTTTTCTCCATAGTGTGCATACTTGCAAGAGATTGAACATGAACAACACCCCAAGGAAGAATTTCATTAAGATACCCATAATAGTGATTTTTCAAAATTATTTTTATTTTTTATATCCAGTGACTAGGTGAATAGAAATGGAATCAAACTACCAAAGCAGGAATCTCAGTTACCTGCCTAAAGATTTGTGGGGAGGTGAACTCACTTTATATTCACCTTATATCTCACTTGTATGCTTTTTACCCTGCTCCCCTTCTTTCTACTCCTGAAGTAAACTACTTTTTGCTGACAATTCGAAACATTTCTGTTCAAAGCTCAGTTGTGAGTCTTAGAGATTTTGCATCTGAACAGCAGTTCATTCCACTCCATTTTATAAAGGAGACTTCAGAGACTATGAGTCACTGTGCCATTGCAGCTGTGACTCTGAGACCAGATTATTTTTTGTGTGTGTGTTTATATGCAAAAACATTGTTTCTTAGGACCATGTGCTAATCTTTATTTATTGGGATGACCTAAGTATTTCCAGAACATCCCATCTGCTGATCAGGAGTTTGTGGAGAGAGGGCCCTTTCCCATTAATGTTCCCCCTTCCCTCTTCTCCCCACACTCACTTAAACCTCCCCACTATTAGGAATGCCACGGGGAGAAATTTCTGCAAGACAAAATGAATCGTGAAGATACTTTCCATGCCAGGACAAATTTCCCTCCTCTGGGATCATCAACCCTGCTCAGCATTTCGGGTCCATGTCTAAACTCTTAACCCTTTGCTAGCACTGAGCCCTGAATGAAAAGAGACACACACATCCAAATGCTTGAAATCAGTGGTACACTTTGGCCTGTCCCAAAATAACTGCCAGTTAGGCCTTACACTGGTTGTCAGTTGTATGGGGTTTTTTTGGTTTTGTTTGTTTGGTTTGTTTTGTTTTTAACTAGATTATTCTACATTTTGGCCAGTTGGAAGGGCGATTTATTGCCACAGTTATGGCAAACACAACTCCTTTGCAAAGAGAATTTCTAGCAGTCCTTTTTACGCAGTTTCCCACAAAGTTTCCAAAATAATTTTCAAATGCTAAGTTCTGGCTTTAGTCTAAAGTTGGTCTTTGAAATCAAGATTGACAATTAAGTCATAGAAGGATTTACAATCCCATTAAAGAAAAAGAGAAGATAAAAATACGAACATGCAATAACATAAAATCTGATTAGTTGTACATGGGTACATAATATCAGATAAATTAAAAGCCCCAAAACTACAAACAACAAAGTTAAAAATCAACACCCCCTTATTCTTATTTTGTTCCACAAGATATTTGGATTTTTTCAGGGAAACAAGTAATAAAAATAATTTTAATACATCAGCAATAAAAAAATTGTAATATAAATTACTGTCTATTGTAATAGACAACTAAATTGTGGTGTAAATTAATATATGTTATGGCTTAATTTATATTGAATATATCAATGAGAATAAAAATATTTAGGATACAGCCAACTACTGTAACAATTTCTTCTGGTGTAATTTTAATACCAGAGTTTTTAGAATATTATCAAAAATAATTGTATATCTTGGTTCCACTATTCCATTTATCCCTTTCATATATTATAAAATTCAGATTAATTTTGGTGGATTTTTGTTTTGTTTGGGGTTTTTCTTTGTTTGTTTTGGTTTTTTTCACATCATGAATGAATGAGAAGAGGAAATTATTCTCAACTACAGACTATCATATATCAAATAGTGCAGTAACATTAGTTTTGAAATTCTCATTTCAGAAGTCTCACAGACTGAGCTAAGAAAGATCCAAGAGTTATAGAAATATTTCTTTCTGTATGAGAGAGCCAGATTTCTTGCACTAACATTAAAAATCACCCTCTGTTCGAACTCTGTGCACCAATGTAAATCACATTACAGTCTGCCGTGGATTCTACAAAATGCACAGCCCCTTTTCTAGACATTTGCAATTCCCACAAATATCCTGCAGATCTGCTAGGTCAGCACAAGATTATCTGTGTCATTTAAATCCTGCATTATGGCCGCTGGAGCTGAAGGGCACAGGCAAAGCTGCCATGCAGTGAGGCTCACCACAAACACAGACAGGGGCCTGGGCACAGCCTCCCTGCTGAGGGTGAACGAGGAAAGGCAAGACAATGGGATGTGTGTACCTGGATCCACTAGTTATATTATTCTATACCATTCTGTACTCTGACTTAGTACAATGGCACTGTATGAGGCCAAGTTATGCCAACAAGAACCTAACTAATTTAAATGTCCTTTATTCACACAGATTCTGATCAAAAGTTATTTTTAACCTTAAGAAACTCCTCTCTACAAATAAATTGTGTATTTAATTTCTTTTCAAATATCCTTTCCACAAAGGAACATTTTATTTATATTGATGAAATAATTTAAGCATTTTTCTTTGTAATATCAAATGCTGTTACATTAATATTTTGAAATTAAAATAGTTGAAATGCTGCAAAGATGGCATATACTAAAGGAAAGGCTGATGTTGTGGGAGCACAAGTTAGATTTTTAACAGTCACATATCATAAGTATCAGCATCTTAGCATATTAGGCAGCAGTTCCTTAATCACATCCACTTGACCACTTCTCACCAGTTTAGTCCCACCAGTGGTTCACTTAAACGATAGAAGTGCACAATGTAAAAATTAAGGAGACTGTCAAAAGGTATGTTTCCAAATGAAAAGGCTTAACGTGAACCTTCTGAATCAATATTTAACTATCTAAAATATAAGTGCCTACATTTCCAGTAAGTTATTTGCAGAAGTGCTGAGCATTACCGAGCCCTTTCTCTGTGAGACGCAGGAGTTCAGCACCTTTGAAAAAAACAGTATGATATTAATTAGGTCTGAGAGGTGAATTTAAGACCCTAAGACTTGAAATTATGAAAATATGTAATTTCCATATGATACACCTGGAAATATGAGAGGTGGCAGTGGGGAGGAGCAGCTCAGAGAAAGTGACACAGGAAAGAAAAAAACCCACCCCAAGTGCCACTGTAATAATTTAGAGAAATTAAGTGCAATATAGATTATAGTACGCTGTTTGGAATCTATTTTTTTGTTAGAGATAAATTATTTCATTTACCAATTGCTTATTCCTGTACTGAATGTTCATTGAGTTTATTGTATTGCATTTTATAAATATGTGAAAAGAAAAAATTATGAAATGTTGCCTATACTTAGAAAAAAAGGCTGAAAATCATGTTCCTATATTCTGATCTATGTTTCTTTAAGTCATACAATGTATCTTTGCAGAACTAAATGAAGTATAAAACTAGAGATTAAAGTCATTACACTTGGAAATACAAACTGTTGTAATAAAATGAAGACATAGATTCTTCCCACCAAGATAATTTCAATAGTTTTCATTCTCTTTAGTGGAGCATTTTGCTTTTAATTGCACAGTAACATGTCTGGATTGTAGTCTATATCCAAGGAAACAATTTCATTTGACCTTCAATAGATAGTATCAGAATTAATTTCTAATAATGTTGGGTATTCTCTGAGCTAGAGTGATGTAAAAATACTTCTTTTTTGAGCTATAATTTCATTCATTTTCAGATTATTCTTTATGAAAAGGAAACTGATAAAATATACTCTTTTCTTTTTCTTCCTTAATCTCTCCTCACGTGTCTCATTTTTCCTTTGTTCTCTGTCTATCTTCCTCATATTCACCCTTCCAAAGGCTAGGAAAAGGCTGTCTCTAGTCAAATATTCTCAGCACTGCTGTTACATACCATGTATGTACTATTTCATTTACAAGATATTTATGAACTCTTCCTTGCATAAGTGAATGTACAAAAGAATATTTTTCTAGCTTCTAAGAAAGAAATTAAATAGTCTGCATTGACAGAATCAGCACTCAGGTTCTGAAACAATAGACTAATCATCCTTTAAAAGTGCTGCTTTTTTTGCCTTTGTTCTCTACTTCCCCCCTCCCTCCTAACACATTTGCTGTAAAAGTAGATCATTTCACAAACGTCTGACATTAATAAAAACACTTCCATGATTGTCATATTTTTCTTCGGAGAATCTTTCATTGACACAATCTGCAAAAGTGAATTCGATTTTAAATGAAAAACTAAAACTTCTTTTTATGAATAGTTCAATCAAATTTTGTCTGGATAAGAAAGAAGGTTTTTGACCAAATCATAGGTAATCATACACATACACCCTCCCCCCACAATTAATTTGAGAAGCTCTTGTAAGATTCTTTTTTTCTGACATAAATTAATCAATCCATGTCCCACACAAAAAAATTACAATAACAACTGCCTGTAATAATACCACTTTTAGAAGTCACATCCTCAATGAATCAAAGAATGATGGATATATACAAGCTCATATCATTTCTAAATTAACAAAAATGTGTTAATTGTAACTTCCTCTATCACCAAAATCAGTCTCACTTACCTGTCTACTGACAATAAACATCCAAGAAGCACAAGTAACAAAAGAAATAGTCCAACAAATAAAACACATCAAGAAAGGGCCGCTTCTAATTTTAAAATAAGCCAAACAATATTAAAAAGTACCACAGAGGTGCCAAGCAACTAGTAGTTGCAGACGTTATGACGACTATTTTGAAAGTCAAAGTATTTTCACAGTCTTGGAGGAGCAAAGACAGAAGACAATAGCTTGCATTCACAATCAATCTCACTAAGTTTCTTACTTAGTAAGAATTTCTAGGAGATAGACCCAAAAATATCTTAAGAATTGAACAAAGTAAATACCATATGTCTTAAATAAGGAGCATATCTCAAAGCATATCTTTAATAAACTTTTATTATGTGCTTATAAAGAGTATTTACATATAAACATTGATGTATACTCTCTGTATCTCTGCATCAGTACATGAAAATTAACTGTTGACTTTGAGAACACAAGAATTTTATTGATATGAGTTATGTCATTCTGCACAGCGCGAAAGCATAGATTGAAAACTAGCTTTCATAACAAAATTGGGTTTTGAAACTCAAAAAAAAGGTATATTTTTTCATGTAATTATAGTTGAACAGTCTGTTAAAAGAACCATATATTTACAAGCTCTCTGGTTGTGTGCTGTTGCATTTCTTCCATAAAATTCACTGGATTTCTTAAACAAACCACAATATTTCTTATTCCTTATAGGTAGTACCTTAGAAGCTTTATCATTATTTTGACTACTGGAACCCAAACATATACAATATTTTAATTACTAAGTGACTAATTTTTATGCTGTTATAGAAAAAAGTTTTACAAACATTTTATAAGAAATAAAACTGTAAATCAATTGTACCATTTTCATAACTAATTTAGGACTCCAAATTATTTTTCAGCCCTTCATTTATAGTAAATAAACATTTTGGAAGTGCTTCAAATTTCTATTCACAATTCTTGCTGAGGATTTCAAAGGTTTCTATTTTATTTGCTTTATTTAATGCAAATATCATCAAAAGTGAGGAGGAAAGAAAAGCAAGCTTACATTGCTGGGCCTCAATGGTTTTCATAACTTTGAAGTTATACGCAACAGAGTCCGATCCTGAAACTCTAACTGCTACAGAGCTTGTAACTCTCTAAGCTTCACAAGTTTTGTGTCTTCTTCCTCTTCTTAACCTTCAGTCTGACTATTAATATTTTACATTATTCCTCACCTGCCAAGCTTCTTCAGTATTGTTTTTTATTCAACTTCTTCTGGGCACGTAAAACTATTCCCTCTTCTATATTTTTGACTGTATTCACTTGCAGATGGTACCCCAAAATGTTCTTTCCTATATATTACTGGACCAGGCAATATTCAACAAGGTGCATAATTTTGGGGAAAGCTTATGCTACTTTGAGATTAGTGGAACCAGTGAAAATAAAATAAACCAACCACAACAAACCAACCACAACAAACCAACCAAAAAACCCAACAAACCAAAACACCACCCAACCAAACCTATGTTATTCCCCCCCAACATCTGGACCCCTTTAGAACACATTCAGATTTTCAGAAAAGTTTTCTCTTTTACTTTCCTGTTTTGTCTGATCAACTTGTGAGCTACACTTCTCACTTTAAGGACAGAATACACAAAGACTTGGCTTCATTCACTGCAGGTCAAAAATCATCAATCATAATTTTGAAGTAAACAGTTAAAATAGACACTCATTTCAAGGAGTATTTTGTATTCAGTTTGACAACATTCCTAAAGCTTCCAAAGCTTTTGTTGCTTTATTTGCTATTTATAGCAAATCTGCTACTGAGTCATGGCACAGTGACATACATAATAAAAAGCCCATATGTGTTAGAGTTACATAAGCAATTTGACTTCTTTTTGGATCTATATTGGATAGCAATACGATGGACAGCCACCTTAACTACTTGGTGCTATATTCCAACATACATTAACTAATTTAAAATGTAATATTTGAAAGATTCCACCACTGTGCAGCCAATAATCCATGTGGGTAATTAAAATCATATATACTCACATTTAAGAGCAGACTCATTAAATCCAGAGCTGCTGGCATTCCCATTGAATGGACTCAAAACACTGGGTGCTCAGCTTTTCACAGACTTCACATGGTGGATCCAGCATGTGGTTCTGCATAATATGAGATAGGATTGGTCATTTTTACATTTTTGTTAAGTCACAGGAAATTTAGAGTTATAAAAGTCACTATTTGGAGATTAGTTGTAGCTTTTTTTCTTTTTTTTTTTTTTTTTTTAATAAGGCAACTAACCATTTGTGCCCTGGTTAAAAGCATTTTTTATAAGTTATAATTTTAAATATAGTAATTCTAATAAATTATAGAAGATAATATTTCTTATGTAAACCCCATTGCTTTTTGTACAAATGAAAGTATAAAGCTGGGTTGCATGATTTAATTGAAACCTGTCTTATTTCTCCGTCAAATTTGGTGGCACAGCTGTTTACCATGAGGGAATGTGCAAAGGTATGAAAAATATATTTTATTATCACAATACAGAGAAATATCAGCCTTCAAGTAAGAAGGCATCTAACTTTCAACTTTCTCCTTTAGACAGTGAAAAACCCCACCAAAATATGCACACATTACAGGCACATATTATTAGCAGGACTAGGTCTTAAGAGGTAATGGAAGGAGTGGGAAAGAGATGTAGTGTGGCAGCTTTGCAAAGAGCTGAGCTGACATAAAGACTTGTTGTCCTTTGTTTTCCCTGTCTTTCTGCCTTTGCTCCCAACCCTTTCATTTCACTCCTTTGCAATGAGTGTGGCACTGACTCCAGGAATCAATTCAAAAAATGTATAATTAGTTTTGGCCAGAATATTTTTCTAACAGGTTGGTGATTTCAAGTGCCTTGAGTCAGTATCAAGTTTGAGGCAGAAAGCAACAATAACAAAACAAACAAACCCCACCAAAAAATCAACCAACAAACAAAAAAAAACCAAAAACCCCTGACAAAACCAAGAGAGTGTCACCACAGGAGGAGATGAGAAGAAGTGGCCAGGGAACCAGGATCTTTCAAAGACAAGCAAACACATCAACATGTTCACCTCATGATATGAAGCTGCGTCTTGGGTTGCCTGATATCATGACAAAAGAAGGTACAGAGGAAAGGGTAGTCACAGCAGGCTGTGAGTGGAGACTTTAGATGCCAAATACCTCGCAAAACTGTTATACTTATTTGCGCTGAAAAATGAGGTCAAACATCATTTGTGATGTTCACAAGCAATGAAGCAATGAAGGTTCCTCTTCAATAATGTCCAAACACAAAGTCTTTCAGAAGGTGATGCTTAACACCCTGAAGGTTGGCAAGGCTATCACTGCTCAAACAAATGTGCAGGGACACCACTGGATCCAGTTTGGCAACCTGAATGACACAACTGCTGGAGGACCTAAGGAGAGCAGCAGAGAGCAAGTACAAAGTGCCAGCCCAAGTACCCATGCTCCCATGAACACGCAGATGCCCTCAGGAGAAAAAAGAAGGACTAAAGCATCCCAGTATATCACACTACCTCATTTGAGTGATCCCCATTGCCATGGATCACCCTCACTAATGAGCAACCATGCATTGTAAGGCTGGATATTCCTCTGAATTGAGCCCTTAGAATATCTGTTGGAAGATATTCTGTTACATGAGAATCAGGACTGTTTTGCTCATTACTATAATGAAGTCCCTGCTCAGGCTGTCTTCAGTACTAGTTGCTACATCTCAGGAAAAAAAAAGATACAGTACATTTTAAAGATCTTTCCAAAATACCTCAATTGAACTTTCCAGAGTTCTAACTACTAAACAAATAAAGAGCTTGCATGCATTTACATTAATAAAAAGAGGAGGGTTTTTTTCTTGTTATAATTACCACATATTACAAAGGGGAGTAAAACAGATTTCTATATCTGCTTTCCCATCATAAAAATACTACATAAATTAATTACCATCTTTCCAAATGAGTCAGCTCCTACTGAGAATTTATGATATTAGAGAGATCTTCCTTAGAGGCAAGCATGATTAGATCCTAAAGTAACTAATACTTTTTTACTAAAGGATGTCATATAAACTATTCCAGAGTTTTTCACAAAAACCGCTAGTTTTCCTATCATCTTTACAAGTATAAGTAATAATAACAACAGTTATTATTGCTAGTGTAATTTTATGCTGCACAAGGGCAAACAGGAGTAAATTACAGCAATGCATTCCTGAAAGCTGTTGAATGTCTTCCTCTCCTATCAATATAAATGAAAGACGATTACACACAACTAATCAATGATGCTATTCTCATGAAAAACTTTATAAAGGAAACAAGACAGAAGGAAACACCTCCCTAAGAAACAGTTGTGATGATACATCAGCCCATGTTACGCTTTCTAAACTGCACAAGGAATGTAAACGTGCACTTTGGCAAGAAGAAGTGAATTGCTTACTGTGTGCATTCTGCCATCTATTTTTGCCCACTGAGGGCAGGGTGCCCAGCCCTGCAGGACTTGGGTTATGCTATCTCCTGAGTTCTTCTTGTGGTAGGACTTGCCACAATAGAGTCTGTTGTTCTTATTAAAAATAACTTTCAATACTAGACTCCCGACAACAATTCAAAGACCTGTTTCCACACTGCCTCTCTCCTTAAAACTCCTGCCCAGGTGCATTGTACCTAACATCTGCAGTCCTACAGTCCAGATCCTCTAAGCCTTACAAATCCAGTACAGGGTGGCAGCCAGGTTTCCAAGATGCACAAAAGATAGTCTCTCTTTCCAACACTACATCCCTAAGTACTATGAAGCAGTAATAAAACCTACTTACAAATAAAATTTTTTGACTCTTTACAGTACTGGATCAGGATAGAACCGGGAAGAGATGCATACTTCATTTCCTAGCCTCAAAACCTGACAGGTCTTTGAGGTCAAAACTTACTGAGGTCTTTGCAAGCTCTGAGCAACTGACTTTGCTCTATGTCCCCTATCAAAACAGATTACCCAATTTACACCAGGCAGCTTATGGAAAGCCTACTTTACATTAGACAGTTTCAAAATCACTGCCTAAATTGTGATAGTGCAAAGAGAACAAGCACTCTCCCTCTGTTATAGGGGAGGAAAGGAATGAGAAGGGGAGGTAACACTGGACGGAACAGAAGCCAAGTTTCCAGCCTCCTCCAGGTCCCAAAAGTTATGTCATAACCAGAGAACATGCAGTATCTCTAGGAGAAGCTGTAACTCCTAGAAATCAGGTGAAACTCCAAGCAAGTATGTCCTGCATACCAGGGGAGAAGGAAGACAGTCTTCAAGAAAATGCTAAGAATTCACATGCTGTTATAGTGTTAAGGGTAGTGGTTACTATCTATCTTGAAATGTAGAATCAGGATTTAAATGAATTTCAGAAATTAAGGGAAGTATCTCATTAGGTCAATAACCTGTGTAAACAGTTGTTTAAATATCCCCATTAAAAAAAAAAAAGTAACATTACTAAAAACATTTTTCATTTGCAAGAACATCAATTGCCTAGTTAAGAAAAAACATGTGAGCCACTATGATTACAGACACTGAAATGCGATAGCCACAGCAAAGTACCATGGCACCAGATATCCTTTTCTGAATTGAAATTAAAACAATGAAGTAATAAAAATAAAAAATATTTTGTTCAAAGTCCTCATCTGCATAGATCAAGCATACTTTGTTAAAATATTTACTGGGAAGTTTGAAATTTAAGCTACTTTGCTTCCAATCTCCAAGCTTTTGTTCAAACTTGTATCATGTACTTACTTAACTGAAAGAAATGCAAAGGCTCAGTGAGGCTTCACGATAAGAACTAAGCACAAAATAAAGAGGAATGATGTCCATGATCATTAAAATACAGGCCACATCACTCAATAACAGCCACCCAGAACTTGCATCCTTGTTGTGCACATAGCCCCAGTCACCAACTCATTGTGCACTGGAGGTGAGACTGTGTATTTGCACATTTTGCAGCAGGAAGGAGAGCATCCTAAGCATAAGCATTAAACACAACTGCATTTAATGGTCCTCCTACTGTACCACTGTCTGATGCCACCACTCCCTTAGCTGAAAAGATTTTAACCTTGCTAGTCTTTTTTGTACCTCATGGTAGCAAAACCCACATGAAAGCCAGGACAGAGAGTTACATCCACAAGTAAAAAGTAGCAGCAAAGTCTAAAAGTAAAGCACAGTTCCTCATTCAAATTTACCATTACACTATCCAACTCCTCCTTTATCTTGAGCACTTCCCAGAATAGGCATCCTGACATTACAGTCTCATCAGAATATAGTAAATGTTATCCATCATGAGGGTATAAGTCTCAAAGCCATATTACTCAAGATGGATCCATCTTTCCTGAAAGTTCTGCTATTCAAAGCACAGGCTACCATTTCCACTGGTAGGTACTTTGGCATCAAAAATCTAATCAGATTCAATGAAAGCTAATACATTTGACAGTAGCACAAAGCAAATTTCCTTCCAGAGCACTTGTTAAATCCTTTTTTGTTGAACAGGCAAGAGAAATACTTCCAGTGAGGAGTTTATTCAATAAAGAATGTCACTTTAATGTTCTTTTCCTCAGTGTGATAACACACAAGAAGTTATTTGGAAGTAGCTGTAATTATCACATATTCATTCTCCATTTTCACTGTTGCTTTAGCCATATATTCAAAAACATTTGCCATTTACTTGACGACCAGGTCTATAGTTGGGAAAGCTGCTTCTAGCCACAAAAAACTTTGAAACTACCAATAACCAGAAGTTTCAACTTATCATGGGAAAAACAAACATTTTACAAAAGAACCACATGACAACCATTGCTATGCGTGAACAGCATCTTGAACATCTGTGGGGTTTATGATATTTGCTTTCTGTAAACACCTTCTGAAAAAAAATCTCGGTCAAAAACATTTTTAAATTGGTGTGGTTTTAAAAGAGTAAACAAAACAGGGTAGAGGAATAGAAAAAAATCTGATTTTATTCATTTTGGTTCATTTAATAGCTTCTAATATGATGCTGCTGCAGCATTAATTCCTCTCTTGATATGACTTTGTGTTTTATTACTCTCCACCTACAGGCTTTTTTTAACATATATCTGTCAATTTTGTTGCAATTGCAATTCAAATAAAAAGCATTGCAAAAAAAGGTTATAAGCCAATTATAAAAGTTTATACAAGAAATAAAACTTCCTTAATGAATAATTTAGGCTAAAATAATATAATTTAAGAAAAATTATTTGTTTTGAAACTAAGCAAAGAAAGCAGTGGAGAAAAAAAAATTTGGTTATAAGTTGTAGCAAATATCTGCTGTGAACAGCTTCTTAGAACAGCCAGTCAGGTTATGTAAAAATTGTAAATACTGTCAAAAAGAATAAGTATTTAGGTTTGACAGAAAAATGGACAGGTGGGGTGGGTTTGGTTTGTTTGGGGTTTTTCCCCTTTTTACATCTGCCAGGAGAGACTTTTTAACACTTGAAATTGTCTGCAATTAAACATAACATAAAACCAGATTTTATTACTGGTCCATGGAAAGAAGCCGAAATTCCCAGAGAGGCTGTAAGTTTTCAACAGCCTCATCTGAGAGCAGAGAAATAGTCATAACCATTTCTCTGACAGATTGGGCAAGAGCTGCCAAAACCCCGAAGGAAAAGCATTTTGTTTATATCAGCCCCCACTCAGCACATGGAAAACACAGCTGCAGAGCTGGTTCTCCTGGTCCTCCAGTTTCACACCCCTGTGGACAAAACCAGCCAAATTAAATTTGTGGAGTCACCACCGTGACACACGGAAGCTTAATGAAGCGGTTAGAACAGACCTCAGGACTTGCAGAGAGCAAAGGGCTGGGCTGTTAGCGAGGGGAGACAGGAGACTCAGGAGCTGGTAACTCCTCCAAAAGCCTCCTTCCCTCACTTCATAAAAACACCATCCAAAATCTGGCTTTTCAGTACAACCCCAAGAAGGTGTTAATTAGACTACTCTTGGGAAAAATTACTCAAACCTGTAACTCTTGTGGCTGGCTCCCCCACACCCTCTGCATGAGGGCCACTCTGCATTGGCAATTCTATATTCCATGGAAGCAACTTCCTGTCACCTGTCTGAAGCATGGAAGGGGGACCTGTGGCAACTGGGCTGTGGTAGAGAGGAGGAGCTGCTGGAGGAGAAGGCCTTGGTGGCCTGTCTGGGCAGCTGCCATGCCACACCACTCCTTTGGCTCCAGGTGTCAAGCCCCAACAAGGAGCATATTCAGGCTGTGGCTCCCTCCACAGGTTGCCACCGGGCTGGGGTATGGGGCCAGCACTGGGGGTCAGGGGCTTGGAAGCTGTAGGTCCCTGACAAAAATAAGACACCCCTTGCTCTCCCTGAAAAAGCAAAATCTTTCCAACATGGCAGTAGGGAGGGAAGCAGGGAGAGTACTTCAGTACTCAGCACCAACTAAAGAGACAGCATCCCACTAGATAACTATTCAAATGAGCCCTTTTAACCAATCCTTCAGCCTACACGCCACCACTTACAGCAATTTTTTTTTTTTTCTTTTTAAACTGAAGTAACTGAATAACTGGTTTGATCTGCTTTGAGAATTTGTTCCATGTCCTCAGTTTTTCACTACCACTCAGTCCTAGAGCCAGGCAGCCCTAAAGGGAACGGTCGTGATGTTGTAATCCCTACAAGCAGTTTTACTTGTGCTTACCCCTGGTGTGATTCACCTCACTGGAAGGTGAATGCTTGTGATGGCAGGACAGGCCAGTTCTAGCTTCTCACTCCACCCCATCACCCTGCTCTGCTTCCCCTAATAGCAGAGAGAATGAGGACAAGAAAGAATCCAACATCTGACATGATGTCATAGAAAACTTTTCCATTAATTGCAGAAATTGCCATACTTCCTCACTCAAAATACAAGTGCAACTATTTTTTCAGAATGGCCATCCTCTCCTCACCTCACCATCACTTCATTAGCCCTGTCAGCACACGTCACCTCTTTAGCAGCTTGTAACGGGAACAGTAGAGCCAGCAAGGAAACACTAGGGCGAGTAACATGCCTATCCTCTGCGCTTATCCTGACCCCCTGGCTACCTGTTGGTTACTGAGCTCCTTCACAGGGGCTGTTGCTGCTGTGCTTTTGGCAGGTGAAATATGCCACTGCTACAACAAATGCAAGGCTTTTCTGCATAGCGCAAAGGGCAGGCAGATTGCAGAGCAATCATTACCACTGCTGGTGGAATTTCTTATAATCCGGCTGGGATAACATGGGCTTAATTAAAAAAAGGAAAATATCTGTTATCCTCCTATTTGCAAAGAGAATCAACTGAAAGATAAACCTGAAACTCTGACATATGTGGGTCATCAGCCTCACACATGGGGTACAGCATGTCGTATGAAGGGACTCACTTCCAGCATGTGTCTCTACCTAGCGGTTGCCACAGGAATTCACACACATCTGAGACCAATCTGAAAAAAATCAGTGTGAGTTTGTAAACCCTAATTATCTCTAAACTCTTTTAATATCTTTAGTAATAGGCTTTCCTGGATTGCTTTTACCTTTTGGAGGTCAGGTTTTAGTTCTTAGGAGGTCACTCATGAAGCTGCATTCACTCACAGTTTCATTGTTCTCTTTCAATTCTAGATTTACTCTCCTGGCTTTTACTAGCAGACAGGTGAGACTGTGAGTATGCTGTGGTACAGGTTCCATCCTACTGTTTCGGCACCTATACATCAGAACGTCATCACTCTTGGTGCTGCTACAAATGCCTGTTTGTAAGCCTCATGGGTGGCAATAGGATCTTTCCACTGAAGGTTTCAACCCACACAGAAGTTCACTAACTTTGCACATCTTAACAGCACTTAGTAAATTTAACATACACTATTTTACCCTTCTCCTTTGAGATCTTCCATATTTGGTACTTTTTTCCCTCTGAAGTACCACAGATTAATTCCTCATTTAAGGATCATCTCACAGGTCTGTCAAGCTGCACATCAGAACAGTCTTCTGAACTGTTTCTGCAGCTTCTTGATTACACTTGAATAAGGTATGTCTTTCCATGGCCAGCCTCTTTAATCACTGACTTTACATATCCTCAAAAGTTGACTCCTTTTGACCTCATGTTCAGGGGAAGAAGAAATCACCCAAACAGGGTAAAAACTGACCTTCGATACCTCCTCACCTAAGCAAGCACTCTTCATGAAGGGAATTCACACAGTACCAGCTCACAGCCCTTCTTCCCACCACAACCCTGGGACTTACAGAAAATTTGCAGGTCAAGAGCCATCAGTCTCCTCTCAAGACCAGCACTGCAAGCTGGGGGCAAACGGGAGACTGATTCACAAAGGGACTGAAAATTCCTGAGAATATTCTGTCCCTTGTGAGGTCATTTACAGATTTCATTTGTTACTTTGAAATTAGCTGCAAGTCTGTTCAGATTTCATCCTGTTCCAATCGACAGATGATCCCTGGCCACCTCTAGCACCTAAAACTTTACTGTCTTTACTTTTAATATACTTATTGCCTTCACAATTCACATAGCTTTGCAGACCTCTGAAAGTGTACAGTACCAATGCAGCAATCAAAAACAAAAATCTGTATCTTAATGTACAAAAGCATGTGGTCTTCTCATAATAGGAGAGTTGTTTAATTATGATGTTCACAGAAGGTGGGTGTCTTTTGTCTCTCAGTCAGTTGAACTAGATGATCATTGTATGTCCCTTCCTACTGAAATACTCTATTCTGTTTTTATTATTTAACTAAGACCTACTCACAACTGATACTGCATACGTGTCAGGCAGAAAGCACCTACTGTTTGTCACTTTTCAATAGAGAGCAAGAAGGGTGTGTTGCCTGAAAGGGATGGAGGGAGTTTTATAAGCTTTGCATTTTTGCATATGCTGCCTTGATGTTGCTCTCTGATTTTTTGAACAAACCCAATGTGTGGAAAACCTGAATGGCCAAAATAGACACCATGTATAATTTTGTGGTGTTCACAGGTGTCCCTTCATCCTTCACAATGATGAAAATAGTGAAAGTGGCAAAACACACCTGTACAGAAAGAAGATCACATGGTACATGTGTAACATAAACGTGTGCCCTATAAATGTGCCCTATAAAAGAAAGAGCTCTTCATGGTTCTAGAGCTTTACTAAGCACTTTTGATATCGACACAAGGGGGCTATTTATAAAATATGCTGTTACTTCTGGGTTCAAGAGGACAGTGCCACTTGGTTTCTTCTAGCCTTTTTAATTGCCTTTGAGGCATGACACCTCTTGGCTTGAAGAGGGAGATCCTTAAGGACTAAGGGTGGGTGTTTGGCTAAAGGAAACTCATTAGTTTACAGCCATCTATTCCTCCAGCATTTTCTCCTTCAGGCCACAACATTCCTTTCCTCACCTTCACCTTGTCCTCAGAACAACGAATTTTTTATCTTAGGCATTAAAACAGTCAGATCCTCTGTGTGTCTTGTCCAAAACCCTGGAACTATCATGAGTACATCTGCTTTCTCAGGGGGAATTCTCTACAGAATAACTTTTCTGATGTTACCTTGGCATCACCTTGGAACACACAACTTAGGAAAAGAGAAAAGTCAAGTGGCACGACTGCTTTCCAGCCCTTACACCACTAACACACCGCAAGTGAAAAAAACAACCTGCACTTCCCTAACTATGGGTCTCCAAAAGGAACCAATTTCCTAAGCAAACAAAGGCAAAATTCAGTCTCTACATTCTCAAACAACCGAAAATTCAGGAGATTTTACCTATTTTCTGGTTTGATTTGTCTTACATGACTTTGATCACTCAAAATTGGTATGGTGTCTGAGTCTTAATTTCAACTGAGCCAAGTCTTAGAGACTAAGTTCTGCACTCTCAGAGCAAAGCAAATGTAATGACAGTCCTGGTCCACTTGCACAATGTATGGCGGTTTTGCCTTGGTTGAAAATATTTTTTCAAGATTCCTTTTCAACAAAAGCTGTAAATTTACGTTTTTTCATAAACTATAAAGAAGGAGCTCTCTAAACTGTAGTAATTTACTAGACCTGGCAATGCAAGTAGGAAAGC